>NC_134213.1:8861363-9164393 GCF_965140235.1 Caretta caretta | reverse complement strand
CTGATATGAGCAGCTCTTTGCAAACTCATTAAAAGCAAAACCCACAAAATTGGTATTTCCCCTCTGGGATCCCCCTCTCCTTTTTTACACACACACACACACACACACACAGTGACAAGTTAATTAATAAGACCTAAACTACTTTATTTGCAAAACAAATATCTTTAAGTTCAGCAACTTACTGCTACTGTACCTTTAAGAGGTTTAGACTAAAACAAGTTCATTGATAAAAATTTAAATAGCCTACAAGTGTGGTGTTTTTACACTTCAAAGATATGATCCACACCAGTCTATCACACACAATGGAACATATCTCTCCATTATCTTTATAATAGGGATGTGTATGGCTCTTTATCAGTACAGATTAGCACAAGTTTCCTGACCAAAGGAGCTTGTAATCTAATTTGTAAAGATAATACAAGAAATCAAGACTTAAGTGAAGGGAGGGTTAGTGCAGGTGACAAGAGCTGAGGGAGAAGAGGGGCTTGTAGAGGCATGTTAGATTTAATTTAGAGGTCTCATGCAGGAAATTTGTGTTGTACTTATCTATCACGTGCCCCACTCACAGCTCTGACCATATGTGCAACACATGCAAAATACCCAACACATGCAAAATACAAATTCAACCAATGTACATAATTAAAACCCTCCCTAGCTTAACAAAACAGATGCTGTCATCAGCCACTCAGTGCCCCCATCCAGCACAGGTCTGGGAAAGTAGATAAGCTTTGTAACTAGACCCCAACAGGAGCTCTGGGAAACCAAGAGGGGAAGCAACTCCCTGAGTTGAGGTCCCTTCACTGAAATTGCCCTGCAGACTCCAAGGATGTGTCTTGTGTTCTCTGAATATGGGCTGTTAAATTCTGCACTTTCCAAACCTACTAACCATTCTTCCTCCAGCAGAGCTCTACCAGGGAGAGGCTCCCATCTGCGATACATGTGAATTTGTGAGGGTTCCTAAGACAACGTGTATAGAGCGTGTCCTTCAACCAGACAAAAATCATCTGCTCTTTCCTTCCCATCTCAAGAGATTTCTCTCAGCCAAGCAGAACTGCTCATTGGAAGAGATGCACTCACAGTACAGTAAATCTAGCGAGGTGCAGCATCGTGATCTGAGACCTGTCTTGGGGCAAAGAAAATAGAATTAGGAACATCCAAGTATATCAGGTTTCAGAGTAACAGCCGTGTTAGTCTGTATTCGCAAAAAGAAAAGGAGTACTTGTGGCACCTTAGAGACTAACCAATTTATTTGAGCATAAGCTTTCGTGAGGTACAGCTCACTTCATCGGATGCATACTGTGGAAAATACGGAAGATGTTTTTATACACACAAACCATGAAAAAATGGGTGTTTGTCACTACAAAAGGTTTTCTCTCCCCCCACCCCACTCTCCTGCTGGTAATAGCTTATCTAAAGTGATCACTCTCCTTACAATGTGTATGATAATCAAGGTGGGACATTTCCAGCACAAATCCAGGTTTCCTCCCCCCCTCCACCCCACTCTCCTGTTGGTAATATAAGCTATTACCAACGGGGGAGGGGGGGACCTGGATTTGTGCTGGAAATGGCCCACCTTGATTATCATACACATTGTAAGGAGAGTGGTCACTTTAGATAAGCTATTACCAGCAGGAGAGTGGGGTGGGGGGAGAGAAAACCTTTTGTAGTGACAAACACTCATTTTTTCATGATTTGTGTGTATAAAAACATCTTCCGTATTTTCCACAGTATGCATCCGATGAAGTGACCTGTACCTCACGAAAGCTTATGCTCAAATAAATTGGTTAGTCTCTAAGGTGCCACAAGTACTCCTTTTCTTTCTCCAAGTATATCAGGAAGTCTCAAAAACTCCTTCTGCTGAGTCACCACCTTTCTAGAGGAGGTTGTATAACTGGATTCAAAAAGAGATAAATTGACCCTGATCCTGGAACCCTCATTGGCCTAAGCAATCTCACTGAAATCGATGGGATTAGAATCACAAATAGGGACTCTCACATAAGGATCAGAAGATCAGTCTGTCTGGAAGCAGAAAGGGGTCTTGTGAAAAAATATTTTCACGTTTTGTCTCAGAGACCATTTGTGGTTTCTTGGTTCATGGTGTTAAATTTCTGATGTTACCCAGAACCCAGCTCTGGAATCCCCTTGTAAGCAAACACCCTGGTATTATGAGTGAGATAAGAAAAAGAGAAATCAGCTTTGTGATTGCTGTTAAAGAGACAAGGTTCTTCTCTCTCACACACATGACAGCTCAATGGGCCAAGTGTCAACAAGAGAAAGCTGCAGAGGACTAACTGCGTAATTTCCAGCAGAATGCATGTCATACAGAGTGCTCGCATCAAAGAATGTGTAAGAGAAGAAAAATTATATGCAGTGTATATATTAAAATCATGGGTAAAATGTGTTACTTGGAAGCCACAGCTTTAAGGAACCAAATTAAGTTTTAAACTGAGTATTTAAGTACTCTCACATGTGTGTTATTTATCTATCTGTAGTTTACACATGCAAACACTGTTCAGAGAACATTATTTCACTTGCAAAGTTAAGCATTCAAAAGTTCGGAAACGGCAGAATTAAGTTTTCCTGTGCAGCCTTAATTCGGCTCCCTTGTGCGCATGCATTAATTACCAGCCAGCCCCACAACGGAGAAGAGGGTAACATACTCTTGGAGCTGCTGCCCCCCCACCCCCACCATCTAGCTCTGCGGGGAGGAGGAGAAGAACCCCAGGAGCTGCAAGAAGAGCAGAGGTGGGGCTGGGGGCAGAACTGATGTGGAGGTAGGCAGAGCATAATTAATTGCTGGGCTGGGGGGGAAGGTGGATGTTCTGGACTATCAGACAGCCAGGAGACCTCAATAAATTTGGAAGAGTCGGCAACACTAATTGTCCCCCTTCCCCACCAAATACACAGAGTGGACAGGGACAGTTAAAAGTAAAATATAAAGACGAAACCATAAAGGCACAAAAATAATTGGAGGGAAAAAAAGGGTCATATTTTTTGCGTTCTGATATAATTTTTGAGCTTTTGGGGTTGCCAAGACTTGTCACTGTTTAATAATGACCAACGGTCTTTAAATCACTAGACAATGCTTCCCTCCATACCATGCACATCAAACAGCAAACAATGCTCAGCAGGTCCAGATATCGTATTAAAAAGAGTGCCCCTGTGCCCCAATTCAGATGTACAGCTCTTCTTGTAATTCAAGTCTCCATAGGTTTAACTTTTTTCTCAGTAGACAATTCCCAACCGTGCTCAACTGCCCTCGTTATTTCATAATTTTTTTTTGTGAATTATAAAACTAACCCAAGAAATCTTATTTTGCTGGTTTCTCGAACTGTAGACAACTATTTTCAATCAGTTTGTCTTAAGTGCATCCAATTTAAGACCTTAACCACTACTTTTCAGACTAAGTCTTATTTTGGCCAAGATCGTAAATCCCTAATGAAAATGCTCACAGACCTTTAATTATAGGTGCAACTCACTCACATCAGAGACCAATGACCTGTTGGATGTGAGCACAGTATTTGAAGAGAATGAAATAGTCATGTGTATGAAATTGCTACATTATGATGCTGTAATAGACTCTAAATGCCCTGGCTTCAAGAGTACACTATATATAACCAGCTTTACTGTTTCAGCAGTGTTGCCTTAAAGTGACACTGCTGTCGTCCCTATAAAAATTAGCAAATTATTAGAACAAGTGGGAGCCCATGATGTGTGTGAGATGGCAGCGTGGGGAAGCTGACTGAATGAATTTTAGTTGAAAAACCTCAATGTGTTATATACACGGGTCAGTGTAGTCTGTGGAGACGATAACGTCAATGTTGTGAAGATGAGGTAAAACTATTGTAATATGGCAAAGCGTATGGGCAGGTGGTGGAGTGGGGGTAACATATTGCAGGAAGATGTGCAACATCCTAAACAGATACTTGGACTTTGCTATATTTATGCATCAAATCAGCTACAATGCAGAGCAGGGAACTGGACAGCTTTGGCTGGAAACACGCAACTTGTTTTATTGTTGAACAGCTCGAACCAAGAGAAGAGTTTGGAATTGTTTAGTTACATGTAATATTATAAAGTATCATCCCCATAATGTAATCGTATATATGTCTAAAAGATGGTTAATGTAACTGAATCCTTCTGGGGGGAAGAACGGAAACTAAAAACAAATAAGCTACAAAACAAACCAAGAGCCAGTGTCCTTGCAGTGCACACAGTTATGAGCTGCTGAGCCCCAAAATGGTGGCTTCCAGAACACAAAATAGTCCATCCAAAAATCCACTAAAAGGAAAAACTGTCAACAATAATTGCACTAAATCAAAGCCCAGAATAAGACCCAATAAAAAAAAAAGCCATGAAAACGTATTCAGTGAGGTAAAAGAATTTGGTTCTCTCTCTGTAGCTTTGTTTTCATTTCATTTTCCTTCACTCATTTTACTCTAATAAGCCCTAATGAGTTCCTCTGTCCAGAGTTTCTGCATTGCTATGGACAGCTTTGAACTTCCCTCACAGGTAGAGAGAAGCTGCCCTTAAAATGTGCTCTGTGGTCCTCAAGGATGCTATTTGCAAAGCAATGAGCACACAACAGGCTACTTCAAACCCATTAGAAACTTGAGAATCACAGCCCACCGGGAGATAGAGTTAACTGCGTTTAGCTTCAGTTCATGTCCTGCTGGTCTTGACAAAGGGAACCTCTTGCTGACTGTTATAGCAAGGGCTATTACCAGAGAAAGACAGCTAACTGTTTGCATGGAAGGGCACTAAAAATACTCAAGCTGAATGCAATCCACACTTTATCAAGCAAACCAGATTTGTCCTTGCGGAAGAGCCAAACAAAGGAGTGATTTTTAAAAAGTAGTGTTTGAGAGAGAATATTCAAATCACAGGATTAAATCATCCGGTTATCACTGTAATAATAATATTGCTCTGAACAGGGAGAAAGTTGCTCATTGAGGCTTATGTAGGGGCTGAAAGTTCTCAAAAGCTAAAAGAACGAGGAGTACTTGTGGCACCTTAGAGACTAACAAATTTATTTGAGCATCAGCTTTCGTGGGCTAAAACCCACTTCATCGGATACATGCATTGGAAAATACAGTAGGAAGATTACACACACACACACCGAAAAAATGGGTGTTGCCATACCCACTATAATGAGAGTGATCAGTTAAGGTGAGCTATTATCAGCAGGAGAAAAAATACCAAACACCTTTTGTAGTTTCAGAGTAACAGCCGTGTTAATCTGTATTCGCAAAAAGAAAAGGAGTACTTGTGGCACCTTAGAGACTAACCAATTTATTTGAGCATAAGCTTTTGTGAAGTGAGCTGTAGCTCACGAAAGCTTATGCTCAAATAAATTGGTTAGTCTCTAAGGTGCCACAAGTACTCCTTTACCTTTTGTAGTGATAATCAGGATGGCTGGAAAGGCAGTTTCTCAAACCACACATCTTAGAACAGGGTGAGAAGGGGCAGGAGGAGGGGAAAACTGATCACCTTCTGTACAGGTGCTCTGCACTATTCACCACACCACTCCTTCCAAAAGCACACCCAGCACCTAGTTCCACCTGATGAGGCAACTCATCTAATCGCCATTTTCATACAAATTGACAGTAACTGCCATTAGCCAACAGGACAGACTTCAGTGTCTTAAGAAAAGGGATGTTCAACTCCCATTCATTACATCTCCTCATCAAGGCCCACATGCTAATCTTTAAGAGTGTGTTTTGCTCCACTGACTTCAGTGGATCTGGCACTATGCAGGTGCTAAGATTAAACATGTATGTAAGTGTCTGCAGGATAGAGACCCAAGAGTGTCCCTGTGTGCAGCACAGATACTATACAACCAATTTAAGATGAGTAGGATGCAAAGCATATAGAAGTCACCATACCAATTATTCAGAGAGAGAGTGTCTGAATCCAGGAGAATATATTCAACATCTCCACGGACAGCAAACTCACCCAGGCTCTTCAATCATTCTTATCAGCCAAGACACACAAACCGGCTAGATCCTTCCCTACACAACATGTGGGCAATCCATCTCCACCGCCCGGCAGTACTGCTAGGGAGCACTTGTAGTCACTGTGCACAAACAGGACAGTAAAGAGAAAAATACACACGCAAATAAAGTTTGTCTGGAAATAAACATTTCCAGAAGTATATGCTTTGCTGGTAGACATGTTCTAGTGTTTTTTTTTAAAGCCTACCCACAGATATACAGATGGTTGGGAATTCTTTATGATAATTATTATAGTATAATTATTATTCATTTTTAAAAAATGATTGACTGAGGCATATTTTAGAAATGAAGTAGCCTGAGAGGGTGGGAAAGGATGCTATTTTATGGCAGTTAGGAGAAGTGATGCTCTGAACCGGAGAACTCCCCACCTCCCATTATCTGTGGGGCACGCCTGGGCCTCTTCATTAAATAGCTGAAAACAAAACAAACTGGTGACAAAAAACAAAAACCACCATACAGATTGCAATCCCAAAGGGACTATTTCCAATTATGCTGTGCCTATAGTTTGAAACAACGGAAAGGTGTCTGCCAACCTGATGCGATCAGTTCGAAGTCAGGCTCACGTGTATACTTTAGATTCCCCACCCCATCCCCACATCACAAAGCACATTTTCCCCTCTCAAGAGTTCATGTCTGAGTAGTTATGCATCAGATGGGCCAGACCCCACATTTGTTGTGCATCCTGAAATCCCAGTAAGTGGGAGTTTGGGGTGTGAAAGGAATACAGTATCAGGACCTACAGGCATCTCTACCTGTTGTTTCTTAATTAGCATGGAAAATGTGTTATTTTGTTTTCAAATATTCGTTTACTGAAATGTATCTACCAAGGAATAGCACACAGATTTCACCTACATTTAGCAGAGCTTCTACCTGACAAACATGGGCAGATAAACTTTACTCCCTGCAGTTTCAGTGACTCAAGAAAGATACCTGTGTGAATAAGAACTACAGAACGGGGAGCAAAGGAAGAACAATGAAAGGAGAAGCCTATATTATTCAATTGCATCTAGCCAATGATTTGGCTTGTAGGGTTTGGGGTTTTTTTAATCCATGTCACTATTTCAGTCTCTTTTTCTAATATTTTAACATAAGAGCCAGCTGCTGCTCAGCAAAAGCCAAGCTTTTTTTAGTGTCTTCAAAATAATTTTTTTGAAATATTGTGCACAAAAGGGAAGCACATGAATATTAGCAAAGCATTTAAAAAAACAACACCACCACCACCCAACCCACAAGATTTACCCAAAATCTAGCATGGCCAATGTGCCTTGGGAAGCCTCCAGAAAAAGATTTTATTCCACCAATTAACCGCTATGTCTACAACTCTGCCACTTGTATCAAGAGAATGATGATTGACTTTTTTAACCAGCAACATACCCCCACTGCCTCTGAGAAACAATCCCACAACTTCATTCCCTCATCCTGCAGAAAGAAAACCATCACCGAACATAAATATCAGAGCAAGAACCAAAAATTTGTGCTACTATTTCCGGAAACTTTTGGCTTAATATTTAGACAAAAAAAATTCTTGACAGCAAGATATACGAGACTGAGGAACAGGATCCCCCAAAGGACGGGAGGGAGGGAGGGAGCAGCAGGTCCATTAATTGAGACTTCGAAAACTACATTGGACAGGACAATACAGCAGCGTAGAATGGAGGATAAACCCTCCACTACCAGGGAAATGGTCTAGATGATTTACTGCTGTGTGTATTACTTGTATAAAACCAACAGCATGTTTGGTGTGCTCTCTTCAGTTCTTTACATCTGTCTTCCAAGGGTTTGATCCGGCAAGATGCTGAGTCTCTGGCCCTGATCCAGCAAAGCACTTAAGCATCCAAGTAATCTCATTGACTTCAATGTGCTTAAAGTAAAATCTATGCTTTGCTGGAACGGGGCTGGGGCATTTGGCATTTTGCAGGGTCTTGCCCTAAGCATCTAGATGGCAATGAACATTTGTGATCAACAGGCAAATATGAGCCCACTATCTCCAGGAATTAAGCTTCTGAAGAAAACTTTAGTTCTGAAAGAGATTCTGTCATCTTCAAACCAAAAACAAACAAACAGTTGTGCCTGAAAATGTTTTCCCTCTTAATATTTATTATTTGAGGTAGTATCTAGAGGGGCCAAAAAAGGATCAAGGCTCCACTGTGCTATGCACTAGGCACACAAATAATAAGACAGCGCCTTCCTACAAGGGCTTACAATCTAATTAGTTGGTACAAGTAACTCCTAAAAATGATTGCAATATTTATTTCCCTCTCTCCCTGGCCCCCGTTTTTCAGTTTGATTAGTCCGTGCATATGACAGCAGATTGAGCCAGGTTTTGCACTGTGCTCTGACCACTTTCCACCATGCCATGATGCAAAGAAGCCCTAACGTTGGCACTGTGGGTCCTGGGAATCCTCCAGTTGTGTAAAGCCACTGTAGGGGCACTTATGGTACCTCTTTCCATGCTGCCAGCATAGGGAGCCTGGCCTGGGTAACGGGGTTGTGGCCAGGGTCTCTGTATACGTCACTGATCCCTGACTGACCCGTTGTTCCCTTACCTGATGCACAGCTGGCCCAAGATCAAGAGCAATGGTGGCTTAATACTACTTTTTACCCCTTCTCCTGGCTTGTACTGTGCACTCTTTGGTCACAATCCAGGTTGCAAGCCAATATGGTCAGTTTCAATAGTCACTTTCCCCTTTTTTCAGGTGGGTTTTCACAAAGGAACAGTGAAGAGGAAAAGATTTAAAGGTAGAAAAATAAAACCACATGTGATAGGGCAATTCAACACTTATCAGTCCTTCAACTCATTTTTCAAAATTGATGAGACTTAACAGTTCATATACACAGGGACTTCTGGAGCTAAACTCATCTTCTTTCATTTCATCCCTGCAGTAGCACATTGTATTTCTGTATGCTGCCAAATGCTAATGCTGAGGGATACCATGGCACCAGCATAGCTTCTATCTCATGCAGGGAAAAGACTGACTATGACAAACATTTAAGAACAGGTGGAGGTTTAATTAGGTCATTGAAACCATTTGATTGTAACTTGCAAGGATGTAGTTATGTGAGTTATTGTGCTCGCTGAGTTCCTCCACACTGGAGTGGATGGCAGATATAAATAGGTTATAGCGACATACATGAGACATGCCGCTGGTTGAAACGTTCTGTGATTTTTTTGTAGACACATTTAGCAGGGGTGGGAAGATTACTGCATCTTGAGGGAAAACCATGAGAGTTTTTAGAAAATAATTCTGACAGGTCCACATCTCATTTGTCATACTAGGTCTGATCCAATTTTTTAAAAACCCTCCATAGTTAAGCCCTGGAACAGGTTAGCAAGAGAAGGTCTGGAATTCCCAAACACCTGTCAAGGACGCTCTAGTTTACTTGGCCCTGCCTGGGGGTGGAGGGGGACGGACGGACGACTGGACCACATGACCTCTCCAGGTCCCCTCCAGCCCTACATTTCTATCATTCTGTGATCTTCATGACAGCTCTATAGGTTGGTAAAGACAGCAGCAGCAATTCACCTACTTTCTGAGCCAGTACATTGTTGCTACATTTTAGCCCCTCCCGAACAGTTAGCAAATAGAGAGTCACCAAAATATTTAGTTAGGACAACAGCGATCAAAGGAGTGAGGGATCCATCCTCTTTTCCTACTTTTCCATGCACTGTATCACCAGCAGGACCTGTCACTCAAAGAAGAGCTTACCTTAACGTACACACATGGAAAGGTCACTTCAATTGTTTGGTTTCAGAGGAACAGCCGTGTTAGTCTGTATTCGCAAAAAGAAAAGGAGTACTTGTGGCACCTTAGAGACTAACCAATTTATTTGAGCATGAGCTTTCGTGAGCTACAGCGTGAGCTCACGAAAGCTCATGCTCAAATAAATTGGTTAGTCTCTAAGGTGCCACAAGTACTCCTTTTCTTTTTTCAATTGTTTGCCATCTCAGGGCACCACATGAGACCCAGCACACAGCCTACAACAGGCTCCTTTTCCACTGCCAGGTTGAAATAACAGGCTTCTCTGCAGCCATTTCTGGCATCCTGGTGCCAGGCAGAGAGCCTGGGAGGACGGGGGGGTACAATACTGCTGAACTTGCTTCTCTGAACACTTCAGAATCATTAACTGACAACCCCTCCAGATAACCCTCAAAGGAGCAGGGTTTCCAGACAGGCTATAAAGATTCTCAGCGTAAACTGAGCAATTATGGCTTCAGCTCAGATCATTTAAGCCTTTGGTAAAGGAGACTCTTGCATCATGGCTTTTAGGGATAAGTTTGATCACCCAGGTAAACTTCTCCAACTCCCTGAATGAATTCAACTGCCCGCTTTTGTGGATCTTCCACTAGTTTTGCTCATAAAACAAAAACCAGGGCAGTCACAAACAAATGAAAGTTGGCTGTTTTGTTTGATTGAATGCAGCATACATGTAAGCCTCTGGCCTACACAGTACAGACCCCCACAGAGCTTGGTCTCCAATGCTCAGGAGATGCTAGGGGCCTCACTTTTCACTCCACAAGAAGCTGGGAAAAGAATGTTTCAGTGGAAAATTTCCATCAAAAAGTAAGTGGCACAGGAACATTTTTCTGCTCGTTGCCAAATAGTATAAGCTGTAGAGAGAGCATAATGAAGTGAACTAAGCATGAGACCAAAAGCCAGGAACTCCCAGTCTCCATCTCTGCTACAGACTCTCTTTAGGATTCTGGGCAAATCATCTAACCACTGTGCGGCTCCATCTATGCTGAGAATTTAACTACAAACTAGCTGAGCTGCTTTAAAGCTCCAAGAACAAGTCTGGCAGATCTATCTATGCTTGATTTGGCTGGCCAGCTGGGGGTGGTAAAACAACGTGATAAATCCATATTTGAGCCATTTCATGTTTCTAAAATGGTTTATCACAGCACATCCCCATCCACGCTGGTCAGCCAAACACCACCTAACCCAGAACTGAAGAATATCTCAGTGTAAACTTGAAAGCTTCTCCACTCCACCAACAGAAGTTGGTCCAATAAGGGATATTACTTCACCCACCTTGTCTCTCAAACAACACTTAAGTCCTTTTAGCTGGAATCACCACCAGTTGTCTCACTCAGTTAAAATCCTATTATGGCCACAGTTTATCCCCAACAGCGAGTCTTCGACTATGTTGACACTACAGACCTTACAGTGGCACAGCTGTACTGCTGCAGCCGTGGCACCGTAAGGTCTCCTGTGTAGCTCCTCTATGCCGACAGGAGACAGCTCTCCTACTGGCATAATTAAACCACCCCCAACAAACGGCAGTAGCTATGTCAGCGGGAGAGCCTCCCCTGCCAACATAGCACTGTCCACGCCAGTGCAACTTATGTTGATCACGGGTGTGGTTTTTCCTCACACCCCTGACTGACAAAAGTTTTGCTGACAAAAGTGCTAGTTTAGACAAACCCACACTGTCAGAATTACTCCCAAAAGTGAAATGGTGATTATAATATTTATGGTGATTAGCAAAGTTAGAGGTCTGAAGATGTAAAGTATGATATTATGTGCTAAGTGTTTATACTCCTAGACCTTAGAAGGATCTTTTCCTTTACAGAAAATCCTCAGGAGCAAGAACCAACTCTGCTTCTCTAGCACAAAATTGTTCTGGAAAACAAAGCAACAGAAAACCCAGCATCTACCTGGGACTGTTGTACCTGTAGCTCTGGTAAGATCAAAGCCTAATTCTTCAGGACAACACCGCTATGTCTTTGATAAGTGCAATGAAGATATTTCTGGATTCTTTTAAGCTTAGACTGCCCTAAACCCACTCACCTTACAGTCCTTACAAGAAAAAGATATGCCCTTGTGTTGTATCAAGCAGGCAAGGTACTAACAAGCTTCAACAGGACTTTATTTTCAAAGTGGAAACCTCCTTACCAAGCTGCTGCTGCACCCTCTGTAGCTTTCTCCCAGCCTCTCAACTCCTCCCCGCTCCTTCCTGTTTCCTGTCCTTTCAGACTCTCAATAGCTAGTGCTCCCAATTCTAATAATTACAAGCGACATTTAAACAGCACATTCCCTCCTCTCTTAAGAAACTCCCAATTAAAATAAACATTATTGTTCTAACCACAGGAACAAATATGAAACAAGACACTATACCGTTGGCAGAAATATTACACTGAAAACACTGTAGATACTACATAACAGTCTCTAGTCCAGACAGGTGGTTGTCTGGGTCTGACAGGCCGTCTCTCAAGCCCTGGTTCCAGTGCAGTGTCTTGTTGTGTTGGTACTACGGCGAAGTCATCCAATGCAGACTGGGTGTTGGCATAATCTCCTCTTGGTGCATAGGCAGGTGCAAGATAAAAAGCATTCCATACCCATCCATCAGAAAGTCGATAGGTGTAAGGTCCCTTCTTCTCTATGATTTTAAGAGGAGCTGTGAATTTTTGGTCCCCTGTGTGTAAAATTCCAGGTTTTTGTATTCTAACAAAGGAACCACACACAAACTTTGGTTTCTTAGCACCCTGCCGCTTGTTTGTGAAAGCCTTAGACTCTGCTTGGTTCTATTCAGCTGTTTTTCTCACATCATCCTCGTTTGGCGCATCAGGTTGTGCCTTTAACAATCCAGCAATGTTCAGTTTAGTATTCATCTGTTTCCCATGCAGTAACTCTGCGGGTGATCTTTGCGTTGTGGCATGTCGTGCAGCCCGGTATGCTTGCAAGAAATCAACAGTGAAGGGTATCCACAATCGCCCTTCTAGTTTAGCCGTTTGCAAACTCTGAGTTTGCAAATGGCTAAACCATTTAACTTCTGTTAAACCATTCGATTTCCCCATTGGCTTGAGGATAATATAGGGATGACATTCTATGTAAAATGTTCCTCTGTGCTAGAAAAGTTTCAAACTCCAGGGAAGTAAATTGACTACCATTATCTGAAACCAGTTCTTTGGGGTTACTTTCCCTACTAAAAACTGAAGAGAGGAACTTAATTACAGTAGCAGAAGATATTTGTGGTGTAAACGCTACCTCAGGCCATTTACTGAAATAGTCTATTAAAGTGATGGCATAACGGCAGTAAATTGGAGGCGTATCTGTGACGAAGTGGGACTGTTCTTAATGTTTCCTCTGAATAGTGTGGGGGTGCCTCAGTTTCCCCTAGGCAGTTCTTAAGTATCTAGGGGGTGGAGTAAGGGTGTATGATCATTGCAGAGCCCTAGAGGGCAGGTGTGTGCAGGAGTCTGGACACAGAGAATGGCCGACACCCTGTTTCCTGGCAACTGATGGCCTGGGCCCTTCCCCCCCTGCAAGGTGAGAGCTGAAGGGTTGGAGAACAAAGGAATCAGGTGACCTCCTGGCCCGGGAAAGGAACAAAGCCCAGAGGAGGAGGGGCTGGAGGGGGTTTTCAGTTTGGGGCTGGCTGGGACATGGAGTGAAGTGCAGACGGGGTTGTCTGGCTCACTGCCCCCCAAAATGGACCCAGCTGAGGGGTCCCGTTCTCTGCACCTGCAAGCTCTGTTTTAGACCATGTTCCTGTCGTCTAATAAACCTTCTGTTTTACTGGCTGGCTGAGAGTCACGTCTGACTGCAAAGTTGGGGTGCAGGACCCTCTGGCTTCCCTAGGAGCCCCGCCTGAGCGGACTCGCTGGGGGGAAGCGCACGGAGGGGCAGAGGATGCTGAATGCTCCGAGGTCAGACCCAGGAAGGTGGAAGCTGTGTGAGCTGTGTGTCCTGAAGACAGGCTGCTCACAGAAAGGCGACTACCCCAGAGTCCTGACTGGCTTCATGGGGAGCAGTTCCAGAGCATCGCCCAGGGACTCCGTGACAGTATCAAAGGGTCCTACAATGTCAATCGCCACTTTTTCCCATACAGATTCAGGAAGAGGAACAGGCTATAATGGAGGGGTACATGTTACTACTGTCTTATGCATTTGGCAAGTGACACAGGATTTTAGGATTGCTTCAGTTTGAGAGTCCATCCCTGGCCACAGATCCCGTAATCGTCGTTTGGTTTGGACAATTCCTTGATGAGTATCGTGTGCCAGATGTATGAGTCTTGACTGTAATTCTTCTGGCACTAAGAAAGTTCATCCCAAACTCTAAAATAAGGCAGCAAAACTGGGTCAAGGTTTTTAGGGTGACTGGGCCATCTCTGTCAGAAATTCCCATAGTTTTTGTTGAATTGGACACGCTGAACAAGCAGCTTGAAATTGTTCTCTTGTAACTGCAATGAGAGTGCTTGTAATAAGCACAACCGCTACATCCTCATCCTCCGGTGGACCATCTGATGAAGGCAAAGGCAGGCAAGAAAGTCAATCAGCGACCACATTTTGGTTTCCAGGCTTATTATTCCAGTTCATAATTGAAAGAGTAGTCTTGCAGACCATCGAGCAATACGGTATTCTGCTCTTCCCAGTCCTTTCGTGGTGAGCAATGTCAAAGGCCTGTGGTCTGTGTGCAACTTGAACATGCGGCCCCACAGGTAAGTTCTCCATTTTTCAGTAGCCCAGACACAAGTGCTTCTTTTTCGACTGTAGAATATTTTCCCTCAGCATTACTTAATGTCCTTGAAGCAAATGCAACAGTCCTCTCTGTGTTGTCCTCATGCAGTTGTATGAGAACAGCCCCAAGTCCATAATCAGAAGCATCAGTAGTTACAATTGTGGGCAATGCAGGACTCAATGCAGGACTATGTACAATCAAGTCTTTCACCATTTCAAAACTATCTTGTGCATCCATTGTCCACACTAAGGTTGAACTTCTCCGTAGTAATTCCCGTAACGGTTTAATGATAGAAGCGTAACTGGGAATGAATTTTGCATACCAGAAGGAAAGACCCAAGAAGGAACGTAAGGTTTGCAAATCTGTTGGAGGAGGAGCATTTGAAATTGCCTGGATATGATCTGGATCAGGTTTTAGTCCAGCCTGTGAAATTGTATGCCCCAGAAAGGAGAATTCAGTTTGCCTAAATTTGCATTTGGACCTATTGAGCTGGAGGCCTGCTGTGCTGATGCAGTTTAGTATAGACTGCAGGTTATCATCATGCTCCTCAGAAGTATTTCCAAACACAATAATATCATCCAGATAGCACTGAACTCCATGTTGATTCTTCAGAATCAATGACATTTTTTGAAAGGCACTTGGGGGAGATGCGAGACCTTATGGAACACATTTAAAACGAAATAGTCCCTCATGTGCAATAAATGCTGTGAAGTCTCTGCTATCTTCACGCAACATAACCTGGTTGTATGCGCTCTGCAAATCAAGAGTAGAAAACATCTTTGCTCCATGGAGTTCTGCAAATACTTCTTCTATGCGAGGATGAGGATGGGTGTCAATCACAATAGCTTTATTCGGCTCCCTTAAGTCCACACAAAGGCAAATGCCTCCACCCACTCTGCGTCACTATTATAGGTGAAACCCATTCCGAGGAGTCGCTCTTCAATAATGTCCTTTTGAACAAGTTTTCTAAGTTCCTCTGAAACAGTTTCCCTGACTGAAAATGGTAAGCGTCGTAACTTCTGTCATACAGGCAACACATTACTCCGCATTTTATGCGGAAACCCATAAGCACAGCCGAGTTTCTCCTCAAGTTGGTGTTGGGTCCCAGCTGAAACTGGTGTGTGTACTGCAAGAGTGCTTTGCTGAGGAAGATCAATTCGTCCATTAACTACCCTGAGATTTAAAGCAGCCAATAAAATCTCTGCCAAGGATAGGAGTGCCTTTGTGGACAATGTAGAACTCTGCAGTTACACAGCTATCACCAAAAGTAACTATTACTGGCAGGCAGTCATGTACTGGAATATGGTTTTTCAAATAGCACACCAAGTGAAGTCTGGGTTCAGTAGGAGGCACACCTTTAAAGTAATGCAGATAGATACTGCTGAGCCAGTGTCCAACATTAGCTAAATAGAGTGTGGTTTGCTTGAGGGTATGGTGGAAACGTTTACAGTGCACTTTATCTGTTCTGGAATATGTGCAGTTGTGATTTTGTCCACGCTCAGTACAATAACATCTGGTAATGGAACTGCATGCACCTTTTGATTGAACTGGCTACTGCGACATACTTTAGCAAAATGTCCAATCTTTTTGCAATGATTGCACTGAGCTACTTTTGCTGGACATCCTGTGTAGCTTGCAAGGTGTTGTGGGGATCCACAGCAAAAACATGCTTTTACTGTATTTTGAATTTGCTGATTCAGTGGTTTTTCATTAGTTTTCCTCTTGCAACTGTGTGTCTGCAGTGGTAGTGAACTTTTCTGCAAAGAAGTCACAGCCTGGACTGTGCCTCCTGTATCCATGCTCATTATTGTGGCTTCAGCTGTAGCTGATTCAATCTGAGTAGCAATGGTTATTGCTTCTTCTAGTGTAAGTTGTGGTTCTAGAAGTAAGTGTTCTCTTACATGAAGAATGGTTGTTTTCTAATGAGCTGGTCCTTAATCATCTCATCTGCCATATTCCCAAAGTCACAAATTACAATCAGACTCCTCAGGGAAGCAATATACTGCATTATAGTTTCTCCTGGTTTCTGCTCACGCTAGCAAAATCTGTAGTGATTAGCTATTACATTCACTTTTGGCACAAAAAAAATCTTTAATGCAGTGAGTGCAGTCTCATATTTATCATCTGCAAGGGGAAAAGTGTAAAATATACTCTGCCCTTCTGCTCCAAGGCAGTGGATTAGCAGAGCATGCTTTCTTACTTCAGAAATCTCTGTAGCACTGATTGCAAGTAGATAAGTCTCAAACATATGGATCCAGGTGGTTAAAGCAATTGGAGGCTCACCAGGGCTTTACAGAAAGGATGCAGGTGTGTTCAGAGGCAGAAGATCCATCCTCATCACCAAAATGTTGCATCAACCAGGCAAGGTACTAACAAGCTTCAACAGGACTTTATTTTCAAAGTGGAAACCTCTTTACCAAGCTGCTGCTGCACCCTCTGTAGATTTCTCCCAGCCTCTCAACTCCTCCCCCCTCCTTCCTGTTTTCTGTCCTTTCAGACTCCCAAACAGCCAGTGCTCCCAATTGTAATAATTGCAAGCAACATCTGAACCCCACACCTTGTTATCTTAAAGCAACAGAAAACAAACCAATCAACCAATAGAAGACCATGCCCTCTGGGCTGGGTGCAGCAGCACAGCTGAGCAAGAGATGAGAATTTATTAATGGCCCAGGATTTCATGCATCCTAAAATGAAGGCAGATTGAACAGTTTAATCCACTGGATTCTAGAAACAGTAAATCCTCACTGTGCAACTCTTGCTTCTGAACAATCCATAGGTTGGTAGTGGCAGCAGCAGCTTTGTTCACCTATTTTCTGAGCTGGTACATTTTTGCCCCTCTGGAAAGGAGTCAGTGGCATGAGTCACTGGGGGTCCCCAGAATGTCAGTTAGGAAAACAGCTATCAAACAAAGCAGATTCCTCTGTCTGGGGGGAGGGTGCAGAATATCATTAATATAAATTTAACCATGCTTTAGCTCACATTTGGTTTTGACTTATGTAGCCACTTCCCAACCCCTTAGTACAGCACACCAAGCACAAGGTGATGATGCTCATTATGCAGTGCACAGTTCTAAAACCCAAACCGTTAAATAGCAGCAGCCTGCTGTTTCTTGGTGGCACAGCTATCACTGCAGGAATGCTGCCAAAAGCAGCTGACAGGCCAAAATCATTTTCACACAGGGCTTGTGCTAAAAACTGCTTCTCTCAACACTGCATGCATGATAAAATCAACCTAAAGTACATTTAAACGCATTCTAATCCCATTATACACACAGGACTGATCAGAAATGATAGCACGATTGACTCGCTGAGATGGCATAAAGATACAGTAGTTGCCAAACTGTATGTAATCTACTTTCAATTCCCACTCATTCAGACAGAATTCAAATAAGGGGGGGAAGGACATCGAGGGGAAGCTAATGGGAAATTCCTAGACAAATCAACACAAGAAAAACAACCATCAGTCTAGTTTCATGAGTCTAATCTTTGGAAACCCAGAACTAAATGAGGTCTACATCAAGGGTATCTGGGTCTAGTTAACTAACTTCATGCGTCAAGACAAAGATAAAGTTACATACAGATTCTTAGAGGCCATGGGCATCATGTTTATTTTTATAGTTTTCATTACTCACAAAATAGCTTTGGGAGCCTTAAGAAAAATGTTAGAAGTCTTCTTCCATTGATGTCATCGTTTTTAATTAGTTAAAGTGCTCTGGAGATGAATAGCACTATGAAAGGGCCCACTATTACTCCACTGTTCTGGACCTTTGTATTTGGTAAACTCTGGGACTGTATCCTGCTCCCACTTCACATCAACAGGAGTTTTGCCCTGGGACTTCAACTGGACCAGGTTCAAGCCCATTGTTTTATTTTGGTGTGTTTAAGAGAGCTGAAAACTAAGGCGACAGGACTTTTTGATTCCTTCCTTGGTCATGCACCAGTGTCCTTGCTGTCAGTACCACTCTGGAACTAGTATTTGTAGCCTGCTCACAGCTGCTGAGCAACCAGAAGAGAGCACCCACCCACAACATATTTAAAGGCCCACAAGAGACATTAACATCATTACTAGAAGACAGCGACAGATTTTTTTAGAATCTAGGACATGCCTCACTGAACTAACAATTGCAGTAATTTTGGGGGACCCCTATCTGAGAGCAGCCCTTTCAGCTCTTAATCAGTCACTATCCTATTTGATGGAAGCTGCATTTCTTTCCTTCTGCCAGCCAAAGATCATCTCCCTCTGCATGCCCCTTTAATGCTGTTCTCTCCCACCTCTCCCCACCAGATCCCCCAGAATAGGAGTGAAGCAGCAGTAAAAGCAGCAGCAGGCACTGCCAAAGATACCCCTCAGGGTGGAAGAATCACATTGCTGCAGTGAGGAAAATCCCAGCAGGCAGCATTGAGACCACTGGAGCTGCAATATTGGCGAGACCACTCTGTGGGGCACAGATCAAGCACATCACTAATACAGAGCAAACATCATTAACTAATTCACTTGCTTCTGTGGGGAAAGCTTTCATGATTAGTGGATTCCTGTTAGTGGCAAGAGTCACAGATGCTACAGTGATGGAGGCCACTCAAACATTAGAGAGAGCAATAGCAGTTGCGCCATAGCTGAGGTTGCAACCGTTTATGGTTCCTACCTAACTCAGACAGACAATTTAGCACTGAATGAGTTAACAGCACAGCCCTCTGTGTACATCTTAGAATGCAACACTAGAGAGTCCCTGTTTTATCTGAGGGAGTGGATCATGGCCTTGGAGATTAGAATATTTTTAAGGAGTTTTAGGGTATCACTAGCTACTACAGGTAGGTCATGGGAAAGCCAGGCCAGACGTTGCAGCGCTCATGTGGTGCGCAGATACCTCTCCAGATGCCCTTTGAGGTCTTTCATCACCTCCCAAAGGGAGTTAGGGAGAGCAGTGGGCTCACTGTCTGGACACAGCCATAATGGGGACACCACTGGCAATAGTGTTAAAGCAACATCTACAGCTCAGAAATGCTGCTGTTACATGAAGTTGCTAACAGATCTGTGATGGGGTTATATTAACCAGGGCCAAGGTTACCAAATCAAATCAAAAGATAGCTTGCCTGAGAGTAGGCTTCTAAACAGATGGCCTGATTTTTCAAATGTGTCACACACCCAGCAGCTCCTATATACGAGCTTAATGTTAGGCCCCCATTTGTGAAAATCTTGGCTTAAGTACCACTGTGCAGGAAAAAAAAAATCTGATTTGATAAAATCTGTTAGTTAACGTAACTTAGCCCTGGTCTACGCTAGGGGTTGAGGTCAAATTTAGCAGCGTTAAATAGATTTAGCCCTGCACCCATCCACATGACGAAGTCCTTTTTTTCGACTTAAACGGCTCTTAAAATTGATTTCCTTACTCCACCCCCGACAAGGGGATTAGCGCTGAAATCGGCCTTGCCGGGTCGAATTTGGGGTACTGTGGACGCAATTAGATGGTACTGGCCTCCGGGAGCTATCCCAGAGTGCTCCATTGTGACCGCTCTGGACAGGACTCTCAACTCAGATGCACTGGCCAGGTAGACAGGAAAAGGCTCACGAACTTTTGAATTTCAATTTCCTGTTTGGCCAGCGTGGCAAGCTGCAGGTGACCAGGCGGAGCTCATCAGCAGAGGTGACCATGATGGAGTCCCAGAATCACAAAAGTGTTCCAGCATGGACCGAACTGGAGATACGGGATCTGATCGCTGTATGGGGAGAAGAATCTGTGCTATCAGAACTCCGTTCCTTTTTTCGAAATGCCAAAACCTCCTAGGGCATGAAGGACAGAGGCCATAACAGGGACCCGAAGCAGTGCCGCATGAAACTTAAGGAGCTGAGGCAAGCCTACCAGAAAACCAGAGAGGCGAACGGCTGCTCCGGGTCCGAGCCCCAAACATGCCGCTTCTATGATGAGCTGCATGCCATTTTAGGGGGTTCAGCCACCACTACCCCAGCCGTGTTGTTTGACTCCTTCAATGGAGATGGAGGCAACAGGGAAGCAGGTTTTGGGGATGAGGAAGCTGATGATGATAAGGTTGTAGATAGCTCTCTGCTTGCTTGCTGTGAAACCATTTTTCCCCAACAGCCAGGAACTGTTTCTCACCCTGGACCTGGAGCCAGTACCCCCCGAACCCACCCAAGGCTGCCTCCCGGACCCGCCAGGCGGAGAAGGGACCTCTAGTGAGTGTACCTTTTAAAATACTATACACGGTTTAAAAGCAAGCATGTTTAATGATTAATTTGCCCTGGCATTCTTGGCTCTCCTGGATATACTCCCAAAGCCTTTGCAAAAGGTTTCTGGGGGAGGGCAGCCTGACTCCATCCACCATGGTCGGACACTTTATCACTCCAGGCCAGTAGCACATACTCGGGAATCATTGTACAACAGAGCATTGCCGTGTAGGTTTGCTGGCATTCAAACAACATCCGTTCTTTATCTCTCCGTGTTATCCTCAGGAGAGTGATATCATTCATGGTCACCTGGTTGAAATAGGGTGCTTTTCTTAAGGGGGACACTCAGAGGTGCCTGTTCCTGCTGGACTGTTTGCCTGTGGCTGAACAGAAATGTTCCCCGCTGTTAGCCACGGGGAGGAGGGAGGGGCTAGCCATGTGCTGGGGGAGGCAAAATGTGACCTTGGAACGAAAGCAGATGTGCTATGTATGTAATGTTAACAGCAAGGTTTACCATGAAAGAGTGTAGCCATTGTTCTATAAAATGTGTCTTTTTAAGTACCACTCTCCCTTTTTTTCCCCTCCACCAGCTGCATATGTTTCAAGGATCACAGGATCTTCTCCTTCCCAGAGGCTAGCGAAGATTAGAAAGCGAAAAAAACGCACTCGTGATGAAATGTTCTCTGAGCTCATACTGTCCTCCCCCACTGACAGAGCACAGATGAATGTGTGGAGGCAGACAATGTCAGAGTGCAGGAAAGCACAAAATGACCGGGAGGAGAGGTGGCGGGCTGAAGAGAGGGCTGAAGCTGAAAGGTGGCATCAGCGTGATGAGAGAAGACAGGATTCAATGCTGAGGCTGCTGGAGGATCAAACCAAATGCTCCAGCGTATGGTTGAGCTGCAGGAAAGGCAGCAGGAACACAGACTGCCGCTACAGCCCCTGTGTAACCAACCGCCCTCCTCCCCAAGTTCCATAGCCTCCTCACCCAGACGCCCAAGAACGCGGTGGGGGGGCCTCCGGCCACCCAGTCACTCCACCCCAGAGGATTGCCCAAGCAACAGAAGGCTGGCCTTCAATAAGTTTTAAACTTTTAAAGTGCTGTTTGGCCTTGTCCTTCCCTCCTCCACCACCCCTCCTGGTGCTACCTTGGTAGTTATCCCCCTATTTGTGTGATGAATGAATAAAGAATGCATGAATGTGAAGCAACAATGACTTTATTGCCTCTGCAAGTGGTGATCAAAGGGAGGTGGGGAGGCTGGTTAGTTTACAGGGAAGTAGAGTGAACCAAGGGGTGGGGGGTTTCATCAAGGAGAAACAAAGAGAACTTTCACACCGTAGCCTGGCCAGTCATGAAACTGGTTTTCAAAGCTTCTCTGATGCGCACCGCGCCCTCCTGTGCTCTTCTAACCGCCCTGGTGTCTGGCTGTGCGTAACCAGCAGCCAGGCGATTTGCCTCAACCTCCCACCCCACCATAAACGTCTCCCCCTTACTCTCACAGATATTGTGGAGCGCACAGCAAGCAGTAATAACAGTGGGAATATCGGTTTCGCTGAGGTCTAACCGAGTCAGTAAACTGCACCAGCGCGCTTTTAAACATCCACATGCACATTCTACCACCATTCTGCACTTGCTCAGCCTGTAGTTGAACAGCTCCTGACTACTGTCCAGGCTGCCTGTGTACGGCTTCATGAGCCATGGCATTAAGGGGTAGGCTGGGTCCCCAAGGATAACTATAGGCATTTCAACATCCCCAAAGGTTATTTTCTGATCTGGGAATAAAGTCCCTTCCTGCAGCTTTTGAAACAGACCAGAGTTTCTGAAGATGCGAGCATCATGTACCTTTCCCGGCCATCCCATATTGATGTTGGTGAAACGTCCCTTGTGATCCACCAGTGTTTGCAGCACTATTGAAAAGTACCCCTTGCAGTTTATGTACTCGCCAGCTTGGTGCTCCGGTGCCAAGATAGGGATATGGGTTCCGTCTATGGCCCCACCACAGTTAGGGAATCCCATTGCGGCAAAGCCATCCACTATGACCTGCACATTTCCCAGGGTCACTACCCTTGACATCAGCAGATCTTTGATTGCGTTGTCTACTCGCATCACAGCGGCCCCCACAGTAGATTTGCCCACTCCAAATTGATTCCCGACTCACCGGTAGCTGTCTGGCATTGCAAGCTTCCATAGGGCTATTGCCACTCGCTTCTAACTGTGAGGTCTGCTCTCATCTTGGTATTCTTGCGCCTCAGGGCAGGGGAAAGCAAGTCACAAAGTTCTGTGAAAGTGCCCTTACGCATGCGAAAGTTTCGCAACCACTGGGAATCGTCCCAGACCTGCAACGCTATGCGGTCCCACCAATCTGTGCTTGTTTCCTGAGCCAGAATCGGCGTTCCACCGCATGAACCTGCCCCATTAGCACCATGATGCCCACACTGCCAGGGCCCGTGCTTTGAGAGAAGTCTGTGTCCATGTCATAGAATCATAGAATAGAATCATAGAATATCAAGGTTGGAAGGGACCTCAGGAGGTCATCTAGTCCAACCCCCTGCTCTAAGCAGGACCAATCCCCAATTTTTGCCCCAGATCCATAAATGGCCCTCTCAAGGATTGAACTCACAACCCTGGGTTTAGCAGGCCAATGCTCAAACCACTGAGCTATCCCTCCCCCCCATTCCTCATCACTCACGTCACCGCGCCGACGTGACCTACTTGCCCGGTATTGCTTTGCCAGGTTCTGGGGCTGCATATACTGCTGGATAATGCGCGTGGTATTTAATGTGCTCCTAATTGCCAAAGTGATCTGAGCGGGCTCCATGCTTGCCGTGGTATGGCGTCTGCCCAGAAAAAAGGCACTGAACGATTGTCTGCCGTTGCCCTGACGGAGGGATGGGCGACGGACGACATGGCTTACAGGGTTGGCTTACAGGGAATTAAAATCAACAAAGGGGGTGGCTTTGTGAGAAACTGAATGGCCCCCTCAAGGACAGAACTCAAAACTGGGTTTAGCAGGCCGTTGATTTCACAAAGAGAGGGAGGGAGGAGAAAATGAATACAAAACCAATCTGGTCTATTTCTTGTTTTGATCCACTTCATCTATCATTATATATCTTGCTGGCAGCAGACTGTGCAGTACGACTGCTAGCCATCGTCAACACCTGGGTGCTCAGCAGAAGACGGTGCAGTATGATTACTGGCCATCATCTTCTACTAGCTGCAGATTAAAAGACAGTGCGGGACTGAATCGCCACGTGACGAAACAAGGGAAATGACCTAGCTGAGTCACTCCCATGTTTGCCCAGGCGCCCGGTTAGAAGAGCACCCAGGACTACATCGATGACGGCTACCAGTCATACTGCACTGTCTGCTGCCAAAAGGCAATAAACTGCTGCTGTGTAGCAATGCAGTACCACGCCTGCCAGCACCCAGGAGACATACGGTGACGGTTAGCTGAGCGGGTTCCATGCTTGCTGTGGTATGGCATCTGCACAGGTAACTCAGGAAAAAAGGCGCAAAACGATTGTCTGCCCTTGCTTTCACGAAGGAAGGGAGGGAAGGGGGCCTGACGATATGTACCCAGAACCACCCACGACAATGTTTTAGCCCTATCAGGCATTGGGATTTCTACCCAGAATTCAAATGGGCGGCGGAGACTGCAGGATAGCCACCCACAGTGCAACGCTCCGGAAGTCGACGGTTGCCTCTGTACTGTGGACATGCTCCGCCGACTACATGCACTTAGAGCATTTGTGTGGGGACACACACAATCAACTGTATAAAAACGCTTTCTACAAAACCAACTTCTATAAATTTGACCTAATTTTGTATGATTTGCCTAATGCTCCAGTGGGCAAAGGAGGAACAGAAAGATGAACCTTGCTGAAATGAAGGTTGGGGTGCAGGGAGACGCCAAGACATGGATGAAATTACTGTAGAGAGGAATAATACAAAAAAGTGGAGTTTTAAAAACAAGATTTATTGGGGGATAATCTGTGTGTTTTCTTCTAACTGGGGAATTAATAAAAACAAATATTGTGTTTTGCTAGGGATCGTTACTCTGCTCCAGAGAAATCAATCTCACAGAATGGAAAAAAATCTGAGACATTCAAGTTTACTAGTACACAAAAAGACAATAAAGGAGCATAGGACCCCATGAATTTTAAGGGGAAATTCAAGATTTTTTTTTTCCATTTGATGCACCATTCATTATTTTTACTATGTCCATTTAAGCGATCAAAAATTAGGATTTTGAAACCCACACAAGGATATATCTTTCATATACACAGCCCAGGAAAGATATTAGAAGCCTGGCGTTGCAGAACATAGATAAACAGAGACCCTGCTAGTTAAAATTCAATTCAATCTGCAAACTCAGCAGTAAACATCTTGCCCCCTGTTGGGTAAAGTCTGTGAGTGGTCAACACTAAAAAAATGAGATGAGCCCCATTACCTTTGAACTCTGCTAATTAGGGAAGTTCCATTTCAATGTTTACGTGGGGAAGACAACCTAGGGGGCTCAGATAGCAAGAGATGTTTGAGGACCCCGCTCAACAAAAATGATGATTTTACTGGCCAGGTATTTCAATGAGCTGGGAGCCATAGGATCTACTAGTACACTTAACTGTTCTACAACCTGATATAAGTTCTGTACAGCCAAATCCTAGACCTTAAGGCAGTGGTCCCCAACCTTTCTTGTGGGAAGCGAGAAGTGGCAGCAGCAATAAGCGCCGCCGCCGAAATGCCGGCGAGAAACGGCAATGCTTCTCGGCGGCATTTCGGCAGCGGGATGTCCTGTGGGCGCACAAAAATGCCCCGGCAGGCGCCATGGCACCTGTGGGCACCACGTTGGAGACCCCTGCCTTAAGGGTATATCAACACTGCAAGAGAAGACCCACGGCTGGCCCATGTCAGCAGACTCAGGCTGTGGGGCTATAAAACCGCAGTGTAGACGTTCAGGCTGGAGCCTGAATGCCTATACTGCAATTTTATAGCCCTGCAGCCCAAGCCCCATGAGCCCAAGTCTGCTGATATGAGCCAGCTGTGGGTCTTGTATTGCAGTGTTGACATACCCTAACAGGCTTAGGCATGATAGCTGGGATTTCTGAAGTTGCCTGCGAGAACTGAGCATCCAAATCCCACCGAATTCAGTGAGAGTTAAGTGCCAGGCTTCCTTTGGCTCCTAGAAAAATCCCAGAAATGTTTGAAGGGAAAGCACAAGCTATTAAGTTGCTCTGCAACAGGGGAAAATAGTATGGGGCCACTCAGCTTGCAGAGGTGTATTAAAATTCACCTAATCTTTCCCAGGCACACACGGTTCCATTTCTAGATAATTAAAACCATCTGCTCTCCTGCAGGTACGAAGCACCATTCCACAATTTTTGTGGCCAAGACATTATTAGGAAATACTTATGTATTAATTTGATGTTCCAATGAATTATACTGAACATTTTATGCAGCTTTATGTGCTTTATGCACTTCAGAGAGGCATGAATGAATCAAAACAAAGTTGATACATATCAGACAGTCTCCAAAACTCATCATTGTTTGATGGCTGTTGGGCATGAGTTGGAGATCTCAATCCAGTGTCTAATAGAGGAGCATCAACTCCAAAAGAAACCAGTGAAACAGACACCTTCATCTCAGAGGTCAAAGAATGATTGAGGTGGTGGGGACAACTGTCTTACTCCTCTGGCTGCCCATTCACAACAGATTGGAGCATGCCAACAGGGGGAAACTTTCACAGAGATTCTGGGTAAGTGTGGGAGAGAAGAAGGCTCAGGGGAAGTGTGCCGAGACACATAGCAAATGAGGTGGTGTACAAAAGCCACTTCATAGATGGCCCTGACCTTCAATGGATGTCAGAGGATCTGCCAGATTTGGGAGCAGACCTAGTCTATGGAAGGAACCCTCCTCCCAGTCTCCAGGAGAGCAGTCAGAAGGGAACTCTTTGAGGGGGATGTGTGCAGGAATTTCCTCCATCACGGCCCAACTTTCATTTCTTTTACTGACAGTAACCGGAAACAACATATCATAGATGTCTGCCTTCTACTTCTGCCAGCAAAGCAGCTGTCATCTTCTACACGTGCAGCACTCAAGGCCCTGTCTAAACTACATACAAGGTTACCATTCGGGTTTTTTTTAAATCTACGCATTTAAAAGGAAGTACTTGCTTGGTTCTAAGATGATCTAACATCTCAAGCTCTTAGGGCTCTGTTACCACCGATTGGAAGAGTTCATGTATTACTAGTACTGCAGAAAAACTTCTCATAAGGCAAATATTAGATTTATAAGGGGTCTTTCAGGCAAAATATTTCAAACCACTGTGGATGAAAATACAATGTTTTTTTTTATTAGCCACAGGTTTCACAACTGTTAGTGAACAAAGCAGAGGGTTTTCATTTTGCTTTTTTAATCTGTCTCCAAGGACGCATCAGTTGAAAAGCTATTAGGAGCTCCACCACTTGAGTGCCTTTCAAGCAAGTGTTCTTGCACCTGCCAAATTTTATCTAATAGAGGCCACATGAGGATCAAGCCAGAAAAAGAAAAACTGGCACACAGGAGTTAAAGGCCTCTGCAAATTATAACAGGCATGAGTCAGAGAATGCCAGTAAATCTTCCAACTGAGGTGGTGCTTCACATGGAGTTGACGTAAGGAGGTTGTTACTAGTTCTGGATTGAATACAAAACAGCTGTATCCAAAGCCATAGGAGTTGGAGACATTGAAAAATGAAAGGTCATAGTTGTGACACAAAGCCAAGATAGAAAACAAGCACTACCATTACTATTCACTCAGCACTAAACTTGGCCAGTGAGGGGTACTGCCCCGAGGGTGCCAAACACTGGAACTTGTGCAACAACCTTCTCACACTCAGGTTATGGAGCTGAACAAGTTATGGAGAAATTTCTAGCCACACATTTAGGCAATTTTTGTTGTTGTTGTTGTTGTTGAAGAAATGAAAACAAAATGTAAATTAAGTTGGATTTTCATGAAGTTCTGCAAACTCGCAGACCTTGCAGGGAGCTAGGAATGTACCTCATTTTAGCATCATAGACTTGAGCCAAGGTTTTTCATGAGCTACTTTTCCTTGTCATTCTCATTTTGTTTCTATGGTATTCATGAAATAATATGGGCTCCCTCTGGTGGCCAATGATACCTCTATGGACAATAACAAAAGTGTCTCTCAGTGGATCAACTGTCTACTTTCTATTTCAGAACAGAGTCAACTGAAAGCCTGCTGGGGTTCTATTTATTAAGAATTTTATTTTCTCACACACACATACACACTCTATAATTAGAGTCACTCATTCTTACCATTTTTAAAAGTTTTTTTAAATCAGTACTGAGAGCTGATCATATAAAACAAGCCAAGTTATTAAAAAAACAAAAACAATTAAGCCACATGAAAATATCTAGAAAATTATTAGCCATTTGGTCAAAGCACAATCAGTGCTTAACTGGTGTCCTATCCCACCATTCAACCCTGATTTAGGGCTCCTGCATGTGATTTTATGATATCTAGGACACGGGTCACATTAGCTCTGAGTCTCTTTTAACTTGATGGTTTATCATGGTTAACCTCTTCCCTTCAGGAGATTGTTTTTCCAGCTCTCACATCTTTATATGTGGCTGAATTGTTCTTTTTTCCTAGCCTGGCCAGTTTCCCTTAGGAAGCGTTTTCAATCAAGCAACAGCGTCCCAGCCTCATAATGAAGGCAGGGAGGACAGCAAGAAAAGTTCTCTTTGTATAGAAGATGCGAAGGAGGAGAGTTACATGAAACACAAACGTATACCAAACATAGCAAATAAAGTTACAATAGCTAGCATAAGTATTGCTTTAAAACCAAATACGGCTCCAAATAAAAGGAAGGATCACCTTACATTAGCCTATGTTCTGGAAAGGGTAAAATTAAGCCTATGAACTTGATTCTCTCCTGTGACTGAGTTCCACTCAGTTCTGGCTTGTTGGCCCCAACGAGAGTTGGAGCAGTTTCCAAGCAGCTCTAACTTGCACCACTGACCAAGGGTCCTTAATTGACTCTGTAGAAGGGAGGATTGCCTTGCTTTGGTCCCCCAACTCCAATCACCTAGACCAGGGGTAGGCAACCGGTGGCACGCGTGCCAAAGGTGGCACACGAGCTGATTTTCAGTGGCACTCACACTGCCCGGGTCCCAGCCACTGGTCCTGTGGGCTCTGCTGCCGCCCTGGGGTCCGGTCCGCCAGCCCCCGCCAGCTGGAGTTCCGTCTGCCGGCCCCGCTCAGACCACTGCCGGCCCCAGGTCCTGGCCACTGGTCCGGGGGGCTCTGCTGCTGGCCTAGGGACCCAGCTGCTGGCCCGGGTGTCTGCAGCTGCCCCCAGCTGTGGCCCACTAGCCCCAGCCTGGGGCAGTGAGGAGTGCAGACAGAGGCAAGAGGGGGCGCAGCTCAGCACCCCCACCTTAAAAATTGTTCCAGAGCCACTGTACTGGGATATTTTAAAGTCCTGATTTGCTGCTTACATCACTCTCACGCCACGTGGAACAGCGCCCGGCGTTTGAAGTTGAGATTAGAATTTACTTGCAAGAACTGGAATCAGAATTTTCTGACAGATTTCAAGATTTCCAGCAATTTGGCCCAATGCTTTCTTTTCTAAGTAAAGCTGAAAAGTTCAATGAAAGCGACTTGGATTGGTCTGTATTTCAGTGGATGGGTGTTGAAGATTTCAAAATGCAGCTCATTCAGTTAAAAAGCTCAGAATTGTGGGCATCAAAGTTTGGAGATCTGCAAAGCTACCGAGAGAGATCATGGGGCCTCTATTCTGACCTGCTGGATGTCCCTGCCAGTGAAATTTAACTGTTTGAAGAAAACTGCGATTGTAATGCTTTCAGCATTTGGATCCACATACCTGTGTGAACAGATATTTTCACACATGAAATCTGTCCTCTGTCCCTCTCGGAGCCGGTGAACAACTAATTACTCAGAAGTGTGCAACTTAAAGTATCCGAAGAGGTGCCAGACATTGGAAAACTCAACAAGGAAAAGGAAGGGCAAGGATCACACGAAACTGATAAGGTCTTCATTTTAATTTAATTTTAAATGAAGCTTCTTAAACATTTTAAAAACCTTATTTACTTTATAACTAAACTACTGTATGTATATTATAGACTTATAGAAAAAGACCTTCTAAAAGCATTAAAATGTATTACTGGCACGCAAAACCTTAAATCAGAGTGAATAAATTAAGAGTCGGCACACCACTTTTGAAAGGTTGCCGATCCCTGACCTAGACCCAGCACACCCGCACCAGCCAGCAACTCTCCTCCTACAGGGGAATTCTCTACTGGCCAGTGGCAGCCAGTTTCTGGCCCCTTTGCACCTTCTGACTGCTGCAGAAAGGCCAGATCTGAGAACAGATTCTGGCCACAGCTTTCTAAAGATGTGACTTATCCCTGCAGTTCCAGATGACTTCAATGACAGTTGCAGGTGATCAGCACTGTTGAGGATCAGAGTATTTAACTCGGGGTCAGAGAGGAATTTAATATTCCTCAGCAAAGAATATTGGAGGAAAGGCTGCTACGACAAATAAAAATGGCTGTCAGCTGAACTTCAGACAAAACTGAAAAATCTTCAGTTTTATATAAGGGGAAGCGTGGTCACCACCACCAACTTAACGAAGCACTCATCTCTTTGGAGGAAGAGTACTACACAGGTACAAATATTATTATTGGTTGACGGGAGGCAGGATTGGTAGCAGGTTCACAGGAACTGTGTATCACCAGTCGCTTCACAAAAGCTTTTCTTCTTTCTTTTTCCTTACAAAATTACTCTACTACAATTGCAACAAGTATTTGACCAGCATATAGAATACTTATTTTGAATATCTTCCCCCCACTCATTCAAACAAATCCATCGGCCCTTTAACAGAGTGGTGGCTCACCTATGCAACAAAAGAGACTCTTGGATCTCAGTTGCCTTTTGTACTTAAAAGGATTTTTCAGTGCTTAACACTTAACTCAGCAGGCATCAGTACCTTCCTGATTACAAGTACTCTGGTTAACAAGTTTTGCAGCTCAAGACCTCGATCCTGCAGTGAGCTGTGTGCACCCAGAGCCCCACTGACTTTGCCAGCTCTGGTCCCAAGGCGATAATTTGCCTTGTCAGCAGAAGGAAAGCACAGAACAGAGATGAAGAGCATCAGGTCAGCTATTGTTAGTTGGGAACACCAAGGGAATAAAGTTAATTTTCCCTCCTCTGAGCCAAAATGTGCATGAGAAAAAGAAAAGGCCTTTCTTCCAGACTTTCCCGGACATTCAGATATGGGCTGAAATAACCCTGATTTGTTTCTCAACTAATCTAGTCTGGTTGCAAGACAGTCAGCCCAGACATGGAGCATAAAGGCCATTCACGTTAGCTAACCACAAGCAAATAAATTAAATACAATTACTACAATTGCATTAATGCTTTTAAAAGAGCCATGAGTCAAATATTTTATAGGCTATTATGTATAATTTTAAGGCTTAATAGCAAAAGGAAAAACACACCACCATTTTTGTCTCATGAGTAAGGAATAATGCTGGGAGCCAGACTGTGATAGTTTTCTTGTCCAGTGTGTTGGGAAAATCCCAGAATACATTTTTTATCTACTGGGTTTTCAAATGCTGGAACTTTCAGCTTTTTATACAAAAGTAATTTCATCTTAATCAGTGCTGTTTAGGTAGACTTTGATTTCTGTACAAGACTAAAATACACTCATATGGAAGCTTTTGACCTCAAATGTTAAAATTATCCCCCCGTGCACAATGTACAGACAGCTCTACATACCGTAAGCTTTCCATATGTAATCTCTTTAGAACAAGTCAATGTTGAGTCAATAATGATTGAATAAATGTTTTAAAGAAAATTTAGCACTTCCGTGCATTTTCCATCATCAAACATTGTCCAATCTAGCTCATCTTCACAACACATCTGTGCAAAAAAAATTAGAAATGCTCCATAAGGCGAATCACAAACAATTTACTACAACCGCTGAATATTTCGAGTACATTTGTGTAAATGTGATTACCACGCAGACTAATTGAAGATGTTTATTGTTTCTAAAGAGGGTGCTCTTTCAAAACAAAACAGGAAGATCTTGATTGTCTAGGAAGTTCATTAAACTGTGTGAGGGAATTTAAACAGCCAATGAGAGTTTTCATATGCAGAGCAATGCTGGAGAAGCTACTCTCGCATCTTAAAAGGAGGTGGTGATACAGCTTTTAATTATCACACTGATGTTTAAACTGCAGAGGTTTTGGTAGGTCTTTTTCTGAATGTCTTTCAGTGGACTGTGTAGGGCACAAGGTCAGTACATCTGTTAGAGTAAAACAGTTACTTAATAGTGCACATGGCTCCCCCACTCAAGCCCCAAACACCATAGTCATGTAAACACACAAATGCAAGCCAAGGAAAGTTAATCCAGTTGATCAGAAGAGGGCACTTCATTTTTGGAGGTATTTAAACTCGTTAGCATATTCCATTTAATATAAAGGAGCAGCTAAAAGAAAGAAGAGGAATGTGGGCAGTATTAACCCAGTAAGACTATCAACAATTTACCAACAGTCAAACTTTGGTGGTAATGGTATAAAGATGTCACTGTTCCACATACCTGGTGGGCAGACACATTCAGATGGAGCCTCTCGCACTGTCCGCAGCTTGGCTAATCCTTCACCCAGTTTCTGTCCAGAGGGAGAGGGGGAAGAAAAAAAAAAAGAAGATATTTAGAGAATAAATATATACTCACTGCATGCGTACAAAGGGCCAAATTACAAAACAAATCCTCTTCATGCTATGGACAAAACTCCACCTCTATTTTTGTCAGTCCAGTTTAACAATAGGTTTCAGAGTAACAGCCGTGTTAGTCTGTATTCGCAAAAAGAAAAAGGAGTACTTGTGGCACCTTAGAGACTAACCAATTTATTTGAGCATAAGCTTTCGTGAGCTACAGCTCACTTCATCGGATGCATACTGTGGAAAGTTTAGAAGATCTTATTATATACACACAAAGCATTAAAAAAATACCTCCTCCCACCCCACTCTCCTGCTAGTAATAGCTTATCTAAAGTGATCACTCTCCTTACAATGTGTATGATAATCAAGTTGGGCCTGGATTTGTGCTGGAAATGGCCCAACTTGATTATCATACACATTGTAAGGAGAGTGATCACTTTAGATAAGCTATTACTAGCAGGAGAGTGGGGTGGGAGGAGGTATTTTTTCATGCTTTGTGTGTATATAATAAGATCTTCTAAACTTTCCACAGTATGCATCCGATGAAGTGAGCTGTAGCTCACGAAAGCTTATGCTCAAATAAATTGGTTAGTCTCTAAGATGCCACAAGTACTCCTTTTCAGTTTAACAATAGCTTCTTCTAAAATAATACACAAGACATTCAAAATTGGTCCGTCTGCCACCCTTACTCATGGAGAGTAAAACCTTTCCCCTTGGAAAGCAAAGAAGTTACTTGCCAAATAAGACACTACTTAAGCATGGCAGAATCTGGCCCAGAGATACTGTGGCAGGACAAGGAAACGTAGGCCATGCCTTACAGACATTTGTCCAACTTGTTTTTAGACGCTACCAACGATGGCAACTCCATGATCTCCCCTGGAAGCTTATTCCAGAGCTTAACTACCCTTATAGTTAGAAAGCTTTTCCTAATATCTAACCTAAATCTCTCTTGCTACAGAGTAACCCCATTACTTCTTGTCCTACCTTCAGTGGACATGGAAAACAATCCATCGCCATTCTCTTTATGATAGCACAGGAATTTAAATTTGACCACTTTTGGAGGACACGTTCTGTGCCCGCACTGCGGCCCTGGAGGAGTTATGCCCCCGCCAACCATTGGGGTGGGACCATGCCTCTGCCTGCCCCCCCTGTGCACACCCCCAAGCCCTTAACATATTAGGAGACTTATCAGGTCTCCCGAGTCGTCTTCTCTCACGACTAAACAAGCCCAGTGTTTTCAACCTTTCCATATAGGTCAGGTTTTACAAACATTTCATCATTTTTGTTGCTCTCCTCTGGACTCTTTCCAATTCGTCCACATCCTTCCTCAACTGTGATGCCCAGAACTGGATATACTACTCCAGCTGGGGCCTCACCAGTACCACGTAGAGTGGGAAAATGACCACCTGTGTCTTACATACAAGAGTCCCGTTAATATACCCCAGAATCACATAAGCCTTTTTTCCAGCTTTTTGAATTTTAAACCTGTACTCCAAAATGCTTACAACCCCTCCCAGCTTGGTGTTATCTGCAAATTTTATAAGCATACTCTCTACTCCATTATCCAAGTCATTAATGAAAATATTGACTAGTTCTGGATCCAGGACTGACCCCTGCAGGACACCACTAAACACACCCTCCCAATTTGACAGCAAACCATTGAGAACTACTCTTTGAGTATGGTCTTTCAACCCACTGTGCACCCACCTTTTAGTAATTTCATCTAGATGACATTTCCCAAGTTCACTTATAGGCTACATTGCTTTCTACAAGCTTATGGGACACTGAAAACATTAGGCACTATTTACCCTCCTCCGTCAGCAGACATCAGCATAATACTGATACTTATTCTTTCACTGGGAATATTTGAACCAAAAGTTTTCTTCCAGCTTGTCACAAACTGCAGGAAACAACCTATTCACAGAGATGTAAAAATGTCCCCTAGAAGTCACCATAATAAATCCATGGTGGTAGCACTGATGGTATATTACTTGACTGCATATTTTTAAGCCCATGTTATCTGCATATATGTAGATATTTCTGTTGGTTTCAGGCACACAGTAGAACAATTCCAACTACAGGGTGCTGTACTGATGGAAGGGTGAAAACTGCTTGAGTTTTAAAATTGTTTTCTCCAAACACTTTCATATATATCATCATACATTAAAAGCCTTTTTTTTCCTTTTTTGGTCACAGAGCATGGATGCTGCTGCCTCATTTTCAAATATTCTGTACTACAACAACAGCATTACAACATCCATTAGAGAAAACAAGGGCACACTTGCAGTACACCTATCACAACAGCAGGTTTGTAAATATTATCCAGTAGGAGCCCAATCCAAAGTCCCTTGAAGTAAACAGAGAGGTTCCCACTGATCGGAATGGGTTTTGAATCAGACCCCCAACTTGGCTGTCGCCGATTCTGGTGGGGAGCAGGGAGAGAGGAACATATCTATTAAAATGTTTTGTTCAAGTTAAGGGTTATCTGTCATCTGAAAATGCCCCCAAAAAACTGTGTTTAAAACTTTCATCAATCTTAACTGGCTAGGAAAAATCCTCTTGTCCAGAATCCTGGGATAGCCACATAACTCAGTCCAGACATAGGAAACCTAATTATTCACTGCTCTCAAACCAAGCTGCTGACTTGCACTTAAGACTGACAAGCCAGTACTCCTGACCCAAGGCTGAAAGTGTCCCTAGTGTCCTATGGGTGAAAAAGTCTTTTTATTGACACAGTGCAGTGCTTGCAATTGTACATACATTTGTATTGGTTTGGATTGCAGAGCTTTATAGCCACATATTATAAAACTGCACAAATTCCTAAAAGAATACAGAGAGTTCAGTCAACTGTTAGTTTAGACCATTCTTGTTCCCAAATCCATCATGCATTTCTCTGACAACCACATATTGCAGTTTGAGCATTACAGGTGAGTCATTTATGACTTTTACAGTCATCCCGATTATAAAACTGATGAAACTGCCCAGGGCAAGAATGTACATTAGCCCATTTTTAATCCATTCATTAGATTTAGATATCTTGGGGAATAAGGAAAATATTTGCATCTCTTTAATTCTGAAATGAGTGTTGCGGTCTTCTATTGAATTTTCCTAAGCATTAAACTGATTAATCTGAACACTATATGGCTAATAAGGAACAATAAATCCATTGTGAACTAAATTGTCCGGCTCTGATTACAACTAAATATTTCTTTAATCCTTGCATTAAAATTTTTATGCATGAGAACTATGCCTTTTGAATTCAAGCTTTTGTTAAGGAGTAAACAGAGATATTACTATACCTGCACCATGTGGTTAAATACATATTGTATTGAGCACTGGCTCTCAATTTTTCAGATTACTGTATCCCCTGCAGGAGTCTGATTTGTCTTGCGTACTCCCAAGTTTCACCTCACTTAAAAATGACTTGCTTACAAAATCAGACATAAAAATACAAAAGTGTCACAGCAAACTATTACTGAAAAATTGCTTACTTTCTCATTTTTACCATAATTGATTGAAATATAAATATTGGATTTAAATATCAGTGTATAGTATATAGAGCAGTATAAACAAGTAATTGCCTGTATGAAATAGCTTGTACTGACTTTACTAGTGCTTTCTATGTAGCCTGTTATAAAACTAGGCAAATATGTAGATGATCTGATGTACCCCCTGAAAGACCCCGTGTACCCCCATAGGTAGATGTACCCCTAGTTGAGAACCACTGAGTACACTGTACTATGAATCTATAGAATGTTTTCATTAAAGAGCAACATAAACTCTCAGTGAGGTTTTATGTAAATAAGACTTCAGAGAACACTAGCGTAGGTCTGTGTATTTATTGGGTCAAATTTACAAAAGCATGCATGAAATCCCTGAGGGTTTACTTGGGTCTACAACTAAAAGGGTGCATAAACCCCAATTTGGGCACCAAGATATTTGTTTTGCACATAAACTTCATGAGGTTGAGTTTTTTATTTACCCATTGTTTGAATCTCCATTCAGAAAAGCAGGAGAGGAGAAGAAATCCTGTCAACACGCCTCAACTAAGATCAGGGCCCCATTGTGCTAGACCCTACACAAACACATAGTATGAGACAGCCCTTGCCTCAAAGAAAGCCTTACAATCTAGATAGACAAGACAGATAAAAGGCAGGAGAAAGAGATACGATACACAAGCAGAAGATAGGGAACTGAAGCACAGAGAGAATAAGCAATTTGTCCAAGCTTAGGCCTTGTCTACACTGGCAAGTTTCTGCGCAGTAAAGCACCTTTCTGCGTTGAAACTCCTGAGGTGTACACTCTGCCAAGCCACTTAGTGTGCAGAAACTAGACAGTTGCAACGCTGTAAAAAAAACAAAAAAACCCCGATGAGAGGCGTATAGTTTTCTGTGCCAGGGCTACAGCGCCGTGGTGCCAGTGACCCTGGTTGATTACAGCGCTGCGATTGGCCTCTGGGAGGTGTCCCACAATGCCTGTTCTCGCCTCTCTGGTCATCAGTTTGACCTCTACTGCCCTGCCCTCAGGTGACCAACTGTGAGCCCTACCCCTTAAATTCCTTGGGAATTTTGAAAGTCCCCTTCCTGTTTGCTCAGCTACGCGTGCAGTGGTCTCAGCGTATCTTTCCAGGTGACCATGCCTGTTCCATGCACCAGACGATCCCCCACTTGGAGCAATGCCAAGCTGCTGGACCTCCTCAGCATTTGGGGAGAGGAGGCTGTCCAGTCCCAGCTGCGCTCCAGCCATAGGAATTTTGATACCTACGGACAGATTTCACGATGCATGACAGAAAGGGGCTATGACCAGGACACACTGAAGTGCAGGGTCAAAGTGAAGGAGCTGCGGAACGCCTACCACAAATCGCAGGAGGCAAACCAGCACTCCAGTGCTGCGCCCACGAGCTGCCAGTTCTACAAAGAGCTGGATGTGATACTCGGTGGTGACCCCACCTCCACTGTGAAGGCCGCTGTGGATACTTGGGTGGCTCACATGCCAGTTGAGAGTGGACCGAGCCAGGAGGAGGAAATCTTGGATGAGGATGTGGAGGGGGACCCAGAGGCAGAGGACGACTTGGAGGTCAGAGAGGCATGCAGCCAGCAGCTCTTCTCTTTGATTTTGGGAATCGCTGAAGCAAGTTGTTGGGGGCAGGAGGGTTACAGAAAGCAGGCTTGTGTCTGTATGATGCACGTACCACCACATGTCTAGTCTAAGCTGTGGAACAGGGTGTTGATTGACTCCCTCACTTCACAGGAATCTGCCTCAGATTTCCATAAGGGCCAGGGTGGAAGCCACAGTCTTGGAGAAGACCCTCCCTTGATTCCCTGCTCAACCTCAGGAGTGAGGTATCTTCCATAATGAATACAGCCTGTGGAAAATGTGGGGATAATGATCATAAGTAATGATCATAAGGCCCCCCCCACAGTGCTGGCTCTCCCCAAAAGCCATGTGCCCAGTGTACAGTATGGTCCTGGAACACAGATTTCCCCTGCCCCTGCAGTTACTCACCATTCTGGGGGTCTTATGGCTCATGTGTGCTTGCTGGGGTAAGCCAGTTAGTGATAGGTATGTGAAAAGTGGCTCTTTCAAATCACTGAATCAGTGGTGTGTGTGTTGCAAACAATACTGCTTCTGTAAAATGTTGCATATTGGCTTCACAGATATGAGCTTGGGAGCCTAGTCTCCCTCTTTCTTATCGCTGGCTGAACGGCTGCGCAGAATTAGAAAGCGGCCACAAAGAACTAAAGAGGACTTTCTGCGTGACATTATGATGCACTCCGCAGCTGAAAAACAAGAATTGAAAGAGTGGCGGGACAGCGAGAAGAGGGACTGAAAGGAGAATGCAGCATGCCAGAACAAACCCACGAAGCAGCTCTTAAATATTATGGAGCACTAAACAGACATGCTCCAGGCGCTACTAGCGCTGCAAACCAAGCAGCTCCGTGCCCGCCCTCCCCTGCAGCCGCTGTCGCAAAATTCGTTCCTATGCGCCCCCCAGACACAGCCAACACACTCTTATTAACCTCGTGGCTCCAGTCTGTACCTGCTGCATTCTACTCCTCCCCTGTCACAGGTCAGCACTGTGGACTCCCAGTACCCACTGCACTCAACACCCGTCCCTCTGCAGTTTAGCCCTGCTGAAGTACAGTACCCGCTGCACTGTACTCCAAAGGACAAGGTTGGATATGATACCTGGACAGACACAAATCTTTAACCATCCTGGGACCCCACCTCCTCCTAAGACCCTCTCCCTTCCCGCATCCCCCTCAGCGGTGATGTGGTTTTTTGTTTGTCTCTCTCCTCCAGTTGTTGCTTTTTAATAAAAGAATTGTTTTGGTTTGAAAGCAATCTTTTATTTCATTAATTGAAAGTAAACAGAGCCCTGCAAAGCAACAGGCAATTTTCTTAAACCTTCATAGTACATCATCTGCACCAATCACAGTCACCTCTTAGCATTACAAGCACTGCAATCCCGAGCATAGCAACAAATATTAGTGGCTTTCAGATTCAAATTGCTGCCTCAAGGCATCCCTGATCCTTATGGCCCTGCGCTGTCCCCCTCTAATAGCCCTGGTCTCTGCCTGTTCAAAATAAGCCTCCAGGCACTGAGCCTCTGCAGTCCAGCCCTGAGTGAAGCTTTCACCCTTCCCTTCACAAATATTATGGCGCGTACAGCACACGGCTATAAGCCTAGGAATATTGTCATCAGCCAGAGCATATAGGCAGCGCCAGCAAGCCTTTAAACAGCCAAAAGCACACTCAACAGTCATTCTGCTCAGCATGTTGTTGAACCGCTCCTTGCTGCTGTCAAGGTGCCCCGCGTATGGCTTCATAAGCCATGGCATTAAGGGGTCCGCACACTCTCCAAGGATCACAGTGGGCATTTCAACTTCCCCTATGGTGATCTTCTGGTCTGGGAAGAAAGTCCGTGCTTGCAGCTTCCTGAACAGACCAACGTTCTGAAAGATGTGTGTATCATGCAGCTTTCCGGACCAGCCTGTATTAATGTTCATGAAACGCCCACAGTGATCCACAAGTGCCTGGAGAACCATTGAGATATACCCCTTCCGATAAACGTACTTGGTGGCTAGGTGGTCTGGTGCCAGAATTGGAATATGCGTGCCAGCTATCGCCTCTCTGCAGCTAGGGAAGCCCATTTGCACAAAGCCATCCACAGTGTCAGGCACGTTGCCCAGAGTCACCGTCTTTCGGAGCAGGATGCAATTAATGGCCCTGCACCCTTCCATCAACACGAGTCTAACAGTCAACTTTCCCACTCCAAACCGGTTAGCTACCGAACGGCAGCAGTCTGGAGTAGCCAGCTTCCACAGTGCAATCGCCACACGCTTCTCCAAGGGCAGGGCAGATCTCATTCTCATGTCCTTGCGCCGCAAGGTTGGAGTGAGCTCATCACACAGTCCCCTGAATGTGGCTTTCCTCATCCGAAAGTTATGCAGTCACTGCTCATCATCCCAGACATGCATGACGATGTGATCCCACCACTCAGTGCTTGTTTCCCAAGCCCAAAGGTGCTGTCGTCAGCACCTTTGTAAATGCCACATGCAATATGGTGTCGTAGCTGGTAAGTATGGTGAGATCAATGTTGCACTCCTCTTGCCTTTGTAGTTTAAGGAATAACTCCACTGCCACTCATGACGTGGTAGTGAGAGCAAGCAGCACATTGGTCAACAGTGTGGAATCCATTCCTGCAGCCCAAAGAGGCAGAGCAGAGCATGCAGTACACAAACTGTTGAAAGATGGCGCCAAATGCAGATGGAAGCATGGGGATTGCTGGGATGCAAAGCAATGCATCACGGGGCATTGGGACAGGAACCAGGATATCCCACGACCCCCCTCTGCCTTCCCACAGCTCTTAGCAGCAGAAGAGGAAGAGATGCTCTGCACGGGCAGCTGACAGTGTGAACACACAACAATGGTTTCCCTTCAGCATTCTCTGAGCAGCGCTGTAACGGCCAGCACTGTAACTCTGCCAGTGTAGACATACCATCAGAGGGGAGGTCTCTGTCGCGAAGGCAGGAATTGAAATCTAGTCACCTGAATTCCAATCCAGTGCCTTAACCACAAGACCATCCTTCTTCTCTACTCTACTGACTTCCTATCCTGTTCTACTTGTCAAACATTCCCCCCCCCCCGTATTTTTATGGAACACATCCCAGCACGGCTGTATTGTATTTATGCCCTTGAATGTGCCTCACTTTCAAAGGTTATGTCAGCAGAGCTCTAGTAGCAGGGTACATTAATGCTCTGCAGTAACAGAGGACACAATATTATATCTAGTTCTAGTTTTAGGTTTGTTTCTTCTGTGATTTGGTGGTAGAATTTGAAAGGAAAAAAAACTGTAAATATCAGTTTATGGTCATGAAATAGACTGGTAAAACAGTCTTACCTATAGTGAAATTCTCAAGCGCAAAAAAAAAGTTACTTTGCTAGTCATGTTTTATATAATTAACAAGAAGTTAATCAAAGAGCATTTTTGTTATTTAAAATGAACATAAATGAACAGATGTAGTTTAGCAGGACTGACGCCTACTGTACATATTAAAAAGATAGCAGAATGACTAATTAGCATTCATTCCTTGAATCTGTTACTCATTTAAAAATTTGTGCTCTCATTATTGACAGACGTTTGGTCACACTAAATGTTTCAACATATTTATTCTTGCATTAGGAATTCAATTATGTGGTTTCACTTTAGTTTCCCTCTACAATCCCCATCTGAGTATTCACAATACAAAGCAAGCTTTCCACACTTTACTAAATCTCAGTGAGAAACTGTTTCTGTGGCATTGCCTGAGAGCAAGTATAATTCCCCACGTACACACATATTTACTGACTGAAATAACAGATAGAAACAGAACTGCTGTCATGATTGACATGCAAATTCTAAGCCAGAGCACACAAATAAACTAGAGTTATTCAATTAGCTTCCATCAAGAAGTGAAATCTAAACACATCTGAAAGTGTCTCATTTGCAAGCACCCTCTCTGCACTGACACTCCGTATTATCCCGTAAATCATACCTAGATGACTGATTGATAGATAGGTGAGAAGGCATATGGCCCCCACCCCTGTATTAACACTACCCTCTGTGCCTGGAATAGTCTCCATCTTTCTGAATGCCAGGCAACAATGCGTTCTTCCTTCACATCTCTCAGTTTTCTGTTAACTTCACACCACAGACCTCCATGTGGTTTCACCTATTCCCTTCTTTGACACCTACCCATAATTTAAAATGTAAGCAAGCAAGCAACATATACATTCTGCTTTCCTTGCTAAATCAGTGATCTCTCAACAGTCCCTTCCCACTGTTTACTGTTGTCTCCTTTCCCTTTCCACCCTCAAGTACATGTGTAACTTTACTTCCCTGGAACTACTCAAGAGGGTAAAGTTATATGTAAGCTTTCTGCAGTATTGGGGCCTTCAGTATTGCAAACTTCTTGGGGCAGAGACAATCTCTTATATACCAGTGATGCAATACAAGAATAAAAAGCCAACCCAATATTCCATTGTGTAGGCACTTCCACAGATGTCAAGCTTACACTACCCACTAATATCCTGTTGGAATCTCGCTATAACCTGCTTCAGTTTTATGAACAATTAAGGTTATATTCTAAACTAGCAAATCAGTAATAGTATCCCAAAACTCTTTACTACTGGACAAAAGTCACTCAAACAAAATCCACCTGAACTAAGTACTACAGTTGGCACCAAAACGCATAACAATCTCCTGAGTAGTGTTAGTTTTTGTATTAGAAGATAGAAACAAATATAGAAGCTCACTCTGGAAGCAGAACAATTCATTCAGCACAAGAAACTATGGGATCATAGCAAAAGACTCAGTAAATACAAGAACAGTAGCTGTTGGTGTTCCTATCATCCATAAATCAACTCAGCACCATTGTACTATATGATGCTTTATGATACTCTGTAAAATAATGGGGGACCACGTTAATGTACGTGTAACATAAAAATAGTTGTCCATTACAGCCAAAGATAAATGTTTTTTTAAATACAGGGATTCTCTTTTCCCACAGGAATAAAATTTGCTGTATTCACGGATTTTTTTCCCCCTTATAAATCACTACTGAAGGGCCAAACTCTTCCACATCTTACTCCACAAGTTAACCACCTTGAAATCAACAGGGCTACTCACAAAGTAAGGTATTCAGTGTGAATAAAGGTGGCAGAATCTGACCCACAGTATTTACACTTTTCATTTATATCAACAGTATTCTTCTCAGAGTCCAGAGGTGCTTATACTGTTTAATCGATTACTTTAGCTGCAAGGTAAGTAATCAATAATCCCATCTTTCATGGCCTGCTACTCAAACTTGTAATCAAGAGCTACTGCACTTTAGGGGGTTTATTGTGCCCCCTGCCACTAGGCAGCATATCACCTTAAGCAGTTCATTTAACCATCTCTGTGCCTGAGCTGTAGCTCACGAAAGCTCATGCTCAAATAAATTGGTTAGTCTCTAAGGTGCCACAAGTACTCCTTTTCTTTTTGCGAATACAGACTAACACGGCTGCTACTCTGAAACCAGTCTGCACCCTGCCACCAGTTAGCAGGTAACATTGACTGCACTCATGTAACCTCGGGCCGTCATGGAACCTCTCCTGTCTCCCTTTGGGATAATGATACTCGCCCACCTCACAGTCACAGCTGGGCCCGATCCTGCCTAGTACTAGTACCTTCAGCTCCCGCTCACTTCACTGGGAACTGAACCCACGGCATAGCCAGAACCCAAGCCGGGGAGGCTTAATGTTACGGGGCGGGGCTTGGGCATCCTTTAGGCTCTACAGGGGTCAGGTACTGATGGGAACGCAAAGGCCACTCTGGCCCCAGCCCCCTGGCACAGGGGGAGCTGAGGCTCGTCTTGGGACCCCCCCGCAAGGCCCCCATTTCTCTGCCGTATGCCAGGCAGCCTCCAAGCCAGAGCTGTGCCATACACCCCCCAGAGACTTGCAAAGCCCCCAGGCTGCAGTGCTCCCTCCGACACACTCAGGGGTTCGGGGCTCAGCCCCATCCCTGGGGGTTCAAGTTGGGGCCGGAGCCCAGCGCCAGGAGCAAAATCCCCTGCGGGGAGCCCGCAGCCCATGCCCGGCCCCCGCAATACTCACCTCCCGGAAGAGCTGCTCCATGTGGGGCTGCAGCAGGGCGAGCAGCGGTCCGGGGCTCAGGGGGGCTCCCGGTGCCCAGCCGGGGCTGCCCCGCTCCTCCAGCGCCGCCACCCTGCCCTGCAGCTCGCACGTCTTGGCGCTCAGCAGCAGGCAGGCGGCCAGCGAGGTGAGCGAGAGGAGCAGGCAGAGGGCTGCGGAGCCGCCGCCGCCCCCCGCCCACCGGGCGCCGGCTGGGGGCAGCCCGGCGGCAGCCGCCGCCCCTCGCAGCCTCCCGTCGCCCTGGCTCATGGTCCCGCAGCAGAGAGAGCGGGTCTGCGGCGGCCCCGATCCGCCCTCGGGCTGCAGCGAGCGGCTCCTGCCCGGGGCGCGCAGCAGCAGCCGCAGCCGCAGCAGCAAGAGGCGGCGGCGCTTGGGAGCCGGCTGCGGGAGAAGTGGGGCGGGAAGCGGCGGAGGAGCCGCTTTTCTCCTTCAGTGTGTCTTAAACCGGGGAGGGGGGAGATCCTCTGTAACCCCCCCACCCCGGGGGGGTGGAAGGGAACTCGGCAATAATCCCACCCCCTCCCCGCGCTCCCAGCGCACGCGGGGGCTATGCAAATAGCCCCGGCCAGAAAAGGAGATGGGCGCCTCCTGCGCGCCCCAGGGGTGGAGCAGGCTGGCGGGACAGGCGGGCGGGGGCACAGACACTCCTCCGCCGCCTTTCGTGCGCGGGGGACCCCGTCACCCCCACCCCCAGGCTTCCCACAGCGGGGTCCAGGGCCTCGCCGAGGAAGGGGAGAGCCCCGCTGCCTGAGGAGCGATGGAAGACGAGCGACCCCCCTGGTCAAACCCAGCCACGCCCCTTTATATTCCTCACCTGTGGGGTGGGCGCACCCCCGAAGCTTGGGGGTTCCCAGCTAACCCCCCCCCCCGCCCGGTCGGGCGTTGGGGTTCCCGAGGGTTCTCCCTGGGCTTGGCTTTGCAGGTGGAGGTGGTCTCCCCTCACCCGCCTTGGGCTGGGGTCTCTCGTCAGCAGCCGTTGCCCTCTCTCCTCCGCCCCTCCCCCCCACCAGATTGCCCCCACCGGGCGGGCGCGCGCGTGCGGGGGGGGGGGGGGGTGTGCCGGGGAGCGGGAGCCTGGCTGCCGGCCGCACCTCCTGCGGTCAGCGTCCCCTGCCGGGAGACTCCAGCCCCAAAACTATTTCATCGCCCGGCCATTCAAGGGGCTGACAAAAGTCCGCTGCCCCAGGGGTGGCCTTCGGTGCGCTGGGGATGCGCTTTGCGCTGGGCTCTAGCCAGGCCGTTGCACCGTGAGAGTCGGTATCCAATCCGCTCCCCCAGCTCCAGGTATTGACATTTGTCCCTGCGTAGGCTAACAGCCGGGGGCAAACTGATCTAACGCCAGCCTGGGTACAGGGCGATGCGCCACGTAACGGCAGACAAGCAGCAATCCGACTTTACCTTGCCTCGCCTGCCTCGCCCACCTTGTATCCCACAGTCCCCGACAAGAGTTAAATACAGCGTGGGGGAGGAGAAAACCTAAAACGCGTAAGGCAAAGGAAGACAGGAGACTGAACTGAGGCATTCTGTTGTGTCTCATCAGAGAAGTGGGGCTCTTGGACGCGGGGACATCTAACCCTTCAGTTCTGTTCAGGAAAGCTTCCTCAACCAACTTTGCAATAGATTTTAGTTTAGGCTCCTACTTCCGCGTTGCACTGTCGCTGTTTTGCCCGTAGAGTTTAGCGGCCTCCAGCGGCAGAAGATTGGCCAGACCAACCCTACTGAATTTCCCTGGTTACTTCAAGGAAAAGAAAATTGAAAAGAGACATCAGGCATTCTTATCATGCGGATTGAGTGACAAGATAGCTATAAAGAAAAGAATCGTGTTATCTTCTTCCAACTATCTTTCATGCTGAGCGATATCTACAAGATAAAATATTTGCCTTCTACAAAAGTTAAAGTTTAGATTGTAAACAACAACAAAGACTACCTGCCAAACACCATGCACTTTTGTGGTGGCACTAAAGTAATAATGCTGATGCCATGCACCTGTAATAGTTTAATCAGGTTAAAGTGCCTCATCTTGTTTGCAAATGTTTGTTTGAAGGAAACTGGTATTGGACAAAGTCATTACATAAACTCATATTATGATTATCAGAAACACTTCCTGCAGTTGGTTTATACCAAACGGGCCCCCTTTTATTATTTGCATTGTAATGTATCATGTAAACTATTAATTTAGGAGCATCATAGTCCCCTAACCTAGAAAAAGTAATGCTCAGATGATTTTATGTTTTCCTAGCCTCTGATACACATGCTATAAAATGTAACTTGTAATTCCTCTTTGTGGAACAGAGTCTGCCAGCCTTACTCACAGTGAGTTAGTCCCATAGACCCATGTAAGGGTGGCAGAATGTGCATTTCTAAGAGATGTTGGCATAATTTTAGGGAGAAAGTTTTGTAGGAGCAACCGCATGAGTGGGGAAAGAAAAGAGAAGGCAGAAAATATGAATAAATCCCTGGCCTCTGTTATGATATACACAAATCAACTCCTAACACACCACATACAAACAGGTATACATTTAAATAATACTTTCCTCTTCTGTAAACCACCTCATGGCACTTGTTCATTCTGTTGCCATGGAAATTAATATAATTTGCAGATAAGCACCAGAGCAGAGGATTTTTTGGAATTCCAACAACTGAAAAACAGATGCTAGAAAGGAAACCCCAAGTAAATTGTTTTGAGCAAGCCTGCACTTTGCTGAACTTTCTTTTAATCTCTACGGGGGTGGGATCCACCAAGGGATTTAAGGATCACAACACTGATATCATGGCACCTAACTTTTAGGCACCTAGAATATCAGAGGAACAATGCTGTGATCCACAAAGCTGAGTTAGGCACCTAGGTTCCCTATACAGTGAATGGGGAAAGCTAGATGACTGCAAATGAAATCTGCCTAAACTAGCCCATGGGAGATGCCCACAGGCTGGGGAATGTGTTAGGCCTCAACCCTTTCTCCTAGTTAGTCGCTTAAATGCAAGCTCCAGGGAGGCATGGGAACCCACTGCCTGCAGTCAGGTGGCTTAGGTGCCCAAGTACTTTTTGAGAGAATGAGGTTTAGTTGATGGTAAGAAAAATAGAATCGCAATGTTGGCATAAGCAGCTTCATGCACAGAGGAGCAGTGCAGTAAAGTACGTAGGCTTGTGTAAGTGGTTTATAAATGACTCAGCAAGCTGGACGACTTTGAGAAAATACAGACTAGATCACTATGGAGAACAACAATAATGTTCGAATGCTGAGGGTGCATCAATGGCTTCTTGCACATCTGTACCATCACCATTATGGCATGGACTGTTCTCCCACTTCTTTCCAGATAAGCCTTTTCTTCCCGGCTTGCTGTGAATCTTCATTCTTTCTCTGGGTCAGACCATGGTTTCAACCTTTTGGGATGGGAGACATGCCTTGCTCCATATCTGTGATGACTATGTGGCTGTCTCTTGCACCTGGTGCTTACATGTCAACCTTGATGTGGATCCCACCTCTTCCCTTTCCATCAGTTCCTTTCCCTTCTTGTCTTTATTTTTTTCCATATAGATTTTGCTTTATTTTTGTTCCTATTTTTCTCTCCATCTCAGTTACCTCAGTTTTCTCCTTTCCTCTGAACTTTCTTCCAGTTCACTCCCTATTTATCTCTTCTTCCTATTCTTAATTCCCTTTCCATCTTTCCTAACCCTTATTTTCCCCATCCTCTTTTCCAGTTTGCTTCCCCCAACCCACCCCTTAACCTTAGAGCTTCCATGTTGTTTCTACCACTATTCACCAGAGGGCTGCATTCTGGAAGGAAAGGGAAGCTATTGGTGGCCACACATGGAAACAAAACCACACAGGTACCTCAGTACTAGAAAAAAGGGTGGGTTTATTGCCGCATTAGCCAACATGCAATAAAATTCTAGTGCAGACAGGGCAGTTCTAGCTTACATATAGGCTAGCAGGTTGAGATGAACACATAGGGGGACCCTACAACCTGCCTTGTCCACATTTCAAGATGTGTTAGCTAACAATGGTTAAACCTCCCTCCCTAACCCCCTTGATTTTTTCCAAGTGAAGATAATACCACTGTGGGAAGTCAAGGGAGAAAGCAAGACAAGTTGGACAGACATCTTAGAAGAAGCTTCTGGCAGTTTTCTGGTCCCCAGCTGCAGCCACAGCTCCATAGTACTTCTATGTGTGGAACCTCTTGCACTCTGCCAGGAAAGGTCTTATTCCACACTTACAGCACCAGCATCACCATTTGGGACCCCCAGCAGAGCTGCTATGTGTATCTTGATTTTACTTTTTGTGTGTGTTAAAGTTGAAAAAAATTATTGCATTTCCATCTCAGAGTAAACAAGCTAGTGCTTGTGGCTGTGCTGTTTCCTTTTCAAATCTATCACGGTAGGAGCTTATGTAGCATCTTTTAGTAGCTGTGTTATTGAAAGCTACACTACTCACTTTTGAGTTAAACAGGACAGAGCAGAGAGAGAGATCTTCTCCCTCTCTAATTTCTACACTGTTGTGGGCCTGGTACAACCCTGGAGGTTGATAGGATAACTATAACAATGCACTTATTTAGATTAAGTAGTCATTGGATGGACTGCTTCCTCGGCAGAAGCCCAACAGCTGCCTCTGATTTGCCAGTGTGAGCCTACTTTCTCCCACTTTGCCTCAGGGATAGCTGTGGTAAATAAATTTCAGAGGACTGATAAATTAAGAACAAAGGGAAATTACCCATTTGGAAGAGGCCTGTATTTCACAGCAGTAGGTGTTGCAGATAGAGAAGAGTGCATCACCTCTCTCTCCTTCTATTAGGTCAGCTAGGTAAGGTGGAAAAAAAGGTACGAGAGAGGTGGAGCTTGCAAGGGAGTGGAGGGGGAAGACTATATTAAAGGGGTGAGTGTTATGAAAGATAATCATACGTGGTGAGTTGGTATGTCTACAGCGAAGAATGGGCTGTGGAAGATCTTCCCCAGCACAATTCCACTGTTTCAAAAGAGAGGTAAGGACAGCAGATGAGACAGAACCAGACGCCTACCCAAAAACAGTTTAATGGAACGTGACCACTAATCCTAATCTGAATCTTATTCTGATTTATGGATCACTTAAAGGAACAGACTTGGAGCCTAGTGATGAGGCTGCAATCAGCCTTCTGAAAAGCTGAACAAACCCTTTTTCTGTTTTTTGCTTTTAAGGAAGACTGGGTTGAACAACACTTCAGCTGTAAAGAATTCTAAAGGGTGCATTTCCTGTTTTAACTTGACTTTACTTAATTTTCATACCTTGCTGCAGTGCAGTCCTACAGAATATGTAGTAAAGACCTGGATAAATAGATATATCTTGCACATCGCCAAACCCAGACTCTTATAGGAACCACCAGATGAATGATATTCCAGAAGCACAGACCCTCCCACCCGACAAGCCAATCATGCTGTGTCAAGTGAGTTAAGTAGCACTGAGTAATACAATGAAACCATGAAGCGGGTGATACAGCTAGGAGATGGGCTGGCAATCAGTGCCAATTTTTTCTTGAAAATATGTCTGAAAATGACTTGGTTTCCACACTAAGCAATTATGACTAAGAATCCATCTTCTCTTCCCCCCTCCTTTGTACTGTTGAAAAGGCCTGCCAATCTTATGTTTATTAGCAAGAGTTACCAGTTTCTGAGGCTACAGCAGAACTATTAGTTCTTAAGTAAATACAGACCTACTCCATGAGAATATTTAAGTCATGAAGATTTAATACTTAGGGAGATCATGTAAGTGTCTGATCCATTAATGAAGATGATTTTGCTACTAGGACAGAAAAGTCACATTGCAATTCATAGAAAAAAGCATGACTTCTTTTACAGCCATATTCCTGCTGTATTTATCCACAGCTGGCCAACTTAAAATTATTTAACAGAACTACAAATTTGTAAAGAGTCCCTCTTCTGGTAGGCAGAAGTTTAGTGATGCAGATTCCCTCACCCTGAAATTCATGGGTAGGCAATACTTCCTCTACCCTCCTTTTCATTAGGAGTAAAGGGACGGGCTTTATGTTTGGGAGCCATGAGCAGGAGAGTCCCACAAAAATGCTACCGTGAGGCACTTTACTAAGGAAACTGTTGGTGTTTAGAGAGTCAAACAAAGTGAAAACGTCAGTGATACTCTTAGCAGACTCATCTTAACCAAGGAGTACTTGCCAGTATGGGCACCAGGGCCAAAAGAAGTTTCCAGGAATTCGGACTAGTCAAGATTATATTTATGCACATATGCATCATGCCAAACATTTGGTAAAAAATGACCCATGCAAATGTACGCTCCCCTCTCTTTAGATTTGCAGTTGTGTCATTAACCATAGTTCAAAAGATTACTGCTGAGTAGGCAAAAATAGCCAGGTTACAGTAAGACCTACTGAATTTGAAAAACAAAAAATTAAGGGCTTTTAAAATTAAACTGCATGTAAAATATTTCAATATTTAAAAGGACACTAGTTTATAATGTTACATGTCTCCAATGTATGGGTACATATCTAATGTTAGGTATATAAGCAACATTTTTTCAAGCATTGTTTAAACTTTAATGATTAAACACATGGACTCATGTTTCAGACTAAAGAAAAAGGTGGTATTTGTTAGACCTCTCTATGAAAGAGTATTAGTGTGCCAACAAGTTTAAAAAACTGCAACCTGTTTCAAAATAGTTGTTACTTTTCATTTTTACATTTTGGCATCCATGATTAAAACCAGACTGACCAACAAGATAAACATGGCAGTGATACAAAACATATGGACATATTTAAACTTAACTGTACAAAATAAATTAAAGTTTACAAAAATCTCATGCTAGCTCTGTTAACTGACACAGTCTATGTAGTCTCCTCGGAGAAATATATAAGATTTCTGATTTATTTATTTTTTAATAAGTCAAAGAAAGGATGCTGCAAGGCTTCATCAAGAGTAATTCTTTTGGCTGGATCATATTCCAACATTCTGCGAACAAGGTCAAATAGATTCTGATGATCTGAGTCATGACAATGCATTAATTCCTGAAAGAAAGAAAGAAACTCATTTACATAGATCCTTCACAAATATGAATCCAGCTGAGAAAGAAATTAATGGCTTTGGGGTGTTTTTTTTTTTTTTTTACCTTTAATGGTTTACAGCGTCTCCTAACATATCGACCTGCAGAACTATGTTCATCCCAGTCCAATTGATCATGCTGAAAATAGCATTTTCTGCATAGAAACAGTTTTATTAAGCAATATTTTCTAAGTTTGATCTTGGAAATATCTACATTTTTCTAAGTAATTCTGAAACAGCATAAAAATTATGTATACTTCATATCCTTCTATACCTGGATTCAAAAACAGATTTTCCAGCTAACATACATACATGAGAAAACCTGTTCTCTATTGCTACAGCAGAATACTGACAACGCAGGTTAATTACTCTCTTTTCCTTGGCATTCAAACCACTAAAACAAACATTTAAACTATATTTACATGACTGACAAGTTAGAGAACCAGAAGCTTCAAAGAAGAGAATGATTTGTCCTCAGCTTAGACTGGTACATGTAAAGGAGAGGGTGTCAACCTTAATTATTTTTATAACTTTTATTAGTCTTGTATCATAATTTTGGTTTCTTACATTTAATCTTTTTAGTTTTTGAAAAAAGTTGTCAAAGTGAAATTCTTAGTACAACTGGATATTCTCAAAGTCTTCAGAAACTGTACTCCCAAAACACCTAAAAGCTACTGGGTTCAAATAAAAGCTTGACAAATACACTTGTCAACAGCAAGTAGGATGATGTATTTTTGGAGAGGGGGAGGGGAGGACTCAGGAGTCTTATCCAGTTTCTGCCAAATGTAAGCATTCATTCCAAAAAAATAACTTTTGAAACTTATTTGTAAAAGTAACCAACAAGCAAGCAATTAATGTAACTAACAGTGCTATCTTCCTGAATCTACGGAGGCAGCCTTAAAGAAGAAAAGAGTGAGCTATCTAAAGCTTAAATCCAGGCACAACCTGGAGCCCAACCATCCAAGCCTGTCTTCTAGAGGTGCCTGTTATGTTGTGGGGAAGAAATCCTTCCTTTCCAGACCAGACTACTCCACAGTATTGAAATTACTCCATGTCTGCTTCTTTAGTCTCAAAAATGGAGTAACCTTTGTGCTATTTGCTCTCACTCCACCCCTCACTCCCAATGCGCTTGGAATGGATTGGCACAGCAGAAAATCCACTAGCTTCTCTCCAGCTCCATCGCCCAAAACCCACTGTGCACAGAGACGCAGGGAGTTTATAAAGAACTAGGCTCTGAAGTCCAGTCTATGCACTGTCTCCCCACATCCTAGACCCACTACACTGCAGACCCACACCAGTTCCTACCAGTTACGACAGTGTCCTCAGACCCAGATGACTTGCCCCAATAGAATTATGAACAGACATCTTTCATCTCAAAGAGACTTAACTGTGAAGTCTCTTTCTCTAAATCCATCCATCTTTATTTGTATTCTCAACACTGCTGTGTGTTGGAAATTTTTGGAATGTTACAGCTATCTCCCTCCCATTTCTGCTACCCAAATTTTGCATGCACTTTAAACACTGTTGGAAAGTACAATAAATCTTCTGACTGGTGAGTTACTGATGGACTTAGGAATTGGTCTTATGGATAATCACTTGCACAATTTAGATTTTCAGGGGCTGTTTTTTGATGCTCCAGAATTTCTCAGCACAAATTATAGCTCTTTAAACAAACATCTCGCTGCTTAAGCACAATTTATAATTTATATCACTTCTCTGGCTCTAGGACTTTCTCCCTGCTGAATTTCTAAGTACTGCAGCAACCAAGAGAAACATTACAGTTTCTCTAAAAAGGTCACAAGAATCAAAAGTGTCACACAACCTAAATATAGGGGTTGCTATTAGCTCCCTCTATACCATATTTACCTTGATTTCTTAATCATGTGAGTTGGTAGAGGTCCTAACATTCTCTCCATCATTGCCAAGTGTTCTTTACTATCATGTGTCTGTAGGAAAAAAAAAAGTCATTACAATTTATATACTATTTCTTCCCTTCCACTTAAGTATACTTAATCTACACATCAAATGTCATCCATTGCTTTAATCGCAGAATCATTACACATTACTAAAAAAAATCAGTCATGCAGTGCTGTAAAAAGAAAAGGAGTACTTGTGGCACCTTAGAGACTAACAAATTTATTTGAGCATAAGCTTTCGTGAGCTACAGCTCACTTCATCGGATGCAATGCTATAAATATACACTATGCTTTCCAGACAGAGTAAAGTGTTCCCTGAACAAAAGTTTATTATCTAAATAAGATTATACATACACATTTAATTATTCCAATCTTATCAGCTTCTTTATATTATAGACTGTGTTTAGGAAACTAATATGCACCCACTTCAGCAGCAAAATTTTTTTTAAAGATATTGTAGACAACAGAGTTTTCTGAGTAGATCTATATTATAAGAATTTGAATTTAGAGTGACTTTCGTCTCAGGAGCTCAAGTTCCTTTGAACATTAAGCTTAAATACCTATTCTTATTAGAACCATTTTACTGACATATAGTCTGAGGGACAGATAGAATGAGTGATGTGCCTGAGATCACTCACTAAGTCAGAGACAGAGTTTTGGGTAGAACCTAGAGGTACTGACTCCATCCATGCTCTAACCCATTAAGACATGTAACTACCACGTCAAAGGTTCTTGAAAGCATAGGAAGCCTTTCAATATCATATCTCCTCCTACTCAGCTATATAACTGCCCCATACCTCTCCTGATCATATACAGTATAAGACCACCACAAAGCCTATGGACTTGTGGCATACCTAGCAATTCACCATGTTCATCTGAATTAATTTTCTGAAACTTTAACATCAACCAAAAGACTACTGGAACCTAGTTCTATCTACTTAATTCCTCCCTGTAAATCACCATATCTACAAATAAATTATGTAACTTTTGGTGTTTTGCTTAAGTTATAAAAGCTAAGAGGATTTTAAAAAAGAATGACTACTTTATATTTTGTAAGACATTGCATGTAACATCATGTTATCTTTATATAAAATGTATCGCTATTTACACTTTCTATTATAATACTTAAATTTGCAAACATATTTTATGCCTCTTATATTTACATTCTTTTAAGTAGATGGCATTAGAAAATCAAGTCAAGAGCCCATAATAATATGGTACATAACTGCTTAACATACATACCTGAAATACCGTAAGACCAAGGTAATATTCAATTAGAATGCAACCTATACTCCAAACATCACAGGGCTGTGACCACCCCAGCGCTACAAAAGACAAACAAAAATTCCAAAGCATGTTTAATTTTTAGCTTAGGCTGAAACTGTATAAGTCACCAATCAATCTCCACCTATTGTTTGCCTAATTCCTAACCCATTTGTCCTTACCATTTTTCTCTCCCTGAAATCATTTTGACAGTACAGAAAACAGAATTTGGCTGGAAAAAAATGAGAACTCAGTTTTTTTAATGTGCAGCATTGTTGTAGCCATACTGGTCCCAGGATAGTAGAGAGACAAGTTGGGTGAGATAATATCTTTTATTGGACCAACTTCTGTTGGCAAGAGAAACAAGCTTTCAAGCCATATACAGCTCTTCTTCAGGTCTGGGAAATGTACTCCGTGGGTAGGTCTACACTGCAACTAAATACCTGTGGACTGGCCTACGTCAGGTGACTCAGGCTTGCAGGGCTTGGGCTGCGGGCCTACAAAACTGAGGTGTGGATGTACGGACTTGGGCTGTAGCCCAAGCTCTGGGACCATACCCCACCCCGGGGACCCAGAGCTGAAGCTCCAGCCTGAGCCTGAACATCTACACTACAATTTTACAGCATCACAGCCTGAGCCAGCTGTCATGGGCCTTTAATTACAGTGTAGTCATACCCAGAGTGTCACAGCCAAATATAAGGCAGAACAGATGGTTTAGCAGAAGTAGTTAACCTGTATTTCAAGGGGGCGTTCAAGGTGAAATGGCCTGTTAACACCTCTCTGGTCATAGGTGGGGAAAGGAATAGTTAAGAATAAGAAAGTGGCTTTTTGTTGAGCTATTAATAGGGTAAGCCATCATTACCTACTAAATGGTAATAGCAGAAAGGACCATATATTAAATAATTAGGATTATCAACAACTAGTTAGAGCAGTTTATGGAAAATTACAAATCTCTGGAGTGAATAGTAGTTAAGAAACAAGGTCCAATACATGAGAAGGTCTGAAAGTCTCTACTGACCTAAAATAACTTCAGGAGCTCTGTAATGTCTTGTAGACACTAAAGTGCTGTGATGTTCATTATCAAAAGTTGCGCTTCCAAAATCTACAACTTTGATGTCTGTATTTTTTAGTGTGCGTTCATCCCGCTTCTGTAACAATCAAAATGCACATTTGTTACATTTTCTTAATAGACATGCTTATTTAAAGCTCTGGGTTCATACACATATAATTTTAAAATACCTTCAGGTTTCCAATTGACCTAATGACATGATAAACTTCCAGCCCGGCCCTATAAAACAGCACTTCCTCCCTACATTCACTCCCATTCAGCCCAACTCTAAAAAAACAAAACAAAAAATCCCACAATAGACAAAGCAAAAGGAACAAGCTGTGCAACTTGTCCTGAAACTTGTCAGAGCAAATATGGGCTGTGTTCAGGGTGGATTTGATTTAAATCATGATTTAAATTATTAGTCAGGAAGACTCGATTTAATCATGGTTTTCTACATAAAAGTGCATTCTTGTTGGCTGTTATAACCTTAATGCATATTCTTCACAACTCAGAGATAGATGTAAGGTTTCATTTTTAGAAGGTACGCACTATACATTTTTAAACAGTGATTTATTTTGAAAACTTCAGATTAGTTTTACAGTTAGAAAATGAATGATTGTTTCGTTATTTCATTTACCAAAGGTAATCGAAGCAGGTATTTATGAAGTCATTGGGAGGTGAACTATCTCCAACTCAACAGGTTAATCATTAATATTTGGAGGATTTTCTTGCCACGCTGTATTAGGAGGAGATCATCATCAAATATACATTTAAATCGTTTTATTTAGCTAAAACAACAATGTTAAGTATTCTGGATTTTTTCTTCAACATCAAACATATAATATTTTAACAAAACAAGCATATGTCCCTCACTTCTCACATTTATCTCCAGATTTCTTCTCCTTGTCCACCAGATCTATTCCACCCCCAACAATCTTCTATTCATTGAACTTTTTGAAACTTTGCACTTTTAGAGAGAGGTAAGGGATTGACTCTGTGTACACAAATTTGAAGAGGGACAATAGGGTTGAGGTCTGTTATTTCTCACCTCTATATATTTATTTAAAAACAACATTTTTGCTGTTAACAAGCATGTTACCTCTGGAGACACAAATCCACAGTTTGAGAACTGAAAAACTAAGCATCTCTGATGGTATCTTCTATACTGAGCACCAAGTCCCATTGGGTAGATAGAAAGATTAACCTAAATCTATACAGAAGCCTGTGGAACCCCATAAGATTGGATCCCTAATTCATGAACTATTGGAACTCATTTATAAAACTTTTTCTTAAACGTTACATGAATATATTGTCTCATACTACAGAATTAGAATTTATAATCCCTATTCCATGATGAGATATCTTTGCGCTATAATGTATCTTAATTAAAACTATCTTTCAGTGGATTTTTTTTATAGAATGCTTTGAGGAAAAACTACTGTTTTTGATTAAAAAACATTGATTTTTAATCCACCCTGGTTCTGTTGCTCAGTGCATGTGCACATATGCACTAATGAAAATTCCAAAAATCAACATCCACTGCTGAAAATTCTGTGCCTCCGCTGAACATATCTTAATATTTTATTTTAGAATGTCCCTATTACACTCAACCAACCAATGAGACATAAGGCATAAAGTGGTTTCCAAAGAATGCATGACCCAAACCACAGAGGGTTTTAGATCAACAACTTGAGATGAACTCTAACTTAACTGGAAGCCAGCGCAATCTTTGAATCACAGACATTATGCTTTCTGGGCGAAGCTCTGCTGACGAAGTGGGCAGCCACATTCTGTACCAGCATCTCCAGGTATAGTGCATAAGAGCAAGTCAATCTGAATATGACAAGGCATGGATAGCTAAGGCAAAATCTACATGCAAAATACAATTACAAAACCTTCTTGCTAAAATGCAAGTAAAAAAGCCCTCTTACTCATATTATCTGACCATTCAAATATAGAAGATCCAAAATTGCAAACCTTAGTGACAAAATGCAAACTCAACAGAAAAGGCACATATTACCTCTGCCCTTTCATCTGTTTGTTATCCTTAACATTACACCTCTCTTATCCAGGACTATCCTTTTCCATGCTCTAAATCTTTGGTGCATGCTGATAGACACAGTAACTTACACCACTGTAGATCTAAAGAAACTGAAACAGAACTGGATCTCATCCACAAACTGAGGGCAGCAAAGTCCACATTACCTCACTATTTCCATAAGCAACTTGTGCACATTAAAAAAGGAGGAGCAACGTAACAGAACACTATGTTATTGTTACCTTACACGGCAAACCTATTAGGCAGACAAGCAGTTACCCTAACGCTATGCTCTGGGTCTCTCTCAGAAAAGAATGGAAAGCAACCCTCTCCATCCCTGGTCAGGCCCCACTGGCATAGCACCACCTGACAGACACAGAAAAAACAGCATGGACACTTGTCCTTGTCAACTGCCAGAACACTGACCAACACCACCAAACTGTTCTCCATACCATAACCAAATTGATAGAGGTCAAGTAAATCTGAGGCATCATCACTACTGTCTCTACAACCTTCCAAAAAGATTTCCTGAAAATGGGAGTAGATTCAGGACAAAACTGGCACAATTCTCAACATCTAGAGAGTTTCTTGAGCAAGGACCTAACACCATATCTCCATGCTGGACTTTTGCAGCCAGGAAAAACATAAGTTCAACACTCAGTTCTTAGATCAAAAGTTCTCTATGAACCCCCAGAACCTCAATAAACAACACTAGCCATGTGAGAACTATCAGGTAATATTCTGCTACTTTATAGAGATCATTTGTTGATATCAGACCAATCTTGCCAGTTAAGAGGAAAGACAGCACATCTCAATGAACATATGGAAGCTAGGAAAGGACAATCTTATTTATCACTATAACTTTTACACATGGCAAGTTATTTTTTAAAAGACCAAAGTAAAAGGTAGTGGTAAGGACAGTCTAATGGGAATTGGAATAAAAGATGTAAATTTACCATTTTAGAGTTGTACTTTACTACATAGTCAGACTCCACAAACAAAATATTTTCAGGCTTCAGATCTGTATGAGTCAACTTATTATGATGCAAAACTACAAGAGAAGGAGAAAATGGAAATCAATATTACATACATACATACACACTATTATATTTCCTAAACTTTTTAGACATGCATGCAGACATTAAAGTTTACTTACAATTTATAGACTGACAAATCTGATATGCCATCTGTCTAATGTCATTAATATGAAATGGCAAAAAGCTGTTTTCTTTAATAAAGTCATAGGTACTAAGTCCCAGCAGCTCAAACACAATGCAAACATGACCATGATGATCAAACCATTCCAGCATCTGGACACAGCGGCTTTAAAAAAAAGAAAAGAAAGTAAAGTGAATACTCAACTCATATGTGGCTCATTTTGCAAATCCTTAACTCTTTGGCTTATATTCCATGTTTATACTTACAACATGCTGCTGGGATCCATGGTGTTTAAATACTCCAATACCTGTATTTCTGAACGGGCTGCCTCACGGTATCTACTAACATTTTTCACAATTTTAACTGCTACATGCATTCCTCTCCTTTGAAATAAAGATTAACTGCATTAGTTCTCAAACAAACATGCAAAATTCTAATACACCCTGACCACCAAGGACACTGGAAGATTGTGGGCAACGGAGAATTGCAGATTCGTTTTTGGGCATTTAATTTTAGCACTTGAAGGCAGGACAAGTGTTATATGGTTTTTAACAGGAGCTCTGGTTAATTAGCAGGAAGCTAGGTTTTACACTAGCCTCCATTTCCAGATAGCTTCAAGATTTCACCTCAAGCAGAACGTGTTACAGTAGTCTAGTCTCAAGGTGACAAAAATATGGAACAAGGGTCTTCATTTCCAAAGAGGGGAGAGTACTGCAAAAGTTACTCTGCAATATACACCACATTGTTCTTGATGTTTTCTAATGTCCGTGCTGGCAGCAGTGAAAATTAACTTTGATAAAAGGAATAAGAATTAGCTTGCTTTTAGACTGAAGGCATGTTTCCCACTATTGTAATTTGATAAATCTGCATGTTTTTCATTTTATAATGTTAACACTATAATTAGGGCTGACAAGCGATTAAAAAAATGTATTGTGATTAATTGCACTGTTAAATGATAATTGAATATCCTTTATTTAAATATTTTTGGGCGTTTTCTACCTTTTAAAATATACTGATTTCCATTACAACACAGAACAAAGTGTACAATGCTCACTTTATATTTATTTTTGATCACAAATATTTGTGCTGTAAAAAACAAAAGAAATAGTATTTTTCAATTCACCTCATACAAGTACTGTAATGCAGTCTCTATCATGAAAGTGCAACTTACAAATGTAGGATTTTTTTTGTTACATAACAGCATTCAAAAATAAAACACCGTAAAACTTTAGAGCCCATAAGCCCACTCAGTCCTACTTCAGCCAACAGCTCAGACAAACAAGTTTGTTTACAATGTCACCTGAAAGTGAGAACAGATGCCCGCCCGCATGGCACTGTTGTAGCCAGTGTCGTATTTATGTGTTGGGAATTAATTGAAGTGGCCTTGTTAGTACTGACCACTCCCCCCCCCCCCACTTGGTAAGGCAACTCCCATCTTTTCGTGTGCTGTATATTTATACCTGCTTACTGTATTTTCCACTCCTTGCATCTGATGAAGTAGGTTGTATCCCACGAAAGCTTATGCCCAAATAAATTGGTTAGTCTCCAAGATGCCACAAGGACTCCTCATTGCTTTTATTCTCCCCCAAGGAGTTCAGTCAAAATTTAATTAACGCATAAATTTATTTATTTTTTTTTTAAAAAACAAGCATCATCAGCATGGAAACATGTACTCTGGAGTGATGGCTGAAGCATGAAGGGGCATATGGATATTTAGCATATGTGGCATGTAAAGACCTTGCAGTGCCAGCTACAAAAATGCCATGCTAATGCCTGTTCTCACTTTCAGGTGACATTATAAATAAGAAGAGGGCAGCATTATTTCCCATAAACATAAACAAACTTGTTTGTCTTAGCGATTGGTCGAATAAGAAGTACGACTGAGTGGACTTGCAGGCGCTAAAGTTTTACATTGTTTTTGTGTTTAAGTGTAGCTATGTAATAACAACAAAAATCTACATTTGTAAGTTGTACTTTCATGATAAAGAGATTGCATTACAGTACTTGTATGAGGTGAATTGAAAAATACTATTTCTTTTGTTTATCATTTTTACAGTGCAAATATTTGTAATAAAAATATAAAGTGAGCACTGTATTTGTATTCTGTGTTGTAATTTAAATCAATATATTTGACAATGTAGAAAAACATCCAAAAATATTTAATACGTTTCAATTGGTATTCTATTGTTTACCATTGCAATTAAAACTGTGATTAATAGCAATTATTTTTTTAATTGCAATTAGTTAATCGCGTGAGTTAACTGCGATTAATGGACAGCCCTAATTGTAATGTCTTGCTTAAAGCTGAGCACAGATCCAAGCAATTCATCCTCTCTCGCTCATTCAGATGTTGTCTCTCCAATTGATTAGTTGAATGGTAATGATTTAAAAATCATTCAGGATGGGACACCAAAATCCTGAAAAGGACCAGTCAAATGACAGCATGAACTAACCATCAAAAGGAGATGAAGAAATCAACTATAACCATGATAGGGGAACAGGAGATATGAAACATGGTTAATTACTTTAATCTGCAGCTTGAAGTACATTTTTGAAATGATCCAATACACACAGAGGAAGGAGGAGAATGTTTTGATCAAAAAAATATGCCAGTTCCTTGATAAACAATCATAATATTCTATGAGGAAGAACAACATTGTCTTACTGTGTGTTCGTAAGAAGTTTGATGAATACGCTAAAAAACCACCGTTATCTAGTGGACTGAATAAATTGTTATGAGCTAGAAACTCCAGTCTCAAACTCCTGAATAGTAACTTCAACAACAATAATGCTGGTTCACTCACTGTGTGGCCTTATCAACAGCAATTTCAGTTTCCCCATCTGTGATGTAGAGTTACTACTACTTATCCGCCCGGCAATTAATGAGGAGTTGCTGTTTGTACTGTAGTTTTTTAAAAGCAGTGTTAAATATTATAAACTGGCCTATTTCTGAAGGAAACACTGTGCTAGCAGACATTTCCCAAGGGAAATGTGATCACAGAACAAGCTTATGCTGTCTGAGAAACAAAAAAAAGAAATATTCCATAACCAGGAATATTTTTTCATATACTTTTCAGTTTGCTTACTTAGTGCACTGGCCAGCATTTTGTGTATAACCACAGTTTCACTGTTTCCCAAATGTTGTAAGTGCTGTGTGTCTTTTGCATAGCAACAGGATAGAGAAAACAGTTAAAGATAGTAAAATATAATTGAAGAACCACACAAAAATTGATGGGCAAACTCAGCAGCAGGTGCAATAGTATCTGAAACTACATTTATTTTTAAAGTGTGACTAGATTTCAGGTTTGTGATGTCCCTTCAATACTGATAAACACAAAGACTCTCTCAGAATATATGACGTTACATTTTATCTGAATCTGCATTTTGTGTCAAAGCAATATAACATTTGGACTATCATTTCTGATCCCAGCCAAGGGGTTTTGTTGAGACAGTGCCCTTAAGAAGATTACTAACATACTTACATATTGTGATCAATGCATTCCACTACTTTTCCAAATGCTCCTTCCCCTAACGTAGCAATAATTTCATCTAAAAAGAACAAACACAAGTTAGAACAATTACTGACCTACTCAACCAATGATGAATGCTATTAATGTAAGATTTTAAAATGTGCCATTATAAAAGCGTAATTAAACTTAAATCTCAGCATTTGAATATGTTACGTTATTGGACAAGTGTCATGGAAACAATTAACAACTATCTCGATCTAATCTCAAGCTTCAGTTACTACTTTGGAACTTTCTGAATAATAGTATTTAAATTATACAGAAAAGATATGCAAAAGAACAAAAAAGCACAAAAGAACAAAACAAAGAACAATGAAGATTTCTTTAGCCCCCCTCCTCTGACATACTATTCTAAACAGAGTTTCTGCTGAAAAGCTTTTTTAAAACAAGTGTTGAAAAATGTTCTATACATCTTGCTCTTAGTACGTCTCCACTTTCACAGACCAGGTGACCCTCCTCATCATCCTCTACACTCCTGGATCCTTTCCTTCGGTGACTCTTCTGGAAACGGCACCAAGATCGTCCAGCCAATCAATATATGACAGTGAATTCAGGGCAGAATACGCAATTCATTCAGCAGGGAGATATTCAGGCATTCAGTTACGCACCAGGGCACGAACAGTTGGCAGGAGCAATTTCAAATTCAGTCCCCAGAAATTCACAGGGCACAGTTTATGTTACAGAAGAAAAACATGGCAAGGAACAGATTTTCAGATAAATACTTCAAGTGATAAAGCAACAGAAAACAAAACACAATTGTCTCTCAAACACTGGTTTAATTGAAGACTAAAAGATTAAGACTGCAATGTCATTACTTAGTAATAGCTTGCTATTAAACTGGAAAAAATAATCTTTATTGTATTGTGTATATATACAGTCTTTTAACCAGGGGAGAGTTCCTTGACTGACCAGTAAAAGGTTTTAAAGCAATGGTTTTAGAAATTAAAATTTTTATCAATATTACTTTTTTCATATTCAAAGAAACAAAAGAGAAAAATTTACTCAAAAAGCCCTTGAACTGCCATGTATAATCTAACACATCTTTCTGCTTCTACTGAAGAGTGGGGAAGTATGAATAATTATAATCATGAAACTTAGAGCTGAAGATATTCATGCTATCTGGATTTTTTTTTACTGTGCCTATTTGCTTATCCAATCTTCAATAAAACATTCAACAGCCATCAGTCGGACACATGAATGATCAAAATTATGCGAGGAGCAAGATATGGAAGAGAAAGGTCTCTCTTAGCACATTACAGGCATCAGTTACAGGTCATGTTTATCCATTAAATTTAAATACAAGGATACATTATTTCAATTCTTTTTAGTACTGGAATTCAGCAGTGTCTCAAACTGGCTGTAAAATAGCTGTTTGACCACACTGTGACAGTTGCACTGTGAAGCAGGAAAGGTCCCTGCATTTGTTTCCAGAACAGAATTTAGAGGATGTCAGTAACCTAACTATTGGCCAAAGGATATTTCTAATGGAACCAAGTCTTGGATAGAACAGTACTAATGATAAAATTTTTCCTAGTACTATCTGTTTACTATGTACCAAAATTCTCATCTAATAAGTATATATACACACACTTTATATATACACAGGAAGAGATTCAGCTATGAACCCTTTATATATAAAATATATCTGTCCAAGGTACTTGTGGCTCAGGAATTGAAGTTTTAATCACTAATCTATTAATAATAAAGTTAAAAATTACTCATACCAAATGTGAATGGTGACTGGAGCAATGTCGTCTCTTATGCTTCCTTTTATGACTACTTTTCCTGCCCCGACCAGAGGATTTGCTATAGTGGTGATGGTGACTCTTTTCATAGCCTCTGTGATAATGCCTGTGGTCATATACTTCACAGAAGTCATTTCTGTATTCCTCAACATATCTCCGGTCGTGATGATCTCTCTCATTTATGGATCTATCGTCCAAATAATGACTGAAAATACATTTAAAGTGAATTTTCTCCACTTTAAAAATACTTATGTTCCGACAAGAAAAATTACTTGAGTTGCTAATGCTTAACTGAACCTTTATGGCATTTTTATTTACAGCACGAATTCTGCTTTATATCATCATCTCCCCCTCTAGCAAACAGCTAGAGATTTTCAGGCTAATTTATATGAGGAAGCTGGTTAAGTCATCTGTCTAACATATATTACCTTACTTTGGAACTGGGTAAGCAGAATAACCTGTACAAGTAACAAGAAATCCAGATCCAAATAGGAAATATTTGTCTCAACAGCTGGCATAATTCCACTCCAACAACTCAAAATGTCTCTTTAAAACATACAAAAAATCAAAGATAAAGTGCAAACCCACCCTTTCTTTGGTATACACCAATGATCCTCTTCCATGTCCTTAAAACACACAAGCATAAAAGACACAAACTTAAAACCAATTTGCCATCCTGAAAAATCTAAAAGGGAGCTACTCTTATTATTAGTACTCTCCATTAACACACTAAGAACCAGAGAGATTTTTGGGTTTAAAACTCTCCCCTCAGAAAGCAGGGGCCATGAAAGCTGCAGAGCAAGGAAAAGAGCACCTCGTGTTGCCGCACATCCACTCCTACCATTTTAGAAGCAAACTGATGAGCTCTTTAAAATGTGGTCTTCCGCTTTCAAAGGAAGGACACAGAACACTATATCCCCTCTTAAAGGAAAAAGAGAGAGACAAGCAAGACACCTGAACAATGAATTAAAGCAATCTAACCCATACTTACCCTCTTATGAAATGTTCTAAGAGAGCTAAACTTCACCTCCCTCCCCTATCCTCATACATAAGAAACATTTTATTTGAAATTTAATACTACATATTGTATTTCAATATAAATCCTTGCTATGTGGGTATTCACAGAAACAGATTACATGTTAATATTTTGTGTCAGAGAATCCCAGTTAAATAATTTAGATCATTGTATCAGCAAAACAAATTCTCTCAAATCTGGCAAATAATGAGCCAAATCCTAAAGGAATTACCTGTCTTGTCTGCTCAAAACATTTTTTTGATTTAATTTTATTTACAATTAGAGATATCAGTATTGGTAATCCAAGAAGTCTTTTACCTGTCTGAAACTTCAAGATGATGTGATTTATAGGGTTTGCTTTCTTGTACACTGCTGTGGGACCTCTTTTTGCGTTTATGGGGAGCACTGTGCTTTCCTTGATCCCAGCTTTTTCTATCATCCCACTCAGAGCAATGACTTCGTTTTGAATGCCGCATCTGTCATGGAAACATTTAAAGGGAAAGAAGGGTTATATTTTAGTATACACTGAAATGATACAGTCTACTAATCCAGATTCAACAGGCTGGTTCATACAGAAATCAGTTTACCACCGCTCGTTGGGGCTGGCTTAATTATATCAGTGGGAGAACTCTCTTCTGCCGGCATAGAGCAGCTACATAGGAGATCTTACAGCAGTGCAGCTGTAAGATCCATAGTGCAGATATAGCCTAAGAGTTGTATATAGTTAGGACTCTGTTGTCAAGATACAAAAATGGTTACAGATTAAGTCCTCATCCTACACTAAGGGCTTGTCTTCATGTACAGCACTGCAACTGTGCTGCTATATTGCTTTAGTGAAGGTGCTACTACGCCGATGGGAGAGCTTCTCCTATTGGAAGTTAATTCACCTCTCTGTGAGGTGGTAGCTATGTTGACAGGAAAAGCTCTCCCATCGACACAGCACTGTCTACACGGGGGGTTAGGTTGGTATAACTATGTGGCTCAGGGGTGTGCATTCTTCACACCCCTGAGCCACAGTTATACCGATATAGGTCTGTAGTATAGACCTGTCCTGAGATTTTCCAGAGTAGACTTCTGCTCAGATAGAGAGCCCCCACTGATTTTAGAAACTCCACACAGGTGCACGGGTCTTACAATAGTGAACCTCTATGCAAACTTGGAGCAAAGTGCTTACATACCAAAGTTGGCAGAAACATTTTTAAAAAGAAAAAGGAGTATTTGTGGCACCTTAGAGACTAACCAATTTATTTGAGCATGAGCTTTCGTGAGCTACAGCTCACTTCATCGGATGCATACCGTGGAAACTGCAGCAGACATTATATACACACAGAGATCATGAAACAATACCTCCTCCCACCCCACTGTCCTGCTGGTAATAGCTTATCTAAAGTGATCATCAAGTTGGGCCATTTCCAGCACAAATCCAGGTTTTCTCACCCTCCACTCCCCCACACAAACTCACTCTGAGTTGTCACTTTGGATGGGCTATTACCAGCAGGAGAGTGAGTTTGTGTGTGGGGGAGTAGAGGGTGAGAAAACCTGGATTTGTGCTGGAAATGACCCAACTTGATGATCACTTTAGATAAGCTATTACCAGCAGGACAGTGGGGTGGGAGGAGGTATTGTTTCATGATCTCTGTGTGTATATAATGTCTGCTGCAGTTTCCACGGTATGCATCCGATGAAGTGAGCTGTAGCTCACGAAAGCTCATGCTCAAATAAATTGGTTAGTCTCTAAGGTGCCACAAGTACTCCTTTTCTTTTTGCGAATACAGACTAAACACGGCTGTTACTCTGAAACCCATTTTTAAAAAGCTGACCTATTTCCATTCAACTATATATTGCTCAGGATCTGAAAATTATTCTCTTTCTCTGCAGATGGAATCCCGCAAAACTCCCAGGGTAGAATTTTTATCCTTGAAATGATCAAGATATCCACCACTCTCTAGACAAAATTTCCTGATATATGTCAGCAACAGCTTTCCCCTTCCACCATAAATTAGCTCCATTAAACAAATTCCATTATTTTGTACCCCTTCAAGTCCCTCCCCCTGGCTAGCTTACCTCTTTTTATCCTGTTACACATTATTCAGCTGCCCTCTACCTCCCTCCCAACTGTACTCCGAACTACATACTATATGAAATGTACAACTTAATAGATCTTACTGTTATTAGAGCAAATTTTTAGAAGACATTTTGGAATATTAGTTCACTTCAAAAACTCAAAGAATGTTTTTCATCACTATGCAAATTAAGGAAGATCTATGGAATGCAAACCACTATGGACTTTTAAAATGTGTTATTTACAAAATTACAGGTAGCATCAAACTGTTAAGGGAACACTGAGTAAATCAGAGCTGTGCTGCTAGTTGTGACACAAAGAAATCCTACATTATATAGCGGGGGGGCGCCTCGCTTGGAGGATGTTTGATTAAGCATAACAATTTCAAGTTAATTTAGTGTCTTGTCTTTTTTTGAAGACAGGATGTGGATGAATGAAGATTTAAAAACCTATCAATCACAGCAAAGTAACCCACAAGGACAAGTCTGATATTCCGTTGGGGTTTAAACTTCCGAAGAGAAAATAGTCAGTGACTAAACAGAAAAAAAAAAAAAAGTCTTTGCCGATAATTCAAGAGGTTGTGATGGGATTTTATTTTGGTGTATTAGAATCTAGAGAGAATAATTCTTGGAAGGCAGCACAAAATTCAAGTGTTCATTGCTTTTTCAAGACAGAAAGAATACTTTCCTTAACGTAAAATAAGGAAAGGGATGGTAAAGGCTAGAAAAAACAGGTTATCCTAAAACACGCAGGGTTGAGAAAATGTGGAAGAAGTGAGTAAATGTTTCCACAAATAACTTACTTGTTTTATATAAATGCTTTGTGTTTTATTTTTTATTTTTCCTGACTGTTTAAGACTTGGATGTGTACATAAATCTTTTTTCGCCCTAAACTTGTTACATTTAGTTACAAGGAAAAATAAAACAGGGATAAGTTGTCTAACTTATCTTCCCTCAGTATCTTACATTTTATGATTACACTGACATTTGTCTTAAGTGACGACTTAAGTGACTGAAAAAAATAATTTACTTAATAAATGAGATCTTCAAATAAAGATGGAACAAAACTGTCCAGATTTATCCCTCATGCCTCCATAAAAGCCAACAGCAATACACCTCCTTCCCTCCTCTCCTCCAGGTTTCTTATGCAATATGATTTCCTGGTCATTGGCCAGTAGGGGCTCACAGGAACACCGTAGGTGGAGATGGTAGCTTCAGGCCTCACATCCATATCAGTATGCTTTGCGGAGAGGAGGAAAAGAAAACCACCTCCTCACTTGAAAAAATAAAGTGAAAGAATCAATTTTTCACTGTTCCTGGCTCCAATTCACTAATGCAAGGAAAGTGAGAGAACCCTTAAGTCAATCCTTTTGAGGAGAGCGAGGAATGAACAAGAATGAGAATAGGCAATGGTATGGTGACCAGGAAAAGACTGTGAGATAAAGTACATTTTCTTAAAAATATTTATTCATACAGAACTGAAGTTTATAGAAGTTATGTTTATTTTCAAACTTTATGCCATAAACCAGTGTATGCTTGTAACTGTTGTTTTTTGTGTTGTATGTTAACTTGGGTACTCAGAAGTAAACAGTCTTCAAACATTTTTTCCAATAAAATCCACATTATAACAAAGTTTATACAATTAGCTCTTTATATGTTATTTTATATGTAACTAATATATAAACCAGTGACTGTATATGTATTAATTCAGAATATAAGTTTTAAGATATTGAACAGATTTATTTTGCCAGTCTTACTGTAACACGGAGCCAGATTTTAGAATTATCTATAGAATCACATTCTGAACCTAGTGCCTAGGTAAATATGCAGCACTGCAATACTATAATCCATACCAACCACAGTTCTTAAACTCCATTAGCACAGAACTATGCAGGTGTTTTTCAAGTTGGCTGCTCTGCCAGAAAGAAGTGCAGGAGCAGATACAGAGTTTCTGCTGTCAAGTGTTCGATGTAGTGACCGCTGAGACAGGCGCATGGCCTTACTGACAAGCAGAAAAAAAAAATAGGGAACAGCTATACAATCAGGAAATCAAAGTCCATTTGTACATCCAAAGTGGTCTTCTGAATACATATTTTAAAATGTGGAACAAACATATACACACACACATACATATATAGCGTGCTAGTAACTCATACCACATATTAAGACACATTCTAAAATTAAAGTATAAAACTACAATCATCATACTTCAATAAGATTGCAATGAGAAGGCAAGTGAATGACCACTCATTTCAGAAACTGATCACTGACAATTATATCAGCAATTCTGACTTGTCTCTCCACACCTGGAAGCATTTCTTAACTCTGAAGTTTATACAAAGAATATCACGAAATAAAAGCATCAGAATGTTGTTAATTTGATCAAATCCGCTTTTTTTTGACTTCTGACAATGGTAAGAAATACTTCCTACCAAGTTTCTTTCAAACAGATTTTTAAAAAAATCACTTCTATCATCAGTTTTTAAAAGAAGAGAAAGCACAGTCTTTTACAAGAGAGGATGAATCAAAAGGTATAAAAATGATCTACTAGAACCTGCAAACGTGGTTAACTTTACTACTGTGAGTAGTCCCAGTGAAATCAATGAAGTTACTCAGAGTAGTAAAGTTAAGCACATGCATAAGCGTTTGCAGAATCAGAGCCTACCTGACTATATTTTCAGCGAGAAGCCATTCCCCCATATACCCCTCCACTCCTCACCTTTTGTCTCCATGCCCTACTCCAAAACCATTCCTCTTTATATCCATGCCTATTAACTGAAGACTTCAATTTCTCTCTTTTTAGGATGAGGAAGTTTCCTCTTCCCTTCATTCAGCTGCAAATTAATGAGGATTCCAGTTTTTATCATCACACCCTAACCAATTCGGTCTTGCAAAAGTGAGGCAGTTGTTAGGCCCGGAATGCACCAGAAAATTAAGTCAGCCTAACTACTTCACTCAGGGGTGTGAAAAATCCACATCCGTGAGTTGCATAGTTAAGCTGACCTAAATCCCCATGTAGACATGTAGACTAAATCAACAGAAGAATTTGCTACTGCCTCTTAGGGAAATGGATTACCGACTGCCAAGAAAAGACCCTCCCATTGGCTTAGGCAGCATCTATGCTAAAGCGCTGCAACGGTTCAGCGGTGTCACTGTACCATATCCAGTGTATGCAAATTACATGTAAAAAAGGTACCCAGAGAGTACTAACCAATCGTGCAAGGAAAGGGAAGACCCAATTCCCCTAAACTGCCTGTATCCCAGGTTCATCACAGGCCATCCTCCTCCCCATGAGCTACCATGGGAGCCAAGGAGCACTGGGACGCTCCTGCAAGGGCCCCCGGATGTAAGAGCTGTGGGGGCCGATGGCCCAGCATGGGTAGGGAAGGCTCCTCTACTGACACCTGCTTCCTTTGCCAACCGCGATCTACAGTCAGGGTCCAAGGCCCAAGTCTCCCTGGCATTTCCGGGGTGGGGTGTGTGTGGGCGGTTTTACCAGCAGGGTTCTCACCGCGGGGGTTATCTGCAAACTGGGCAGGTGCCAGCGCCACCCCTGTGACAGCCCAACGAAGCCTGTCCAGAAATGAATCACCCCCACGAGCCCCCACCTTCCCCCCCTCCAGGCCCTTCACCCCCCAAAATTACCCCCCTCAGGCCCTTTCCCGCTACAATTACCCACCCCTCGGGCAGCGCCCTACCCCTCCCGAAGCCCAGCGCCACAGCGCCCTAGCGACCAGCTTGGAGCTCAGCCGCCTCGAGTCCACCACGACGTCGGCCTCCCCCGGCCCCTGACATGGGATTGGGATGCGGGAGAGGTCACCGTCGTCACTTACGGCAGGCGAGGAGCTGACCGAAACCCTCCACAAACACAAACAAAATGGCGGCCGCGCCCAGCCTTAGGTACCTGCAGTTCGCTTCCCGCCCGCCCCCGGTGCGGGATGGCGTCACACGCACCTAGCAGGGGATGGGATAAGAAAGGAAGAACGAGACTCCGCCCCTTAGCGGGAGCGGCGGCAGGGAAGCATTGAGGCTCCGAGACTCCGCCCCCTGTTGGGGGGAAAGGGAGACACTCCCGACTGCCCACCTGGTGGGGGGACGAAGGAGGAGCAGAGGTTTGTCCCCTATTTGTGGGGTTCTGTAAAGCGAGGCAGAAGGATTCTGCCCTGCTGGAGGGGGGAGTTAAAGGGAGGCTGTGCAATGGGAGCTGTGGAAAGCACTCAGCTGCCCACAGGCCCTTGCGCGCTGTGGGCCAGAACCTCAAAGATATTTTACATACCTAACTCCCATTGAAATCAGTGGCGTTTGGGCACCCAAATAACTCTGAGGATCTGGCCTTGGGGGCCTATCCCACCCTACTGGACTCATTCAGTTACTCACAGACCTGCACCACCAGTGGCTCTCCTTGCCCCTTGGCAGCCGGACCCATGGGGGAGTCCGATTTCTGGAGGAAAACAACCCCCCAGGAAGGATGTGAGAGAATTAATACTGTGATAGCTGCACCCAGGGCAGCTGCTGCTAACCACACCGGTGAATAATGCAGTAACATGTCATTATTGCTCCTGACCCAGGATTTCCTGAGCTCCTATGCCCTTGGCTGTGCAGGAGATGAAGATGTTTAGTATCTCCACCATCTCTCTCAGCCGATCTACCTGCAAAGCACGCAGCCCGCTCTGTCTTGGCTGCTTTCTGCTGGGGACTCATTTTTGCACTTCCCTCTGGGAGGATACAGCTTTTGCTATTTTGCAGAGAATTTTGCTCAGGCTCCATACTGAGCTGTCCGTATCTGTGACAGCAGAGCAGGACCCTGAGCGGATGGCCGCTAGGTCAATGCTAGAACCTGTGCTGGTGCTGCTCCGTTACGTTCGTGGAAGAACTCTATTCCACAACCCATGCTTTGGACTCATGTCCCGCCTGGCTGGTGAAGGCTAGTGGGGAAACACTTAGTCCTTTTCTGATGGAGAATGTCATGACCTCCTTTAAGGAAGGACATCCTGATCTTCCATTTCTGGCTAGGATTGTGGAGCAGGTTACATAGATGCCTCTGAGTTTCTCAATCCTTGTCAGTCTGGCTTCAGAACAGGTTACGGCAACTGAAACTGCACTGGTCAATGATTTTCTGGCAATAGCTAAAGATCAGCTGGCCATACTGATATTACTCGATCTATTACACATTGATCATGGACTGCTGCCAGCTCACTTAGGGACCCAGCTGCTGTGGTGGCTTCATTCTCTCCATATAAGAGATCCCAGAGAGTAGTTTTACGTAATTATTTTTCTATCCTGGGGGTACCACACAGGGCCCCGTCATATCCCTCCTCTTCAGTAAAGGTGGAGGAAATAGGGAGGAGACATGGGATGAAATCTCATATTTTCTATATGCTGATAATACTCAGCTCCATCTATCCATTTTGCCTGACCCAGAGAGTGTGGTTTAGTTTCATTCTCAATATACGAGCATGGATGAGAGTGAGCTAGCTGAGGAGACTGTGATGATGGTAAGCAAAGGGAAGCAACCAGAAGATAAGGTAAAGATTATATCAGCCCCGCTAACTGAGGTTGTGTGACCCTTAGAGCATACCAGTGTCAGAGGGCAAGGGCTCACTGGTATCAGGTAATAGGTTTCAGCTGTCCTGACCAACTCACTATGGTTATAATCTGTACTTAAAAGGTATCATGTAATATGTCATGGGAAAACAAATAACTCGCTGATCAATAATGCTCTTTCATGATGTATGCGTGAGTTATGGATATATGCTGGAATGATGACTAAACTGTGTTTAAACCAGGCATATCAGGGGAAATTGTTAAACAGGTATGCCCTAGATAAAGGAAAGCGTATTTGCTTCTCTGACCAGTCTGGTTGTCAGGGAGAGACAGTGAAGGTCCATTTACATATTAGGTAAACAAAAGGCTATCTTGCTAACAATTCAGGGTGGAGACAGCTTCTATCAGGAAAGAGAAACTTTATCTGGGCTATAAAGACAAGGGGTCTGAACATCAACTGATAAAAAATGGAATCAACTGATTGCTTACAATATTACTGTATTATAAAAGTTTATCGAATGAGGTGTTTTATAAAAGCTTATGACACACTGATGATTAATGTCATTGTAAAATGTATGTATTAGCACTATATAAAGAGTTACGGATACTCACTGATCTTAGGCTTTACAATCTATGTCCAAACAAAGGGAGAAACAAGGTGGGATTGAAGTCTCCAGAAACTGAATATAGGTGAGAAACCTGCTTAGGCAAAGATCTTTTGCCTAGGAAGACAAGGGTGACTAGCTCCTTGTGCTTCTGTGGCAGGTCCTGACTGAGAGAAAATTAGCCATGGCTGGGAAAAGGGAAAATTGGTGAAAGAACTCATCTTGAACAAAGCCTGGCCTGTATCTTGTCAGATTATATTTTAGACTTTTAGATGTATGTTTTCACTTTTATTTGCTTTAACCCTTTCTAACTTTGTTCCATTTACTTCGCATCACTTAATCTATGTCCTATTGTTAATACATTTGTTTTATTGTTACTATAAACCAACTCAGTGCTATGTTTGAAGGGAAGGGTGTGTTTACCCCAGTTAAGTTAATAAGCTGTAGTGTGCTTTTCTCTTTTTACAGGAACAACAAACCTTATTATTTCTCTGAGTGGTCCAGGAGAGGGCTGGGGATTGCAGAACACATGGTTTTGGGGAAATTCAGGACTGGGAGTATGTTGGGGTACCCTTGCTGCTTGTAACCATTCAAAGTTTTTTAGCTCAGAACCAACACCTTAAACTATACCCAGAAAGCAACAGGCAGCCAGTGCAGACCTCAAAGCACTGATGCCATGCTGATAGTGAGATACATGCTTAACAAACAGTATCTCATGCGCTGCATCAGCTTTAGATTCTGAAATGATCCCTTTTTAAAGGCTAAAAGGGACTGTACATCTCTACCTCTTTATCCCTCACCTAGCATCAGTGGCCAATTTATTACTGTCTTTGTCAGGCTTTATAATGAATTGTACAGTCTAAAAATTGTTTATCTCCATTTATGAATACAGCCTCAATTCCTCATAACAAATTGACCAAACATTACATTCTCTCACTTTGTTCGCTAGGTGATTCTCTGGCTCTCACAGAGAATATGAAAGTTTTTTCCTGTTTCTAAATTCTTTTGTGGCAATTTGGTGTCTAGGTTGACTAATTATATTATCATGGACAGACTTAAACAAATGGCTAACAGATTGTCCTCAGGGTTTCTCTCCTACATAACACCAGAAAGCCTTGCAGTAATACAATTGATTTCCTATCTAAGCCAGAAAGGTACAACCACTCATCCTCCATGCCATTATTAACCATGGGAGAATTGATTGGAACTCTAAATAGAGAGAATATATGCATCACTCAGCAACAGTGAATCAATGAGACCCTCTACTTCTTATTCCTGATGGGGCCCAAAATTGGTGGATCCAGTTGATTGATTTCAGTGGAACTACTTTCAAAATCAGAGAGGAAGGGTGGCAGATTCTGGTTCCATATAACTTGTTATAGATCAATATTGACCAATAGGCACTTGATATCTGTGGGAACATGGAATTTTCGATAATGAATAACGTTTGGTATCCTGCTTCCAGCACTGATGCTGGAGAGGTAAGCAAACCCTTGGTGTAGTGCACCTGACCACATGTACAGTTCTGTACAGTGGAAAATTTTCTTCCTGACTCCTGTGGCACTCAGCACACACACGGAGCCGTGTGATTTGATGAATCCCAACCAACCCAGTTTTTATTAAAGGAACACTGCACACAGCTGAAAGAAGGCACGTCCAAATGAGGGGAAACTGGACCTGAACTATTATTCAAACACATCAGTACTCAGACTCATTTATTTACAAAAAGAAAAGGAGTACTTGTGGCACCTTAGAGACTAACCAATTTATTTGAGCATAAGCTTTCGTGAGCTATAAATTGGTTAGTCTCTAAGGTGCCACAAGTACTCCTTTTCTTTTTGCGAATACAGACTAACACGGCTGCTACTCTGAAACCTGTCATTTATTTACGGTAGCCTTTCTGAGGGGAAATTTAAGTCTCTGAAGATAAAGTGGATATATTTAGGATTTCCTTCCTAGTGACTTGTCCACAGAGCACTCTGTGGAGATGTCATCCTTGGCATAGCAGGGCTGGCAAGACTGACGCATACTCTGGGATTTGTTTCCCCAGAGCAACACCTTCCCACACTAGTACTGAACAGCTAAGGTGTAGCATGGCTTTTACTATAACTGACTGTACACCTAAAGTGAAACATGACTTTAGTGTAGGTGCACAATTTCACTTTCACTCCTGCCAGGTACTAGAGAATAGTCATGCACGTACTGTGGACAAGCATGGCATTTTAGCTTTGTGCGAACTGTTTCATTAAGATTTCCTTGGAGGAAGATTTCTTGGAGGTAAGGCTTTAAACACGGATTCCATCACACTGAAAATCTCATTTCTCCTCTTGTTCTTCAATATGAAGAGGAACTAACATCTAGGGGGTTGGAGGATTAATTATTAGTATTTATTACCATTACAACGACATCTACAATATTCTAAGAGCTTTCCAAACATATGATGACAGTCCCTGCCCCCAGGAGCTCACAATCTCAGAAAACAAGCACTAGAAGGAGAAGGGCGAGGAAGAAAGATAAAGCACAATAACTTTTTTTTTGGTTGCCATTGGCCTGCTACCTAATCAATGCCAGTGACAATTTCTCATGAACATCTTTTTAAAGTGGGTCTCAAGGACCCTCGAGCTTGGGAAAAGGAGAAGGTAGTGGCATTATGGACTAATTCACATGTATGGGTGCTGCAGAAGAAAATGGACAGGTATCTGCATTCTCTTCCTGCCTCTGCCAGTGTCTCTCCTGCAGCTCACTTTACTAGGCTCTCTTGTGCTGCCTGGTGAGTGGGTTTCTGAACATATAATTGTTGTTAACAAAAATGTAGCCATTCATTTAATTGGATAAAGCAACATATTTGAGAGCAGCACTTCAAACATCGCAACTGTGTGTGCGGTGTGCAGAACAAAATGCTTGCACACAAACTGTTACATCAGTTAAAAAAGGAACGTAATATAAACAATAAGGGGAACAAAAATCACATTTGTTTTGATGATTACTATTTAGTTTTCCTTTCTGTTCAGCAGGTGACAGTGGTGGCACATCAGTAGTGGGAATTAGGCTGTGGTATTCTAGGAGTGTCGTATATAGAGAATAAAATCTGTGAGCGTATTTTCACCCAACGTGACAGGTTTATGTAGGCAGAATTATGTATCAAAGGTGGAAATAGCCTATCTACAAATGGCTTTTTTTGAGGGGGTTGTTAGCTAACCATGAGGAAATAAAAGCAGAGGAGTTCTAATCTTGGCAAGTTGGGGAAGGGTAATGCTACGGGACAGACTGTGGAAGGGGGAGAGAGATGGTGGCAGTGTTATCCAGCATCCCCAAAAGGGGCAGGTTGGAGGGGAGTGGGACTGCCACCCCTTTTCTATTCTATATAGGTTCTTATACCGCTCAGTGTACTATCTTCCAGTAATAACATGAGTACACAGTTCTCGTGTTATTTGTTCTCCCATCCTCCTCTGCAATCACTAGTTCTTTTGCTACTATGTCTCATAGCCTGCAAAACCTTACTCACTAGAGTAATCTAGCTGAAGACAGTGGGACTTTTCACATGAGTCAGAACTACTCAATAGCAAAAGTCACTTGTGTGAATAAGGATTTGCAAGATTTGAAGTCAGTGATTCAATGGGTAAGGACTACTCACATGAGTAAAAGCAATGCAGGATCAGCTTGCATGTTAAGTAAAAGTAGTACAATTAGAGAGGCAGTGCGATTCAGTGGATAGGACACAGGATGGGACAAGCGACCGGACTTCTATGCCACTAACTTCCTGTGCGACTGGGCACATCACTTTGCTTCTTCAGGGCTGACTCTTACTATGAATGCTTACCACACAGTAAGCATTTCAACTGGTACTACTGAAATGCAAATAACAATAATAATATAATGAAACGTGGTTGTACAAGTGAATTGTATATTAAATGACTGTAAAATCTTCAATCTTCATACCACCTGTGAGTCAGAAGAAGTTGTGGGTCTCGGATTCATGTTTGTAGCAACATTTTCTTAAGGTCTGATAACTAGTAATCAAGACAATCAGTGTTTAGCTTTTATTGTGATGTACAGTGCAGTGCAATCTCATACCTACACAGGAAAAAATAAAACAGTGAAGTGGAAACCCCAGAAAAAACTGCAGAAATTACAAGGTGTTTTTCAATGTATCTGTTTATTTGAAAACTGCCTGGTGCAATCAGGTTTGTCTGTCTTTTTTTAGAGGGACTTTAGAAGTAGCAAGAATTTGCTGTCGGTTCTGATGATCCAGTTACCTAAGTCTCCTCCAAGAATAAAATTGCATATGCATAAAAAACTAAACAGCTAGACCAAAAACATTTAATTGATTTTTTTTTATTTGACACTCACATTACAAAATTTAGAAACCAGAGACAGTTCAGGCAAACTGTTAAAACACAGTATAAATTAGGTTTGTAATATATAAATTCTATACATAGGTAAATTAGCTTGAACATGACTGACAAAAGGGGTCACCACAGCTGTATAAAAAGGCATCAGAGTGGGGTGGATACAATAATCATGAATGCAGGTTAAGACGTTTTCCACAAACAGCTATAAAGCCTACTGATGACCATGCTATTTTTGCAATGTTTATGCAGGGTATAGTATGCACATTGCCATCAAAATTATGTAAGGTCTATGTACAGTCACAAAATCATAATAGCCATTATCAAGTAACCTTCCTGTTGCCTGCCTGTGCAGTTAATATAGTGTCAATATTAACTGAGAACTCCTATTTAACAAAGGGTGTTACTGGGATACCTATTTGACCTGAATATGAAGGAACTTGGGTTTAAAAAGAACAACAACAAAAAACAAAGAAACAAGTGGCAGGAAAAAACACAGCTACTTCAGTACCCGTGCTCAGGTGCTCAGGAGACACTTGCGTTTTTAATACCATATTTCTTTCAATGCCCAGTTTGGTTCTTGCTTTATAAAAATATCTATCACAACATAGTGTCCAGTTTTCTAAGCACAGTTGCGCAGGGAGTTGTATAGCAGAGGGGTAAAAACAGAGTTTTGATAACACCACCGGTAAAATTTGGTAGACGTTTGGAATGTAGAGTAATGCTTTTGAGTCCATTTAGGAGCCAGCTGTAGCAGATGCTGTCACATTTCATAGAACTTGCTAAAAGTGCAACAACTCTTAAATCACATTTCTGTCCTATGCAAGTTGAATACTCACACTTTTTAAGATTCATGACATACATCCCAGTGTTCTGAACCCTGGATGTCGATTTATTTTCCATAATTGTTACACCAGCAGTTTCACTCTTTTTTACAGATTGCCTCCTCGGGGAAGTTACTAATTGCACATGTGTAAGAATCATATCTTTAAAAGCTTCCTTTAATTTAATAGCAGTGAGCTTGTCCCTTTCACTGAGTGTGAAGAGTTAATGGGATAAGTAAAGAAATACTGAACTGTAACAATTCATCCCAGTACAAGATCCAATACATCCTATTGCCAGATACAGGCCATAGAAATCTGAGAGAAAAGCATACTGTAAACTTTAACCAGGCTTGGTCTGCTATAAAAACACATAGGAACTCGTATTCCTCAGCTACCCAGGTTACACCCCCAAACTCGGACTTATCCATGGGTATGTCAAACTTCAGAGAGCCATTATCCGGTTAAAAGAAAAGGAGTACTTGTGGCACCTTAGAGACTAACCAATTTATTTGAGCATGAGCTTTCGTGAGCCACAGCTCACTTCATCAGATGTTTACCGTGGAAACACAAGTACTCCACAAGTACTCCTTTTCTTTTTGCGAATACAGACTAACACGGCTGTTCCTCTGAAACCTGTCATTATCCGGTTAGTCATTCCAGGAAAACAGGAATGTTAAAAGGTGCTCATTATAGGAGTGACATAGTATTGGTTAGATACAGATACCTGATAGGGTTACAGCTGTCTGGAAAGTACCAGTGCTCCAGTACTTTCTGTAGTGAACTGGGTTTAGATGGCAGCCCACAGTGCCTTGAAGGGAGGTTGGCTAGTTCAAATATTTGACTTACAGGATGTTTGAGCGTGTGAATCCAGAGTCTTCCCCCCTTCAGCAAGGCCTGGGAGCTTCACAGAAGTAGGAAGATTTCCTGCTGCTGCAACAGTAGCCTGAGCTGGCTGTTTTATATGGCAGGTGATGCTCTGAAGGGAGACCTACCCCTGGTCTTCTGGCCAAGGGCACTAGGGTATGATTACAGAGCCTGCATATGTCACAGGAGGACATGAAACGTCTACTGAAGTTTTGGAAGAGCTGCTTCTTAGGCAGAAGCCCTCCTCAACAGAGGCAAAGGCATCCAGGAGGAAGTTAGCAACTTTTCTAGGCTCACCCAGATTTCTTCAATTTGCAGGGCAACTATCTGAGTCTGCCCACAATGGCAGAAAGGGAGCACAGATGGGAGTAAGTCAGTCTCAAACAGGAATCATGGCTGAGAGGAGCAGACAGACAACAAGAAAAGTCCCAGCAGTTTTAATTGGTCTGGCCTACTGCTTAGGGTGACCATACATCCCCTTTTGGCTGGGACAGTCCCTTTTTTAAGCCCTGTTCCAGCTGTCCTGACTTTTTTTTTTTTTTTTGGACAAAAGTGGGCATTTGTCCCGTTTGCTCTTGTCAGCTGATCAATGCCAGCCCCAGCCTCGCGGGGGGGAGGGGGCAGCAGGCAGGGCTCGGGTGAGCAGCGACCCCATGAACTGGAACCATAAACTCACTGAACATTAAATCTCACCAAACGAGGGTCAATCCATCCTCATCATCGTATCCACTCACTATACTCCACACCTGAACATAGCCATTATATGAACAACATACCCCCATAGCTCAATGTCTGTACTTTGACCCATCAACCTTTTACCGCCAGTCGGGGATACTGCAGATTATGTATTCCTTACGCCACCCGATCTTAAACCAAACTTCGCACCCATTGATAATCTGTACCTTATTCCCTGATAAACAGAAACTTCTATACTTAAACTCTGTACCGTTCACTTTTTTTAAACATCATCTTAATAAAATTTTTAAATCTGCATAAGCAGTTTTCCCAAATGGAAATCCATTGAAAATAATTGAATTAGAAAGCCATAAGAGTTACCATGAGTTGTCTAGAAATTTCTATGCTTCATAACACCTCAGTGCCTGGTGTTACTAGCTCACTTTCTTGTAGTTCTGAAGAGTTCTTCACCTGTCAGTAATGGGAAACTATTGGAGATTATTTTTTATTATTTTATTGCTGATATAAAATTATTAGAAAACTTTAGGGAAACGTCCACCCCCAAACTGTTAATGGAATCTTCTGTTGCTATTGTCCCCTTACTTATTAAACACGTGAGTGAAGCAAGGCCATCGTGCTCTCATCTATTTTGGGAATTTATTTCTTGGTTGGGCCATGCATAAATCACAGATGTAACTGACAAATTTAGGGCCTGCCCCTGCCCCTGAATCCAGTGGGAGTTTTGCCATTCATGTCAATGAGGGCAGGGCAGGATTTTTAAAGCCTGCAGGCTGCTGAGTGCCCTCACCTCCCACTGAAGTGACCTTGCAGGAAGCAGTCAGTCTCTCTCAGGCTCAAACCTTGAGAGCCAACTTTTACAAAGTGCTCAAAGCCTCATGTGAAGCACGGCTTGTCCTCAATGTTCACTCAAGTCAGTGGGAACTCTGGACGCTCAGCATCTGTGCAAAACAGATCACTTATAAACAGGTGCCTCCATGTGGATTTAAGGGCCAGATTTTTAAAGGTATTTAGATGCCTAAAGATACGATTAGGCATCAAATGGGATTTTCAAAAGCCCCTTGGCACCTAACTCCAATTAATTTAAATGGGATTTAGGCAGCTTGGTTCTTTAGAATATACCACTAGCCGTCAATTGCATCTTTAGGTGCCTAAATACCTTTGTAGATCTGGCCCTTAGGTGCCTAATTTTAATCACCAGGTTTGAAAGTTTTGACCCAACTATTGATCCCCACAAGGATCCCCTGAGACTTAATTCAATAGGTTTTGGAAAGTTCTTTAAGTTCTTGAAATGTGCCGTAGGAGTGCTAAGTATTATTAATTATTATTATTAGAAAAATAATATTTTAGTTCATATCTTCGGAGGAATAGAATCTCAGCTATCCTAGCCTCCTTCTGATTGTTAAAGAACGAATAAAATTTCCACTTTAAAAAGAAAAGGAGTACTTGTGGCACCTTAGAGACTAACCAATTTATTTGAGCATAAGCTTTCGTGAGCTACAGCTCACTTCATCGGATGCATACTGTGGAAAGTGTAGAAGATCTTATTATATACACACAAAGCATGAAAAAATACCTCCTCCCACCCCACTCTCCTCCTGGATTTGTGCTGGAAATGGCCCAACTTGATTATCATACACATTGTAAGGAGAGTGATCACTTTAGATAAGCTATTACTAGCAGGAGAGTGGGGTGGGAGGAGGTATATTTTCATGCTTTGTGTGTATATAATAAGATCTTCTACACTTTCCACAGTATGCATTCGATGAAGTGAGCTGTAGCTCACGAAAGCTTATGCTCAAATAAATTGGTTAGTCTCTAAGGTGCCACAAGTACTCCTTTTCTTTTTGCGAATACAGACTAACACGGCTGTTACTCTGAAACCTGTCACTTTAAAAAGCAGATCGAGCGATACTGCAGTTCCAGACAATAAAAGGAGACCATTAGCACAATGAAGTCATAATATGCCTGCTATAAAGATATATACAGTAAGGAAAATGACCACTCAGAGAGTACACATAAGCCTTAGAATTGTTATGAATATGTCTATGAATACTGCCCTGGATTTGGTTGGAATTTAACAGGTTTCTAATGTCATCATTTTGGAACTGGTTCCATTTCAGTAGCTGTCATTTCTAAATTTTGACTTGTAAAATACGCCTATTGACTATTTTTACACTCACATACAAAAAACCTATTAACAGCATCAAAATAACACTGGTTCCCAGGCTGAAATGATTCTGCATCCACCCCGCAATTAGCCGCTTTGGGCAAAAGCTTGAGTAAACAGAGGAACTCTACAGCAAACTCAATCTCTGACAGACAAAAAGGAAAGGGAGAACCATGGTCCCACCACTGAGAATGCCCTGCCTCTAGCCCTACGTATTTAGATCCAGGAACTATTAGAAAAGTAGCCCAGCCGACGTCAAACCTCATGACAGAGCACAGGAGAGTGGTGGTCTCTCAGGTGGCCATAACCAATATCCTACAGGCCTTTAATTGATCAAAATCAACGCCCTGAATTGCACCCCAGAAGCCAATGTAGCATTATGGGAATAAGTGCAATATATACCCTATGGATAACAATTCAAACAGGCAGTTGCACCCTATACCAGATGAAGCTTCTGAGTGCCTTCAAGGGGAGGCCAACAAGGGAGGACCTTGCAACACACTCAGGTACAGGTTACTATAGCGAGGACAGCAGTGGGAAGTGATGGCTATAACCTTTCTGGCTAAAGCCATACACAGACCCAGCCAACTTTCTCATGAGCCTTGTTTGTTTGTTTTTTATACCCAACAGCAGTTCTGATAAGTTATGCACATGATTCTTCGCTCTTTACTGGGGGAAGTTACCATTGACTTCAATGTAGAACTGAACGCGTTATGCTAGTCAGAAAAACAGACTGGGACAGCTAAAATGCCAACACTAAGCCTGTAATTAAAGGAGGAGGAGTTCAGTAGCACGTGGCATTTTTTATTTCCGTTATGCTTTTGCGTGGTTCTTTTTTCGAACCTGACCCCTGCCTATCTTTATGTCCTTATGCTCACAAACAGTACCGTGGGACTGCTCATGGAAGTGAAACAGGTGAAGTCCTCTAGTTTGCTTTGCTCTAGTTTTAGAGTTCTGGTTTGCACCTGGTCTAAACCCAATTCATTTGCAGTCATTTCATGTTTATATTACAATAGCACCTTGGTTTCTGCAAACACAAAGGCAGATGCGGTCCCCGCTCCAAAAAGCAAACGTCTCCAGGGAAAGGAAGTGGTGAGCACAGTCCAGCACATAAAAAGTCAGAGTAAAAATGGGGCGTTGCTAAGTCTTTACTCTAGTGCATTGGCACACAGAGGGAAACCTCTTCATCTCTCAAATGCACTGCTGAGTCCAAAAATCTAGGCTGCTCTTCCTCCCCTGCCCCGCTCCGCTCCCTGTGTCCCAATATCATGTTGCACTGGAACCAAAGCTAAAGTGAGGAGACAGAACAAACCCAATGAGTTTCCTCACACAATCACCTTCTATCACCTGCCAATAAGGTAAGGCGCCTTAAAAACACCGCTCTCAGCATCAACAGAATTAAGGAATAGTTTAAACAGAGGTAAGTAGGACTTGGAGCCATTTGCTTCCCACAGCTTTCAGTGTAAGCAGGACATCTGTATTTTGTCTCATCTTTAGTTCACGCCCCAGAGAAGTCTGCCAAGATTCACAGTAAGAAAGGCAAGAACAATTGGAGAAAGAAGAAATAACTAATTTTCACAGTTCAAATCATTCTATGTAAAAATTCATGGGGTTTGCATGACTTTTCATGCAGATGTGGTTTACATGAGTTTTTATCCATGGGCAGCTTATCTCCGCTGAAGTCAGTGCATTGTTCAACAAGGCAGGAGGCTGCTGTTGTAAAATAAAATCCTTCTTTCCTTCCTTAGCAATTAACCAGATTGCTGTTGCATTTTACTATACTCAGAAAGGATTTAGGGCGCTGCTGTTTGAAGCACCTGCTTCTGAAATGTGCACACTGCGTCTTTAGTTTTCCATTGACGACCATTCTCTGTTGCAGCACCATGACTCTCCTTGCTCTTGTTTTGTTTCCTTCTGACACAAGGTTACAGTGATACTGACATAATTTGTGGCCATCCCAAAACTATCTGTTGTCCTTCCTCTCTTGAGTAATTAGAAAAGCATAACTGTGCATATGGTAAGTCAATTCTGTTAATTTCAATGGATGAATCCAGTTCATCACATTAAGCAGTCCAAAAATAAAAAGGAAGAAAAATAAAAACTAAATCCCAAATAGGCATCTTTGGAATCAGTAGTGCAAAATATTTTTGCTGATTTTTTTCTTGTCGTACTGCAATAATCTGAGTCTTCAAGTCTTTCCTAAAATAGTAGACCTGCAAATATGAAACATTACAATAATGAAGATTAAACAAAGAAGCATGCATAATTAGTGCTTTTTGGTTTTGGCTCATTCAGAATTATCGGTGAGGCTTTATTTTCATTTACATTAAAGCCTGTTTACATTGGTCCAGCAGTATGAAGGAGCCTTAAGGTGGATATAAATGACACTGTGGCAGTGTTTTACATCCACTCCCAGGCACCTTTACACAGCCAGAGAAGTCTAAATAAGACCTGGGCCCTTTTTATTTACAATGTATAATTTATATTAGGACTATTATTTTATCAGTCCAGTTACAGCTTTGCAGACTAGGGCCTTAAGCTGAGAACACCTTCAGCACAATCAACAAGACACATATTTGATGCCAATCCAATTAAGAAATTTTCAAACTTCAGTCAAGTTTAATTCTTGACTATCAATGTAGTGCATGTATTGTAATTATGGTTTTATAAAATGAACTCCTACCTCAAGGATTTCCATCTCTCTTTTTCAATCTGGTTCTCCGGGCTTTCACTTTCATAGGAAGCCAGATACAAACCTAATAAAAAATTGTTATTCAAATATCATCAGGAACCCCAAATCCCTTTGCTTCCTCAAACTACAGTCATTCACTGTGAGTTTTGCTGGTACACGTTATCTTCCTCATCTATTGTCACTACTGTATCACACAATAAGCAGAATGTTTTTAAAAATCAAGGGCGGTTAAGTGCCTAACTCTCACTGAAAGCCCTGGGTGCCAAAATCCCATTTGCGCCTTTGAAAAAGCGGCCCCAATGCTTTATCAAAAAGTAAAAAATCAAAGGACTGACAGCTGAAGAGACAAGACCCCAGTCTCCTACATTAAATTAAATTCACATAATTTAACACTGAATTTAATTCCTCCCCCACCCCCCATTTTCATCTGCAACCTCTTCAGATTCCTTAAGAGACGGCATGTTAAACCAATAGCACACTAGGTAAGAATGAACGTACAGCAGCCAGAGCGAGAAAACGCAACACAGAAATGACACCCTCATGACATATATAATCGTATAAACTGGTCTACATTTACAGACCTTTTTTGAAGATCCCTAAACTACAGGATGCGTTATATAGTGCAAAAATAAGGGTACGCATTAAAGATTCCATCTGTGTGAGCTGGTAGTGCGTTACCATCTAGCTTGCTTTATGGACTTTTATAAGTAGGTCATAGTTTGTATTCATGGACACTTTTGCATTCCACTGTTTAGTTATGCTTTATTCTGTAATGCCACAGTCACCTTTGTCTTTTATTCTGTGATATAATTCAATGAATGTTTTAATATTCAAAAGTTAGCCCACTATTACTCTGTACTGTGGCATGGAGAGCTTATTTGTTTTACTTGACCAGTCAGCGCTCTCTCTCTTTTATTCATGGTGGGTCTTTCTGCTCCCCACTTTACCTTTGGCAGTCAGGGAGGCCAGCTGTAGCCTGGCTTCTACTGAGGGCATCTCATGAAGCCGGCATGAATATGACCCTTTATGTGGGGGAGAGGGTCTGCAAGCAATTAGGGAGTTGAGGTCACCATGCAGCCTGAAAACAGCCCTTCTGAGATATCTACAACCACCGACACATAGTACCCTAAGCAGCACCTGAAGCCCCCATTCCCCCTCCTTGCCATACATATTGCTTTAATCACTTTAATTATTCCTTTTTGGCAGTCATTCCTCATGGGATTGGAGCTTAATTTTCCTAGCTGTATTTTGACTTCTGATGTGGCCTATGAAGTAACAACTGACTGGTGTGATTAACTTGGATGGTTGTAGAAAACTGCCCATAGAATCAAAAGGAAAAATAAACCCAAATGCAGCCTAGCTTATGGGAATGTAGCTGCTGTCACTTGATATGTCTGACATGATGTAACAGGATGAGAATGAAATAATTCCATATGAAATGAAGCAGTGTGACAACCTAGATTCCAAAATGGAAAGGGTAAGAGAGGAGACGGGGAAGAGAGATGGGACAGGGACTAATTTCGGAAAATGAATTTGGTCATATTTTAAAGTACTTACTATGGAAGATTTGTCTTAAAATACTTAAAAACAAAATAAAGTGTATCCTCATTCGAGCAAGGGACGTGAGTTGGACTCCCACAGCCTGGGGCTCTGGAGATCTTCTGATTGGAGAGCTGAAATTGTTGATTGGTAGGGAAAGGTAGCCCTGACCTCAGTCCCAGAAGTGCTTTTGGCTAGAGGATGATTGACATTCATGATAGTTCCTGATGTGACTGCTCAGCCTCATTCCTTGGCTGAGAAGCAGTACCATCCTGGTGACTTACTACAGGCGGAGACGTGGTGGAAAAATGGTATAACAATGACTTAATGGGCCAGAATGTCATTTTCACAGTAGCACGCTGGATAGAGTGGTGAGGAGCAAGTTAAGAGGCTAGAAAGAAGCAGCTTGTAGTGGTCAAAGTGAGAGATCACCAGAGCACAGATAAGGGTTTTATCAGTGGTGATGGAGAGACAGTCACATTTATATTATTTTGAATGGTTAAAAATATATATGGATTTCTTACCATCTTCAGTAAAGATGGGAGCTGTATGCAAGTAGTGGATGATGTTATGGTCTTGTTCAAATGGGCATTCCACTTGCTTCCATGTTATAAACTCGCCTACTTGTTTAGCCAGTTCCAGGAATTTCTGCAAATATTATAAAGTCCATTTAGCACAAGAACATCATATTGCCGAAAGGATCACAACTGGGCAGAGGCTGCAGATTTCCTAATGCAAACTGCACGGATATGCATTTGCAAAGGAACCCCATGAAATTCAGAAGGGAGCATTTTCTGAATAAGACTTCTCCTTGGTTTCCATACTGTGCTGAAAGGGGAAGAAGCAGGGCTGGGGTACCCTATATTCCATCTTCACATGAAATCCTGCTCTACTCTCAAGTAGAAATAAGCAATTTACGGTTTCCATACATAGGGTTTGCTCCAGAATGGATGGCATAAAACTCAGTGCCATTCTGGGATGAGTCCCAAGTTTATTACATCTCAGAAATTTAGAATACTGCTTTGTACAAAATGCTTTACAGGAATATATCATATAAGGCTTCATGCAATATATGATAGAAACGACAAATGCATTAGATCAAAAATGGCGTGTGTAAATCGATGTAAATTAGACCTCCCAGACTATCACAGGCACCCTTTCCAATCCTTACACTTGTTCTACCGAGGCACAAGGATGCCCACGGTGTTCTGAGTTAAGCTGCATCTACATTGCAAGCTAGGAGCATAATTCCCCTGCTTGCATTCACCTCCTTGCAGATGCTCGATGAGAGCTAGCGTAGCTGCGAAGGCATGGGCAGTGGCAGGAGTGGCATGGCCTAGCTGTGCCAAGTACAAACAGTTCTGAAAACGGTGGGTATGTACTCAGCACAGCTTAGCCACGCTTCCACGGCTATGCTACTAGCTCTCACAAGCTACTGTATGTGTTTGCGAGCAGGGGATCACATCACTAGCTTGTAGCGAAGGTAGAGCCCGACTGTAAGAGGTCATCTAATTACAACACCTTAAGCACCACTCACAAGCAACAGGCTTGGCTCACTGTGTGGTGAAAGCTTTCTGCCACAATGCCTCTAAGGGAGGCAGAAACTTAGAGTAGCAAGCAAAAGAGAAAAGATGTTTTCAGATGAGATTCAGAAAGCACCTGAGAGCTGATGGAGCAAATGTTCTTCTTATTTATACAAGGGCAATTGTACAGAAGCTGCTTCATCTCTGCATTTTCACAGAAGTTCAAGAATACAGCAGGGGTGATGCGTAACTCGATATTAAAAAGTGGAATGCATGTACATTGCATTCAGCATCCTGTCACATTAGTGCAACACCACTCTCTAGTGTATGGACTCAGAATTACTCAATTATTTATATGCAGTCTAGTTGTAGCTGTGTTGGTCCCATGACATAGAGAGACAAGGTGGGTGAGGTAATATCTTTTACTGGACCAACTTCTGTTGGTGGGAAATACAAGCTGTCAAGCCAAACAGAGCGCTTCTCCAAGTCTGGGAAAGGAACTCAGTGTTATAGTAAAAATGGACTGTCCAGAGACACTGGATTTATGACAGGTTTCAGAGTAGAATTTATGGCTCACTACAACTAACCCCCTCTTCTTGTTTTATGACTGTAGAGGAGTTATGGGCTATTCTAGCTTAAATGGTCCCTTACAATATGTGCTAACTACTTATGCTGAACAATCTGGTACACCTTGTATTTAGCTGTGATGCTGGGAGTTCCTTATTACCTCACCCTGTCTCTCAAGTTAACTATTTGTGACTATTACCATCTAGTGTCTGGCCTACGGAGAGGACACATGTCTCTCTACTGTGTATAATGGTGGTTAATGCAAATTCTCCTTTTGTGTAATCAGTAAAGGCTTCCAAGCAGAAGATCATGAGTTTTAATTCCCAGGCCAAATGTGTGTGATTTACCTGATGAACATGGTGACTGTACAGATGAGGCCTTATATAGTTGTATTCTTATATTTACATAATGTTTGCAATTGGTTGACAGGGTATGCCACCTCCCAAGCACCCCCTTGCGGCCCGAGGTTGCGTTGTAGGCCCCTGCCTCAGCTTCCCCCTCTTCAGAGGGCTCCTTAAATACACTCCACACAGGCTTTTTGTGGCAAAGCCACCCCTCCTTGGGTCTGGGTTTATTAACATAAAATAATCTCAGAATAAAACTTCAAATCCCAAGTTAAAGTCCAACAAAAGTCCACACACACAAGTTTACTCCTGGGGAGATTTTCTGCACTGGTGTGGGGGCGCAGAATTCATATGACCCGCATTTTTCTGTGCCCCCATGCAGAAAAATGAAAAAAAAAAAAAAAAAAAATCTGCCGGGGGACATGCGTCTCTTCCCCGATAGCCTGGGCAGCACGTCAGTTCCAGCATGCCTGGAGCAGCCTCAGAGACGGGGGTGGGGCGGGGCATGCGTGCCTGCGTGGTCATTGTCGGGGTGGGGGAGGGCTGAGTATACGTGTGTGCCAACAAGCGAGAGAGAGAGAGACTCTCCCTCCCCTGACTACCGCAGCTCATTGGCATGTAAGGGTAGGCCTTTTTATTATGCAAGAGGCAGGCTAGAGGTACACATAAAATTTCTCTTCCGACTCCCAGGCCTTCCTACCAGGGGTAGGGTTGCCGATTTTGGTTGGATGTATTCTTGGAGGTTTTATCACGTGATATAATCTTTAATTAAGGATTCATCTTTAATTCCTGAAGACTCCAGGACAATCCTAGAGGCTTGGCAACCTGAATCAGGAGCTTCTCCTGCTTTGGCAGGCGACTCCCAGGCCCTACCTGGCTGGAGTCTTCTCCTTCTTACACCCTTGGAGTCTGTTCTCCCTGGCTCTCAGCCTTCTTCAGCCCTCCAGCTCTGGCTTCCAAGTCCAAACCCTGCCCCCTGCGGGAGATTCCTGCTCATAGCAGGTCTTGTGCACTCTTGGCCCCAGCTTCCTCTGGTTTTCTCTTCTTAAACACCCATTGATCCCTGCCCAGGTGTGCCTACTTCATAACTAATGGCGTCTCGCCCCTGGCCTCTATCTCTTAAATGGGCAAGCCACCCTGTTAAAAAGCCTGCTTTGGCAAACCTCCCTATTTTCTTAACCTACAAAATGAGAAAACACTACTGTCCTTGTACACAAAAGTATCAGGCACTGTACACTGACTTGCTTATCTATGGATACATGGTAAATATATTTCTCCTTTGTCTTTGAAAAATTCCCCTTTCCTTCCAGACTGTTTGTATAATCATTGATGCTGCTGAAACTGTATTTATGCCAGCTAACCCACAGGACTCAAGTTAGGATCTGCCACTCATTCGGCATTAGAAACTCCTTGCTTTTTTGGATCTCTGAATGGAATGTTTTTCTCTCTATATATGAATTCTTTTTAAGGAAATCCTGGGATTGGTTTGCCCTTCAAGGAGGATCACACAAGGTCATTCCTTTTGTAGGATCTAGTCTTTGTCAGACTGCACTGAAACGTGTGCAAATGGTCTCAGATAGTGCTATCAGGATGGAATAGATAAAGACATTTGCAGATCTTACTTCAAAGTTGACGTGCCCATTCGGAAGGCGATTAGCACATCCTTCATTCAAAAAGTAAATGTCTTTGATCAATAGGCTGAAGAAAGGGATCACAATCTGTGAAGGGAATGACAACGATTATCTTTGTGGCTCCGTATTTTCACTACAGGAAAGAAAAGTTCAGTCAGAAGGGAAAAAAAAAGATTAACTTCCCAATGTACTGTTCTATTATAAAGCAATACAATGACAGACAAGCACCAGGGAAGGAGGGTACAAAGGTATTTTCAACGATCTGGGGGATGGCTGCACCATTGAAATGAACATTCTATGGGCACTGTGGGCAAAAAATGAAGCAATAATTACAACTGCGCTCCAATTCCTTCTTCATATTTCAGTGGCATCACTTTCCTGAGCAAAGATAAGACTCTTTTGTCTACAGAGTTGTTTTATAAGCCATTGGATTCACCAACAACAATTTAAAGATAGCCAGGATCCAAAGAATACAATGAGGATGGAGAACCCTTGCTACAGACACAGTTAGGTGAATGCTAACAATCACACCAAAATAAACAAGCATGGAATAATGAAATCTTGTGACTCAGGGTGTGTCTCTGCATGGATTTACTCTCCTGAATAATTCCATGTGCGGACACTCTTATTTCAGAGTAAGAGTGCCACGTTCTTGTGTAGATAAACCAAAAAGGGGCCAAAACTCTATTCTGAATAGCAGAAGTTCTAATGACTCAGATGAAACAGAGTGATTGACACTGAACCTTTGGCAAAATGCTTTGCCACTAATGGCAAAAGGCCAGGTCTTCAGACGGCCTAGATCAGTATTACTCCATTGACTTACAATGGAGTAATGTGGATTTACACTGGCTGAGGATGTGATCCACAACCAGCAAAATTATGGCTTCCACTTTACTTCTCCTGATTGGAGAAAAGTAGTGTTTTGACCAGGGGTTCTCAACCAGGGGTACGTGTACCCCTGGGACTACCCAGAGGTCCTCCAGAGGGTACATCAACTCATCTAGATATTTGCCTAGTTTTACAACAGGCTACATAAAAAGCACTAGCGAAGTCAGTACAAACTAAATTTTCATACCAACAATGACTTGTTTATACTGCTCTATATACTATACACTGAAATGTAAGTACAATATTTATATTCTGTGGTAAAAATGAGAAAGCAAGCAATTTTTCAGTAATACTGTGCTGTGACACATTTGTATTTTTATGTCTGAATTTGTAATAAGTAGTTTTCAGGTGAGTTGAAACTTGGGTGTACACAAGAAAAATCAGACTCCTGAAAGGGGCACAGTAGTCTGGAAAGGTTCAGAGCCACTGGTTGAGTCCATAATCTGCCAGCATCACAAAACGTCATGGACCCTGGGTGCAACACTAATTCATCCCAAGATGCTGGTATGAAAAGCTATAGACTAAAAGGCAAAAGGACCAGTCTGGCACCAATTTTATCAAGGCCACATGAAAAAAGGAGGCAGTGAAGAGATCTGGAGAAAGAAAGGTGTTTATTTTATTTCTGGTTTGGTGGAAATGAAGATGAAAAGTCAGAGACACTCCTGCAAAGGCTCAGTAAGGGCTATCCTTTGGAATACTGAAATTAAACGCTTGGTACATCAAGAAATGTCAGTAGTAATCAGAAAGACCTAATCAAAGAGGCCTCTGAGCACTCAAAACAAGCACTGGGGATCATCTGGGGCAAACTGGAAGACACACTCAGATCCAAAGCCTTCCCTCTAACCAATATGATGCACTATCATCTAGCTTTATTTTGTATAGAAGGGGCCTAATTCCTCCTTTAGTGTAAATCTTCTGAACGCAATGGAGTTAGGTTAGAGAAGAATCTGGCATTACAAATTCTAAAGTTGGATCTAGGAATAGGGTCCTGGTATGAAGCTTTGAGCATCCTGGTATGGTTATAGACTGCAGTGGGCCTATCTCAAGGTGGTATAAGGAGCTCTCATGACACAAGGGCCAAACCCAAATGCTGAGAGCTATGGGGCAGACCAGCTAGTGACCAAGCATCTTTTCAGCAAGGACACCAGAACCAGAGATCAAGTTTGTGTCTTCACTCTTGTTGTGTGGGCAGATCATACTAGGGAAAGGCCACTCAGAGGGCTTGGTCCAGTGAGTCAGTACTAAACTAGCGAGCATGTCTTGGTAGCTGCCACATCTGCCATTTAAGTAGCTGAGTATGGGCTCGATCACTGTGAATGGACATAAGAACGCGCCATGTGGGTTTCAATATCCAAGTGGATCTACTGGCCACTTAGTAAATGAGCTGAACTATCTCTTAAGTGAAAGTACAATAGCTTTGAGGAAATGCAAGGCTATGGGAATTGATGACAATGAAGGAACCATTTAGTTAAGTAGTAAAGGTTATTCAGTCTCATGCTGAACAGCAGCTGAAGTGGTATCTGAAGTGGAACTAAGGTAGAATGTCACCAGTGATTTTCCAGTCTACAGCCTTCACAATGCACCAATAGGGAGTGCAAGCACTTGATAGATACTAAAAAGGAAATGTAAGCAAGGACTCCCAAAACCAGAATGCTGCTCTTGTTATAAAAACAGAAACCACTTTCTGGTCTAACTGAGGTATTGCATCGAGTGAGCTGCTGAAGGGATGCCTTCCTGTGAGTTTCTTTCTGTGAAGGTTATTGAGGATTTCTTGAATGTAAATGTAGTGCTCCCAAAGGAAGGTCAGACTGGTTTCCCTGGAGACTCCAGTACTATATCGATTCATAGAATGGATACAGTACGGGAAAGGGCGCACTGAAAACTCCAACACATTGGGCCTGATCCTACGAAGTGCCAACAAATGGCGAGTTGACGCTGCTTTTAGGATTGGTCCCATGCCTGGCCAACGAACCTGAAGACTTCCCTACAGGGAGCAGCCCTGATGGAAAGAGACTTATTCAGTCTAGGGCCAGGCTGCTGAGGCTACCACGTAATGACAGTTGTGGCAGTCTTTTTGTGATCTGGAAACGCGTCCACTAGAAATTGAAGTGAGTCACTTAGATCACCATCTGGAAGTGACTGAGATCACTAGTTCTCTTCACATAGGATTTTAATGGTTGCTCAAAGACCAAAAAACCCCAATAAATGTCCCCAATAAGAGTATATCACTCTGTGTGTTTTAGTTTCAGAATCTCTGTAGTGAAAGCAAATACACTAGAGAGTTATATTTGTAAGGCGGGCTATTATCCAGCCACTTAACTAGCACAGAACTTGGGCTACAGCCAGAAATTCACATTTCATTCCCTTTTGATTCCCCCCAAACCTTCCAATCCACCCACACGCCCACAGAGAGAGACACACAATCACTTCCTTCAGAAGGAACCAAGTTAAGGAAATCAGACAAGCACTTCCCCGTGGTATCAGATAGCAACAATGTACACAGCCTTACGCTGTACGGAGTCCAACATTTCAAAGCAATTTAGACAAACATCATTAATGCAAAATGGTGATTCCCTGTGGAATGACTTAACTGTGGGGATGACACAGGTCAGCTGACTGCATACATTAAGCAGAGTTAATTTCCCACAAACATGCTCCTTAGAACTCTGCCCAGAATACAAACCCTTTGTCATGTGATCTGTCACTCTGCCCTGTGGGGGGCTTATGTCTATTAACTCTGAAATTAGCCACTGTATCATGTCACAGCTTGAAGGGCTGCATTAGCATACTTTTATTTAAAGCCTACTCATTCCTAAGCAAATACAAAATACTCTAAATAAACCATTTACGCAGGGAGAAGATAGCTGGGTCAATGTAACAAGACTCTGGGCTAACTTCCAGGTTGAGCCTCCATGAGTACGCTGAGAGGATGGAAGCAACAGGGTGCAGGAAGCACCTTTCCCTCACTACACACATACAAGAGCCAGGCAGAATGCTGACACGAGAACTCCCTGAAAGCAAGGTAAGGGGCGATGTCACCACTCCAGATGGTGCTAGCACCAAAGGGCCCTAGTTAGCTGGGCTGGAGGCTGGGCAGCGTCCATGCCCGGGCAGTAGAGTGCCTCCCCCAATCGTGGCCAAGCTGCATCCCAGCTCACTCCAAGGAGGCCATTGGGTCCTCTAGCTTCACTTCTGTCTAGCTGCCAAGAAGCAGAAAGCTCAGCAAACTGAGACGGTCTTAGCTTCTGACACACATGGAGGAGACAAGAGAAGAAAAATACAGTGCTTAAAAAAAGAAAACGCATAGCACCAATGGTGTTTGGGGAGCTGCACGTTCAGTTCTTGGCCCCGCCACAAGCTTCCAGTGCGACCTTGGGCAAGTCACTTAGTCTTTGTGTGCCTCCATTCCCCACCTTAAAATGAGGATAATAGCATTGCCCTGCCTCCCTGGAGTGTTGTGAGGAGAAATACATTAAAGGCTGTGAGGTGCTCAGATACTCTGGTTCAGGGGGCCAGAGACATACCTAAAACAGACTGAACAGCCAAAGATATTCCATACACCTAGGTATCGTCAGAGGGAGACACCAGAGAGCCATCCTGTGCACTGATCGCAAAGCAGGAACAAGCAAAAATGCCAGAAAATTGGAAACCACTCCAAACAAGGCAGAATCCATGGTAGCCTACCCCAGCAGGCAGTTGGTCACTATCCTTTTCACAGTGGTTTTATTTATCTTTGGCACACACCACACAGAGAGAACAATGACCTGGAAAAATAGTAAGCACAGCCCAGATCCTGCCTCACCTTGAAAACTTGTGCCTCTGTGTTACAAGGGTGCAGGAGGCAGCCACACTCATACCGTAGCTGGGCAGTGTTCCTATCTACCATTCCCTAGCAAGCTAGCTGGACCACTGGCTAACATGAGATATGGTCTGAATGTGCCCTGGACCTTCTGCTCAGCTGCTATTGCTGCTTCCACACGGCAGGTTTGCAAGGATAGGATTTTGCCAAACATTTGCAAAGCTGAAACAGAAAAAAATTAGCAGCCAGGCCTGTCAATAGCAGCTGGACGTGCTGCCCCACGTCACGGTCTCTGTGGCCCATTTCTGCTTTTTGCTAGCTCTCTTTTGGAATGTACGGCACATCAAGTGTGCACTCGAATGTGAGCAGCCCATGTGCCTGCTTAGACATCCCGAGTATCTGCAAGGCAAATCAGGCATTCAATTAAGGTTCTAAGTTATTCATCTCAAATGCTCAGCTCTGAAAATCTACCCTCTGATTTAGTGTCAACCTTTCATTCAACACTTAACATTCAGCAAAGAATAAGGCTATAAAATAAATCCCAAACTCAACAGATCACGTAAGCTGAAGTCCAGATTGTAGGGATTTTATTATTTGTTCAACCATTCCCAGAATGAATGTTTTTTTAGACAACTAATCCAACGCAAAGGTGTCTAGGTAGGGCCACATCCTGGACAAGGCAATGAGACCACTTGTATAAAGAAGGCAAATAAGATGCAGTGGATAATGTAGGAATCGGTGACAATAAAAAGGAGAAAAGAGGATTATTGATGATTGGCTTGTATATGGACTCAGCTCATCCTGTCCAAACCCCAGGTGACGTGGTCAGAGCAGACGTCTCTCTTCTCTTTGAATCCCTCCACTGGCTTCTCCTCCAGTGCATCAATCTCTGTTGCTTTGCCTTTAAGACCCTTCACCAGTGAGCCCCACATTGTCTATCAGACCTACTAACATATCAAACTGTCAACTCCCCATCCTCTCTCTCCCAGTGATGCCACTCTCTTGTCCACTTGTCCCTCAGGCTCCTCTGTGCTTTCTCCCATGCCATCCACTATTCATCGGACAAACTGCCCATCAAAATTCATAAACCTTTCCTTTTTAAACCCTCCTCAAAACCTCCCTCTGCCCTTATGCCTGGACCTATTTATCTAGGAACACTTTGGCTATTGACATTGTTTATCTAGTGCCCTCCAGAACGTATCACTTTTTGCCCACCGCTCCCGAACAGAGGGTCTATACACAGCCTGTAGCAGTAAACATAGTTATTCTGCAAGTGATTGGGAAAAAAACATTACCAACATAGTCCAATTTGAAAACAAATAGGTTTCTGTGGTTGCAAGAGGTGAGCTTTGCTAAAAAGACTGACAGAAAACCCTATAACACTTTCCATGGGCTGCGATCACATTCTGTTGTCATTGGATAAAATTCAACAAAATACCTTGACCAGGTAGCTCGCGTATAACACGCAATGAAATTAGGAAGATCTGGGGTCTGAATTATGTGCTGTGCCGTATCTGGGATTTTAATGTATCGAGCAATGATAAGCCACTGAGCTTTAGGCCTGAACACTTTCTTAAGCTAATATGTTATGTACACAAAGGACATAGAAGGTGGGTTTTTTCCTCAAATAAAATAGATTCCTATCAATCTACTAACCTACTGGGCCTTGGTCTTAACTAGGCATAGATAGGAATGTGCCAGAGAACTTCCACAGGAATTAAGGTAAAGTAATAAAGCAGCAGGCTTGAATATATATGACTGTCACCAGAGGAATAGATTGCATAAGGATCTCAAAATGTCAGGTTCTAGATGAAGCATGTGTGAGCTTGTTCAAGGAATTTCTCTACTCTTCATTAATATCCAATTCATCAGCTCATCCCGCAGCCGGGTATTGCTTTTCGGAACAACTCTGCATATTTCCCTTACAACAATGGCAGCCTGTGGACCAGATTCTGACCTCATTTTAGGGTAAATCTTGTGCAACTCCATTGGCTTCAGTGCAGTTACATCAGAGTTGCACAGATGTGACATCAGAATCCAGCCCAGTTCCTCTAGCAATGAATATTCAATTTCACATTATGCTTGTGATTGCAGCATCTGCTTCGCTGCACGCAGAGTGTTTCTCTATTTATAACAATGTGCTATCATAACATTTAAAAAAAACTTTTAACAAACTAAAAATTAGAGTGAATGGGGAAAAAACAAAGAAAATCAGAAGAAATACAACGGAGCTCATAACACTCATAACAGATATAAACATATCTGAAAAGAGATGATAGAAGAAAATAATTCTGAAATCACAACACACTCATAATTAATTATCTTCAAGTTTCATTCACTCACAAACAAGGAATGTGTTATTCAAATGTATCTTCCTCTGGCAAATGCACACTGAGCATTAAAAACTCGGCGGGATTCTCTTTGATTCAGTTTGATTTAAAATTAGGGAAACCTTCCATCCTTTCCTTTCAGCACAGGAGATCTGCTCTTAGATACCGGGGGACAGCTCTTACTTAGTGCAGTGGGAGCCACTGAGTTAACTCAGAGTTGCATCTGGGTATCTGAAGGTAGAATTAGGCCCCAGGTTTGCTGTAAGTGCCAAACCTGCCTACAGTGCTTTGAGCAAGTCAGGGTCACCTACTGTTCACTAACACTCATCTTTGAGAAGAGGCACCTTTCGCTCACCGTCTCAAGTCAGCCACTACACAAGACGGGCTTGTCTACACAGGGAAACTGACTGGGATAGCTAGAGCAGAATAACTATATTAATATAGAATATTAATAATATAATAACTATTGCACTGTAGCTGCACAGACATAACTCCCCCATGTGGACCCTTTATTCTGGAATAGATAACACTGCTTCAAAGCTGGTCAGTTTTCCTCTGCAGACAAGCCCTAAGTGAACTTTCAAGGGATGTGGAAATGTATGTAATGATTGGGCAGGAGGGGCAGCAAAAGCCATATGGACCACTGCAGATTCACTTAAGTCAGGGGTTCTCAAACTGGCGGTCAGGGGGTTGTGAGGTTATTATATGGGGGGGTCGCGAGCTGTCAGCCTCCACTCCAAACCCCGCTTTGCATCCACCATTTATAATGGTATTAAATATATTAAAAAGTGTTTTTAATTTATGGGGGGGGGGTCACACTCAGAGGTTTGCTATGTGAAAGGGGTCATCAGTACAAAAATTTGAAAACCACTGACTTAAGTACTATTTTGAGGTTTGAAGTGGGATTTAAGACTTGTGCATAAGATTTGGGCTGGTGGTGATGGTGGGGTTCACCCTAAGGGCACACTGAGAATTCCAGTGATTAACCACCAGCACTAATCGTCCCCCATCCATTCAGAAATAAACAAGACAGGGACAGACCTACCTTCTCCCTGTTGCTGTGTGCAGTGAGGGATCGGTGGGCAGCCCCTCGCAACGCAGTTCTGTAGTTATAAAAATTACCAGTAGGGTCCATCTGATGCTAAGTGCAAAATAAGACAATTGCCATGTATTTGATCAGAAAGGACTTGGATTCTTTTTTCTCATCAGAATTTAAAACCAAGTTGCAGTAATGGAGATCTGAATATGTACGGTCTAGGGACGGACAACTCGTCATCATTTTCTTGTCACGTTTATGTAGCTTAATGCTTATTTACCGAGACATCCAGACGTGATTTTAGATTAATATAGATCATCATAATGTGGCAGTGTCGGAGAGCTCAGCTAGCACTGAATGAACCCCCCGAATCCAGTCAGTCCGTTCGGTAGGGGCTCAGAGTAAAACCCAAGATGGATTCTCTGAGGACAGTCTCTCCTTTGGTTGTTCCAAAGTCCTGGGCAGAGGCCACACCTATATCCTCAGGAGATACATAATTCCACCTAATTCCCTGTAAGTGCTGGCCATGGAAACAGCTAGAAATCTACATGTATAGATTGTGGTTGTTTTTATCTTTGATTTTTATAATAAAATCAGCACAATTCTATTTGAACAAGGTGGCATATATGGGGTAATATCACAGCATCATTGTACATATTAATACAGGCCATACTTAATTAGTACAATACATCAGGCCAAATTCTTGCTCCCCAATGGAAAAAAAACGATGAATGCCTGAATAGGTGGTGCAATATTATGCATTGTTTATATCAGGCTGAATCTGGCAGACATCAGGGTGAATCCCTGCAGTAATCCGCTGGCACGTCTCCATATGACACCATAATAGCCCCTCACAAAAGCTCCGTGTCCCTGTGTGCCTTGCTTTCGCCACCTCCGAGGTGGAATGGTTTGCTCGGGTGCCGTACACAGAGCACTATGCGTGCAGTGGGAGTTTTGCCACTGACTTCACTGAGAGCAGGATCAGGCTCATGAATGATCCTTTAGAGAGGATTTCATGCCAATTACATCCACTTTTGGCACATTCCATCCAAGCCATCCTACTCTGCCCTGGTGAGTGGAGGCAGAATTCAGATGCTCCAGCTGCTCTCTGCATTATTGTTTTACACCTTCTTGATCATGTGTGCCTCTCCAGAGAGGCTTTGAACCCTAGTCTATGAAGATCCTCTATTCTAGGGATTCTCAACCTTCTTCTTTCAGAGGCCCCCCGAAACATGCTATAAAAACTCCACGGCCCACCTGTGCCACAATAACTGGTTTTCTGCATATAAAAGCCAGGGCCAGCATTAAGAGGTAGCAACCAGGGCCACATGCCACAGAGGGCACTGTGAAGCTAAGCTGCTCAGGCTTCTGCTTCAGCCCCAGGTGACGGGCCACAGGGCTCAGGCTTCAGCCCCATGCAAGTCTACCCCACTGGTCCCGATTGGTGGACCCCCTGAAACCTGCTCACGGCCCCCCAGGGGGCCTCGGACCACTGGTTGAGAACCACTGCTCTACTAAGTATTGTGCACCTGAATACATTTGATTAATACAAATAACAAAGCTTTTTTTTTTTTTACCTCTAGAATAAAAAATTTGGCTGTTTTCACTTTTGACCAGGTCTTCTTTAACCTGGAGACGGGGCTCATGTTCATCCCAGCTAGGAGGAAAGAAGAAGAGGGGGAAACAGTTAGGAGTCAGGTGTGCTTTTTACAGAAATTATGCCAAACAGAAAAATTCTATTTTGAAGCATCTACCATACTTACATATGATTGCCATCAGTGAATTAAAATTCCCTATGTTAAAGCACTCTCGGGCAACATCAATGAAGAACTCTATGACTTGTGCTCGCTGTTTCTTTTTCGCAGGCTGCAGATTAAATAAATAAATAGTCGTGACAAGCACGTGCAAAATCATAGGCAATGCCAGGCTTTGGTGCCCTACCCAGGAAAATCCTATCTTTACAGCTCTATCAGCTGAAGTTTTTTTAAAAAGCCCAGCTATTGACTAATTTTGTATCAGCAGTTTGATTGACGAATGACATTTGTGACTGGCAGTCTCCTGAATAAAGGCTTTCATTGCAGATGAGGCCAAAACCCTTTCACGGCTCACTCAGCCATTGACCTGGCACTGAAGCAGAAAGCCAGTCTCTAGAGACTACTGACTGCAGGGACAAGTTGTCCAAATAGCTCTAAAGCTACCAGGTAAAAAAATTATTACACACCTGGCTCCACTGAAATCTATGGGAGTTTCGCCTTTGACTTTAGTGAGGCCAGGATTTCACCCCTATACAACAATTGCACCTACATTCTATGGAAGCTTTGTCTCATAATGTATTAAAAAACCCTTTCTCCTATCCTGAAGGTAAATTTACTGCTGATGGAAAAGTAACAGAAGTGGGGAGTGATCCACAGATGAAATAGCACTGATGAGAACAGTGCAAGCTACCCCAAATTCTGCCTGCTAATTTCTTTCCTTCTGTTTTTCCTCTCATCTGTCTAGGTTTCATATCACACTCTTCACCACAGTATCTGAGCACTTGCCTCAGCCCTGACTTGGAAGAACGACATCCAAGGAAGAGACAAGAGTCCACAGGTCATTCAGCTTGACCCTTCTATTGAGACTTTTCACAAGCGTGCCAATCCGAGTTAATTTGGATGGTGGTTGTGGGTTTAGAGACCCATGTCTAGTGGTAACTAGATTGAGATCACCATATTCTTTTCAACTAGGTCACCAAACTGTCAGCAGATGGTAACAATGTTGAGTCACCAACAACTCAACCTGTCAACCCTGGGGTGAAAGGTTCTGCATTCCCTTCCCCTTCCCTCCATGACACGTCCTCCACATTTCTAAAACAGGTAAAGCATTTGTGTCATTTACAGAATCCAAATTAAATAATATTGAAAATAAAAATACTTTAAACGAGCGTTAAATATAGATTACATGTGCCGTCATAGGCAGTGCATCAAAGAACCATGTGAAAAGGCCCAAACAATGACACAATGATAACTGTGACGCTGATGGTCACTGTCATTCAGCTCCTCTTCAGTTCTGCACTGGGATGAGATTGCACAGAGACAGGAAGAGGAAGGTCCTAAGAGAGATTCCAATGAGATTTTCATGGAGAATGAGCGTGGTGAGCCATCCACCAACAGAGATGCAGCAGGAACAGCCAGAGGGGGAGGAGAGGAACAAAGACAGGATCACAAAAGCCAAGGCAGGCCAAGATTGCAGGAAAGAGTCTGATTTACAGATTCAAAGGCAGAAAAAAAGTCAAAAGAAGATGCAGATGGAGTAAAAGACATATGAGATCTGGCCACGAGGACGACACTGTAGACTGGGGTAAGATCAGACTCAGGAGATTGGAGAGGGCAGAGTCAGATCAGCAGAGATCCATGATATAGCCGGAGGAGAGGACTCAAGGCAACAGATGTAGACAGCATGTTCAATGAGTGTAGAGATGAAAGGGTGAAGGGAGATGGGGCAGTAGTTTGAGTGACAGGAGGGGGTCAAGGGGGCATTTTTTGGGGCCGGGGGACACCAGGACATGCTTGGATTGTGCAGGGAATAAGCCAGAAGAGACAGAGGGGTTAAGTTGAAGGGGTCAGAGTGGAGGCAAGAGAGGTCAAGTGACAAGGAGAAGGAGGAATGGGATTTCGAGGGGGAGAAGACAAGAAGAGGAGCGGGGAATGGAGAAAGAAGGTTACGGCAGTTCTTGTCTCTTCTCAATGAATGGAAGATTGGAGCAGGCTCATTTGGGATTCAGACACGTACAGATTAAAAGCATTCAGAAGACAGAAGATAAAAATTTTTTTGCTTTTCATTCTTCTCTGGAATCTTTTCAAGGGAGTAAAAAGACATTCATGGCATCATTCAGGTTATTTCTCTTGCAGAGTTCATTATTCCACAACTCCACACTCGCTACACACTCACAGCTTCAACACAATGGATTTTTTTTACTCACTGCATCAACAGACTCCCTCCTTTCCCACCTCCCTGTCCCCTACCCCAGCTCTATTTTGCTATATGTTTGTAATTTACCCGGGTGCTTCTGTGAGCATGTTATTAAAACGTATGTGAACAACTTAACTGGGTCATGAAAAATATATCCCTGGGATTGCTTATTAATGTACCATCTCAAACTGGCACATCAGGCATGTGATAAAACACTGCCACACATTTTCACTTACCATGCAAATTTCTGTTGCCACAAGATAGCAGAGTCTATTGAACCATTTCACATAGGCCTCAAGGTTACTAGTCTTTTTTTGCTCATTGAAACAAGACTGGGGGGGAAAAAAGAAAAGCACTGAATGACATAACTGTATTTTACTTAGATTTCTTGTTTGTTAAGATATATGCTACATAAAGGGAATGACTGTTGCCACTGTTTTGAAACAAATCTCTCTCTCGCACACATTGGCTTATGCATTAAGGATGGAGTTCAGAAAGTCAGTGGGTGGGTGGGTATTGGCAGATATGTGAAGTTTAGCTGAGATTGTTGCTTTATACCAATCAAATAAATGTATGAAGAACAGTCCCATTTTGCTTGCAACAAATGCTCCCCAATGCAATTTATGTTGATCCTTGTTCACTGGAATATTAACAGCCATAGTACTGCAGTATTTAAAGAGCAACATCAATATAAATAAGACAAGCCCAACATTCCAGAACACATTCAGTTTGTTCCTTTGACTCCATGACTTCCCGCAGCTCAGCAAATGCAATCATCCACAGCCTTTTCCTGGACAAGAAAACTCTCTAATTGGTTAAGAGAAAGAAGGGCGAGCAAAATAAAAGACAGTTATGGCTCACCTCTTTTTAGAAAAAAAATTGTTTCTTTCTCTTATTCTCTTGTCTGTTTGGAATGTCTTCTCAGCTGACCTGGTTCTGTTTTGTAGGTTGCCTTGAAACAGGCCAATTGGATCAAGGGAAACAATCAGCAAAAGGTATTACAAGAAGTATAATTCCCTCTTTTTCAGAGTACAGTCTCTTTAGGCATGGGGACAGATCCTTAGCTAGCGTAAGCTGTCCTAGCTCCACTGACTTCAATGGATTTGTTGTCTTCAGTGGAGCGAAGACAGTTTACACCAGCTGAGGATCTGTCCCTGAGATTTTGAAAATTCAAGTCTTACAAAACCCAGCCATAACAAATGCTGGGAATTTCCTTTCTCGGACTCACAGCTTTCTACAGATCTCTGATACAGCTGTACATCTCTTAGCAGCCACTAGAGGGTATTGGTGGCTATTGATTTTTTATTTTTAAAGAGGGTCATTTCCCATCCCAACGCAGTCTAAAGCAAACGTAAGCGGAGGAATAGTCCTGCTACTGTGGGGAATTTTCCTGGCTTCTGCACTACCCCAGTGAAGTGGGCTAGCAAAAAGATCCGAGTCCTCGCGCCCACTTCCTTTACCCAGTGGCCTCCCTGCCCTTGAGGACTCCCCTTCCACTCTCCTGTCTGGCAGCGTCCTCGTAACCCCAACAAGGCTGGGCCCAGGATTCCTCGGGGGCTCGAACCCCAACCCTGCTGTGGTCACCTAGGACAGGGGCTAGGGTGTCCCCACTCCGGGGTACTCTCTCTGCCCTGGGCACTTCTCTGACCCACTGACCATTACATACAAGTTAAAGCAAATGCAAGTTATTTAATCAACAATTAATTTTAAAAGAATAAGGGAAAATGGGAAAGGTTAAAGGAAACACATCAGCCCGCTCTGTGGCAGGGAACATCACAAACAGTGTCTCTGGAACATCAGGGCAGTTCACGGTCTGTTCCTTGTAAGTCCCAGGCCTTCTTCTCAGGCCCTGGCCGTGCTGCAGGGATGCTGTGGGTTGGACACTTGCTCTGGTGGGGCCACACGCTCTCAGGCTCTAAGTGGTAGGACCCTTCTTCCCAGTGTCGCCCCCGCCCTGTCGGGGTTACGATCCAAGCCTGGCCTGCAGAACCTCTTGGCTGAGGAGTCTCCCTGTGCTGGGCCTGCTGCCCAGGGTCCCCCTCGTTCTCCCCAGCTGCTCTCCGCACCCAGCTCCTGACTGCTCCAGCCCCAGCTCCACCACTCAGTCTCTGCACGGCTGCTGCTGCTCTGCCTCCAGCTCCCTGGGCTGCTTCTCTGGCCCCTCTGGCTCTGGTTGCTGCAGCTCTGCTCCCAGGACAGGTCTGCTCTGCAGGCTGCTTCTGTGACTCTGCTCCCAGCACTGACCTGCTTCCTGGGCTGCTTTTCTGGCCCCTCTGGTTGCTGCAGCTCTGCTCCCAGGGCAAGTCTGCTCTCTCGGGGCTGTGCCTCTGGCTTTGGGGCTGCAGCTCTGCTCCCAGCACAGGGTCTGCTCTCTCTGGGCTGCTTTTCTGGTCCCTCTGGATCTGGCCCAGCTCTGCTCCCCAGCTTAGCTTCGGCCTCTGCTTTCTCCTTAGCTCGGCCCCACTCTGTCTGACCCAGGCAAATCCAGCTCACACGGAGGACGGGACCTCCCTGCCCTCCTGACTCCCTGATTAGCCTGCTCGCCATGTCATTCAGGCTGACCTAGAGCATTGGCCTCTGCCCATTGTTCCTGGGGGCTGTCAGTCTCAGGGTCCTGGTTTCCCATAGACCCTTCCCCTTTTAGTACTGGGAGCTTGCAAACCAAAACACCCCCCCTGAATGTTAGTAAGGGGGCAACAGTCCCCTAACACAAAGATGAGTAAGAAAGTCAACAGACAGAGCTTATCTATGGGAAGCAAATCTTGATGCATGCAGAGGAATCCGTTGAAGGCACTGGGACTACTCACAGCATGTAAAGTTAAGCAAACGTCTAAGCTGAGCAATGAGTCTTCACAGGAAGAGGGCCTAATATAATGCCCAAGGTGATTCAAAAATAGAATCCTGATATATGATTTTGGATGTAGAAGAGTTTAGAAATAGAAATCACTTTACTGTACTTAAGGGAAATTCTTTGCAGTGCTGACATTTCTGTTTGTTTTAAAAGAAGAATATAAATACCAATGAATAAAAGAAATGAAACAAACAAAGAATCTATTAAAGGTGCCCCAAGAGTAAGCAGCAGTAAGAGACACATGCTTTTACAAAATTGTTTACAGTCATTGCTTTTGTTATTCCTAGTGGCAATTCTTAGCCCATGTATTAATAAATCTCTTTGGGTCCTTCTGGAAAATTGGGCCTTTCGTTAAGAAACCCAGTAAGCACACTCACTTTTGGGAGTGTCTTAGGAATCAACTTGAAGTTTTTGTTTAAAGCCCACTTTTGCAAAACTTTACCATTAATAAAAAAATTTCATTCATTCAAAAAAGAAGTAAACAAAACCAGTTTTTGGTGTAGGTGAAGGCATCCCCCTTCAGAGTTTGCAGCACAAGACAGCTGGGTTCCAGTGCATAAGAACCAGTGGGTATGATTGATTAGAAATTTACCAGCCACAAAGATTTTAGTAGAAGTTTTTCTTTATCTAAGCTGTATAAATAATAATATTTAGCACTTATAGAACCTCTTCTAGCTGCAGATATCAAAGCACTTAATAAACATTCATTAACTCAGCCTCACAAAGTCCCTGTGAGATAGGTACATTAAATATTATCCCAATTAGCAGATAAGGAAACAGAGGCAGAGAAAGGTTTTAGGGCTCCAACCAAAGCTCCCTTAAGGGAAGGTCTCCAATCAGGGCTCTATAATCTGCTTTGCTCTCACTCTTTGTAGGAGACAGGAAGGGGCAGGACACAGTGCACGGGACACTGCCAGATCCTACACAGCTGGTGTAGCATACAGCAGCCTTTAGGCTATTCTAAATTTCACCTAGGGCCTCAGCTCAACCCAGGATCAAGAGAGAAGCAAAGTGGCTTAGAGCCATCTTTTCCACCCCACCTCTCTCCTCAGTACAACTGAGGACTGAGCTCAGAATTTGGTAGTTTCACATTACATGTGAAAATTTTCAGGCAGTTGTCACCTTATTCACCAGACCCTTATCTAGCGGGTGAAGACATTTCCTTCAGCTCAGTCAATACTTCAGTGCAACATAAGGTTGTCTTCAGTCTTTTCTCACGCTGTTATTAAGCACTGCAGCAAAGACTGGGGCTGTTGTACAACAATACCTCAATGAGCGGATCAACGTTTAAAGAATATGTATAACCAATAACTATTTATTCCCTTTGTATTTATCTTGAAAAACTCTTGAAAATTATCTTGGCCTATTGATACAATTCATTTGGATTCTCCACCAGGCCATTATCTGTACTTTTTTCATACTCTCTGGCCTTCATTCTGTACTCTATCCTGTCCTCTGTACCTGATGTTTCTTTGCATTTGCTTCTTATCCTTAATTACTCTTTGCATTTCATTGTTTCTCCACATTGGCTTTTTGCTTTAAACTCCAGCTATATTTAATGGTAGATGACACGCAAAGCCTTTGGGCACACATTAATTTATCGCTGAACATTTCCTCTTTCCCCTCAGTCTTCTTTCCCTCTGTTGCTTCATCCAATTCAATTTCACTCATCGCCATGTTTCCCCCCAATTCTTCCAAAACTCACTCCGCTAAAATTCAGTGTCCTCATTTCATCCCTTTCTCTTTTTAATTTTACTTAGTAACCTAAATTATTACTTGCACCTGTCCATTTTCAGTCATGTCCCTCTAGGTCAAGTTCTTATCAAGTAGTTGAAACCTCATCACAATTAGTTTCTTTACATCAGAGACCTTTTTTATTGTTTGGCTATCCCACTATATTGAATACAACAGAAATGCCAATCACAGTGCGTTGGTGTGGGGGGTGCTGAACGTGGACTGGAATTTTCAATGATGCCTCTCGGAGCTAGGGCAGAGGCTCTCAATCTTTCCAGACTACTGTACCCCTTTCAGGAGTCTGATTTGTCCTGCATACCCCAAATTTCATCTCACTTAAAAACTACTTGCTTACAAAATCAGACATAAAAATACAAAAGTACAGCACACTATAACTGAAAAATTGTTTCCTTTCTCATTTTTATCATATAATTATAAAATAAACCACTTGGAATATAAATATTGTACTTTCATTTCAGTGTATAACATATTAGGTCCCTTCCAACCCTGATATTCTATGATTCTATGATATAAAGCAGTATAATCAAGTTATTGTCTGTATGAAATTTTAATTTGTACTGAATTTGCTAGTGCTTTTTATGTGTCCTGTTGTAAAAATAGGCAAATATCTAGATGAGTTGATGTACCCGCTGGAAGACCTCTGAGTACCCCCAGGGGTACACATTCCCCTGGTTGAGAACCACGGAGACGCTACCAACATAGTTCCTCACCATAGTTATGCCAACAGAACCCCATAATACAGATGACATTCCACTCATGGTAGGGTTTTCTGTAGGTGCAGGAACACTACCTCCCCACGCAACGGTAGCTACATCGACAGAAGCATTCTTCTGTTGACATAGCTGCATCTTTAGTAGGGGTTAGGTCAGCACAGCTATGTTGGTCCGGGGGTTTTCATGCCCCTGACTGACATAGCTATGTCGACCTAACTTTTAAGCGTAGAGCAGGCCTTAGGTGCCTAAATTGCATCACCTTTCAATGGAACTTGCACATAACTCCTTTAGCCACCTTTGAAAAATCCCACCCCCTACACTTCAGCTATAGAAAAAAACATTAGTTAGGGCCAAATACAGCAACTGATCTACTCTCAAAGCTCCCATTGATTCAATGGGAGTACTGCACACAGAATGACCACAGGATGTTAGTCAACATTAGCCACTGGCTCCAAGATTGAAAAGCTTTGCTTTAGCTCTGAGAGCAATACTTGGAGAGATATCAGGCAAATTCAGTTCTGATCTAAGTGGGAACAACTCTTTCCCCATTCTTCTAAGTATATATTGGTCCCGCCACTCCATAAAGGGGTGACAAGGGGCTGCCACAGCTCAGCTGAGTAAGGCAAAGGCCATTGCCACTGGAACAGAAAACACATAAAACAAGCTGCTGTCTTTAAAATAAAAGATCTGGGGCTTTAGCCAAGCCCAGTGCTAGGAGCCTGATCCTGCAAGGTGCTGAGCACCCTCAGCTCTCACTGAAGTCAATGGAAGTTGTGAAACCGACTTTGTCATTTTTTTCGGTGTTGACATTCTTTTCTTCAGGTTTGGAGATGCATAGGTAGGAGGGCAGGGCAAGGCAAGCAACCTGGTCTCATTTCCCCAGCAGGAGTGCCAGGGGGACTGCAGGTGAAAGGGGGGGGGGGGGCCCAGCTTGCTCTGGCCCAGGGCCCCACAAAACCTTAATCCGCCCCTGTGAATAGGAACACAGGACATAGCACTGGAAGGGACTGGGTCACTGCGTGCAGACCTCTGCTTTTGCAAGCAACCCGCCCTATAACCCCAGCTGTTAAGCGCAATCTCTGTAATATAACACCCAGAGAGTGAGAAGACAGACAGGCAGATAGACAGACTCATGGGTACACACCACACAGGTTTATCCTTTTAAATTTTCTTCTGGGCCAGCATGGGACTACAACTGTACCCAAGAAAGGGGCAGTTTAGTGTTTTAATTTGTTTATGGAATAGAGTCAGATCCCATCGATGCTCCAACTTTTCACTGTGTTGTAATTGCTTTGGCAAAAGCCATGCAATATGCAGGTCCCCTGACTCAGTTGTAGGTTAAAATGGGGCTTTAGCATTTTGCTGTCATTAAATCCTGGCAGAGATTTGTCGACAGAAGTTGCTAAATATCCTGCGAAAATGTGATAATTTTTAGTCTATCTTCCATGCATTGGCAAAACTTCCTTGGAGACAGGAGAGTTATGAGAGTTACCAAGGACAGAAGAGAACTCCCAAATGATTTTGAATCTGGTTTAACTAACTCAGTTTTTGCCTATGCTGATAACAGATGTCATTTCCCCAGTAATCGAAAGCCCTGCCAGTAATTTTTCCATTAAGAAAGTCTCCTTAAGACACTTCTAAGTACAATCAGGCACTTTTGTGATCACATATTTTTGCAGAATCATTTACATCGATTACTTTTACTGTTCGTGGCGTTCTGACACCTCTCTGACACCAAAGCTCCTTTATGAATATGAAGAATACTATTAGTTCTTATAGTACCAAAGCAATAATTTCACCCAATTCCACTCCCTCTGAAACCAAGGGTAAAATTCCTCTTTACTTCAATGACAGCAGGACTGGGCCCACTACTACACCTATTACTTGGCCAGGATGGAGATGTTATCACCCCACTGGAGCTACATTACAAGCTATTTCAATGCCCATTATCTGGCCAATATTAAAAACAGATTATCTGCTGCTATTTCCATCAGTTAAGGGTGAAATTCTGCCAGTGTGTGTGTGTGAGTGTGTGGCGGGGAGGCCAAGTGAACTCAAAAGGAGCCCCCATGGAATGCTGACAGCAGGATTTGGCCTTATCTTGACCTGTTCTTTTTTTTTGGTGGTAGTAGTACAGAAACATTTCAAAACTATCACTCTGTCGCAGTGAAGTCACTTTCCTTATTGATGAAGCATCAGCAGCTCTGTCAATGCGCTCGCTCGGATCCAAACCCCACAGGAGTCAGTGGAAAGACTCCCATTGACTTCAGTGGGCTTTGGATCTGGCCCTAAGATCCCAATCCTGCATGCCATTCCCTATGATCCCTTGGGCTCCAAACTGTTATGTAAAGAGAAGAAGATGGTGATGATAATGATGATTACGCTCACTCATAACAGACCAATTCATTAATATGGTATCTGGACACATTCTGTGAGTGTTACTTGTATGTTACAGATACGAGAAGAGACAGCTAGTGGCCTGAACACCACAGGGCTACATATCTAGTGGTCTCTAACGGTGGCCAGTCTGAGGCTGGGACATATTTCCAGCAGGAGGGAATTTCAAAGGCAATGATCCACCAATAAGAATCTTGACCATGAGCTCCATCCACACTGCATCATTAGACTAAGGGCTTGTCTACACTAAGTTGATGTAAGTTACGTCACACGGGGTGTGAAAAAGCCACCCCGCGAGTGATGTAATTTACATCAACTTAAAGGGGTGTCTACACCATGCTTGTCGAGGATGTAGCGCAGTAGTGAAGACAAGCCCTAAGCATGTGCACTGCCTGTAGCGTGGCCCTAATCCACACATTTCCCAGTCACAGTTAGTTTTACACTCTCACTCAAACCAGTTCATCTAGAACAAAACAAATAATTGCAAGAGACACTTTCCACGGTGACACAGCCTACCTTGGTACTGTCCAAAGAGTCTTTGTGTACAAACGCCTGCACAAATTCTTCAGGCCCAATGTGACTGAGCCTTTCCTTTTGAGAGAGAGAGAGCAAGAGTAATCTCCAGAATCTCTTATTTTTGGCTTTGCAAGACTTCAGCTTTACTAGCCAAGTTTTGGCATCAGGTTGAAATGGGACTTTAATGAAGTGCTATGCAGCCAGCAAGTTCCCCACTTTAATTTTCATAAAAACAATCAATGTTACTGCAACAGAAACAGAGGAGTGATAAACAGGGGAGAATAAAATCATCTCACTACCTCCAGCCAACAGAATATAAATAGCTTGTGGTGGTGATAAACCACACTGAAGACCTGTCTGTATTGTTCATAAAACGGAGGGCTCATGACCTAGTGGCGAAGTCACTGGGCTGGGAGCCATTAGACCTGGGTTCTGTTCCTGGCTTTGCTGCTGACCTGCTGTGTAACTTTGGGTGAGTCACTGCCCCTCTCAGTATCTCCATTTCCCTGCCCATAAAAGGGGGATAAACAATGTGATCTCCAGTGATAAGTAAAAGCTAAGTACATATTGCTTTGGCCCTTACTACTACTGCGCTTGCTGAAGGGGGCCAAAGGTAGCCTGGTGCCCAAGCGTACTGACTGTATGCAAATGGAGGAAATATGGCAATGAAGATGCATGCACCTAAATACCAGGAGAGCATCATTCCAGTGTCAAAATTAGAAGTAAATAATGTATTGAACTGACAGCTAAAGGACTAGGGATGTCCAATAGCTATAAAACTCTGGCACATCCTCATACATCTCAACTCTCACTGCCTAGGAGGGACAGTTGTGTTCTTTTCCCCCCATCATGACTAAGTGTCACTAGAATGGCAAGAGGTGTTACAGGTTAAAAAAGAAGCTAGTGTTTGCGATCCTGCCTGCACAGGATATCAGTTTAGCTCCCCAAAGAATCAGGCTCCCTGACACAAGCTCAAAGGGAGCACAAAGTAATATTTGCTTGGCATTAGCTCTGCATGTTTGGTCGAAATGAGACATTTCACAGGGAAAGGATTTCATTTGGAAAGGAATGATCATTGCAAACGATGAGTGCTCCTGTCCTACAGCTAACAAAGCTTCTCCTTCTACACTGGAGAGAGCTACTTCCTACTGCCCCATAGCTTTGTCTCTGGGATTTGCTGTCTGTCAATACATTTCAAATGGATTTAGAAAGCATGAAGTAAGATGTGATATTTTACAGGAGTTGACATCGGCATCACAACTGATTATACCAAGGCTGGCTGCTACTAAGTTCTTAATGAACTGAGCCCTACAGGCCAAGTTCTGATCTTGGTTACATTCGTGTCACTCCCTTTGACTTGCACATGTGCCCAAGGTCACACTTTATCCAATATGTGGAAGTAGGATAGAACATTAGTTACATTAGCTACCTCTTGTTATTATCATGCCAATGTGGCCTAGTGGGTAGAGCACCAGACTGGGTCTCCGGAGACCTGGGTTCTAGTTCGAGCTCTTCTGTTGGCCTGTTGGGTGACCTTGGGCAAGTCACTTCCTCTCTGTGTGCCTCAGTTTCCTCATCTGTAAAATGGAAATAATGATACTGACCTCCTTTGTAAAGCTCTTTGAGTCTACTGATAAAAAGCTCTATAGAAGAGTGTGGCAGCCAGGCTGGAACACAATGGCCCTTGCCATGAGCTCAGTGTCAGCCTTTAAATGGTTAAACAATAAACTCAAAATCTGGCTGTAGGTGCCTTTAATTATTGAACAAACACAAATGGTAACTGCTTAGTCACAGTGCGTTATGACCCAGGCTTGTGAACTAGTACAGTGATTCTCAACCATGGATCACTGCAGTCCCATCATCTCATTTTAGAGTCAAGTTGTTCTGTGGGGAAAAAAACAAACAAACAAACCCTGCCACAAAAGGCTTCCGCAGTCTCTGGTGCTGTTTAGTTAGAGCTCCAGAAAGCTAGGAGGGCCAAAGTCACATATGCTGAAAACCAACCTTTTGGTTGGTGGATCCTATAGATGAAGCCTATAATTCATGGGTTTCCTTCCTAGAGATTCCTCTTGGAGGAGTAGAATATGGCCAACTGTGGGATTAGAAAACTTTCGAGTTCCATAATATTCCCCCCAACCCTTCATCCCTACACAGTTTCACCTTTTTTTTTTCTTTAAAGTTATTTTCCATTCAGGTGAACAGAGAAAAATAGGCTTAGGGCTCCAGAAGTGAACAGTGCCCTCCCAGGTTTAAGCTTAAGGGTATCAAGAGGTTTGAGGACAGATGCAGCGTTGTGGAGCAGCAGTGAGGTTATGATGCACCACCACATAATCTGATGCCCAAATAAATCTGTTAGTCTTTAAAGTGCCACCAGACTCCTGGGGTTTTTTTCACATAATCTTTGAAAGGAGGAGGTAGGACACCCATGCGGTGAACCTGACACTGCATGGGAGAGAAGGCTTCGGGTCACCCAACCACCTTGAAGAAACTGCCCCCGTCACCGCCAGAAGAGGGAGCAACAATCATCAAAAGTCTGCTGAGGAGTGGATTGGGTGGGGAGAAGGGAGACAGTAGGACTGGGTGGACGCACAGGTACCTGAAGTCTCATAAGTTCAGGTCTATGAAACTGAGGAAGGAAAAACACCAACAAACGAAGATGCTTGTGTAGCAGAAAATTGGGTCTGAGTAATGTAAAAGCTTGAATATGGAACAAAATTGGGATGAAAGAGGTCAGCCATTCCACAGCACCTTCCATTCAAGGGGCTCAAAGCACTTTGCAAATGGAACTGAACTAAATTCACTGGGAAGCAGATGAGCAAACTGAGGGAGAGGAAGAGGTTAAGTGACCTGCTCATAGTCACAGGACGATGCACATACCCTGCTTCTCAGTCCTCCGCTCTAATCCACTAACCATGCTTCTTCCTGCAGTATTGATACTGTTCTAACTATGCTGCAGCAGCGTATGTATTTCACTTGGGTTTTGACGACACAGCTACTGCTGGGCTTTAAAATGCCACCTTTGAAATCAAAGTTAGGAATTCCACATGTGTTGCACTTACCAATTCCACATGTGTTAGCTGCTGAGCCAGAGTGTAAGGGTCACTACAGACGGTCAGGATTTCTCTCTGAATTGACGGCGGTTTACTTTTAAAGGCAACCAGCTTGTCAGAGACAGCAGCATTGATCTTGACTATTCCTTCCTGCCCGTGGCTAAGGGTTGCAAGCTTCTGATTCAGGGCTTGCAAAAGCTGATTCATCCTTTTCCAGTAGGCCTGGAGAGGAAAAACAAAAACTAAGGAGGAGATAAACATACAAAAGCCACAGGCCTCGACAATGGTGTATTTTAATTTTCCTACCCCAAAATATCCATAAACTAGCACTGGGCTACCATCCGATTTTCACCAAGACGATTTCAGAACAGCCAGTCGACTTAATTATAGTTCTGCCCGCCAGCTCTGCACCACAGAATCAGCCTCCAGGCAGGTGTGCAAGCAAGCTGTGCTCCTTTGTGCCAGCCCAACCCATTGACCAGCGCCACCACAGACTGGTCAGCAAGGATGATAAAAGGATCAGGAAAGAGAGGTGGAGCCACTAAAGTGAGCAGCTCCAGATTTCGACCAATTGTAACAGACAGCAGAAGTTGGCCCTTAATTTCCATTTAGTAGTTGCCATGCCAAGGACTCTACTTCTTAGCGATGGCTTGTCATAATGAATATGGCTAATGCTATTCATAGCGCTCTACATCCCTCTGTTTTGCACAACGTCCCAACACAGTGGGGCTCGCTGCTTGCAATGGATGGCCATGTCAGGAAGGACGGAGCACTTCATAGATGTCAGCAGTTAATACACAAATAGTTCATTTCTTTAAGCAAAGCTTATATTATTGTATTCCTATCACAGCAACACACTCGGGAGGCATAGTCATTCCTGGGCAGCCTAGGCTGATGTCAGATGTGGTGCTACATGTCATACTGCAACCTAGAGGAGCTGGGGGTCACGAAAGAGGGGCTGGAATGCTCTTGGAACACACCCATGACTGACAGATGCAAATGCTGTAAAACTGAAACACCTGGGAAATGGTTTGATGGATTCTCTAGACAGAGATTTTCATTTAATAAGGCCAGGCCAGAATCGATGGGAACATTTCACAGCTGTGAAATGTTCCAAGGATGAAAGTCCATGGGAGCCGCTCAGCTTAGCTGCGTGTGGCCACACAAAGCTCTCCCCTCCCCTGCATCCTGAAGTACGGCAGAGCAGGGCAATGCTCCGTGGGCTCACCTTGCTGTTGTTTTAAGCATAAGTTATGCATGCACTCTCTGTTTGTTGATGGCAGCACATCCCCCAGCTGTGGTGGGCTGGTCCCTACTCACTTGCACACACCATGGGCACTTGTGGCTTATTAGCAACTATACCTCACAGCACATTCTGATGTGCTACAGAGGGATACTTATCTGGCTGCTTGTAAGAAGGAGAACCCCCTACTCCTCATCCAAATGGAGAAAATTTAGCCTACATATATTTTATATGTTACTGAGCTAACACAGTGCAGCTCTCTTTGTCCCCCTCTATGGCAAAACTAGGAATAGCAGTTTGAGTCTGCAATTGCCTCTGAGCTTTGATCCTTCAATTTAAGCAGTAAAACCGTGAGTTTCTAGACAGAGAGGCCCTGGGTTCAATCCTGCAGATGATTCATTCAAGGAGGTTGCTACATAAACATGATCTGGGATTTAAAGACCGCTTTGCAGTTCACTCACAGCTACACTGTAACCACCTGCAAACCTCCCAAACACATTCTAAGAACATCTCACATAGCAGTTTCCCCTTGGAAGAGACACAATCAATGTTTTGTATTCCTGGCGCTCACATTTTAAGTGGGCAATTCCTCAGGGCCCAGGCTCAGTAGGTGTGGTCCATGGTGCTCATTACTTCAAGGAATAAAATAAGGTGCTTACATCCACTCTGCTTTCACTACAATCAAGGTGAGAGGCTGCAAATCCCTAGCACATCTACAGCACTTCAAAGCCTGCCATAAGACTTTCATTATTTCTCTGTCAGTTAATGGCTTTTCTAACAGAAGGAAAGAGATACTGAGTTTGCTCATTCTGCTCATGTGAGTAGCCTACATCATTCAATGGACTGCAGCAAGTCAGGTGAACAGGATTTGGCTTTACTATTCCTTAATCAGTAGCTGGGGAGCATGAATCAGCATTCACGTCACACTCCCCATCAGTACCCAGCCCAGGCTGGGGAAGCTAATGATCCAACCAGCGGACCAAATTCAGGCCACGTGCCAGCTGAGGGCTGTTGCACATACGCTAGGAAGAATCAGTAGCTGATGAGCCTAGTATACTGTGAAGACCTTGAGGGGTGGGTAGGTAACTCTTGGAAATCGCTGGACACGCATTTTATTTCAAAATAATGCTGCTTAGGTATCACTGGGTTTTTTGCCTCTCTCTTCATTCTCTGGCCTTGTCTACACTACAAAGTAGTGTCAGCAAAAGTTATGCTGCTTTAGGCTATGTCTACACTGGCAATTGAGTGACAAAACTTTTGTTGTTCAGAGGTGCTAGCCACCCCAGCTCCCGAAAGACAAAAGTCTTGCCACGGCAAGTGTCAGTGTGAACACGCGTCCTGTCGACAACGCGAACGCCGCTCGTTGGGGGTGGAAGTATTCTGTCGGCACAAACAGCGGCTACGCTGCCCGACTTTCAGCAGCTGCGTCAACTTGGCCGTGTCACTAAAAGCTGTGTAGTGTAGACATAGCCTTAATTAAAGCGCTTTAATTAAAATCACTGTTGCATGTCCACAATAGCTCCTTGTGTCAGCAAAGCGCATCCATACTAGCAGCTCTTGCATCGACCCAGAGAGCTCAGCATGGTGGGCAGCTATCCCACTGTGCAACTGGCTGCCAGGTGCTTTGGGAAGGGTTTGCAATGCCTCATGGGGCAGGCACAGGGTCACATGATGCAGGTTTCTCAATCCCATCCTTCCGGGGAGCATCCTAGTAGATTGTCAGCGGCTTTTTCAAGTGAAGTGTGGCCGGGGGGGGGGGGGGGGGGGAAGAGGAGAATAGAGTGTCTGGGGTGGGGGGAGATGAACACCCCCCACACCTCAGCCCCCAGCTCTGCTCAGCACAGCAGTCTCTCCCGAAGCAGCCCGCTCTGCCTGCCTATGGTTCTGTGATTCCCTCTGAGTTCTCCCACAGCCTCTGCTGGGAGCAGCACCCTAAGCAACTCTAAAAAGAAAAGGAGGACTTGTAGCACCTTAGAGACTAACCAATTTATTTGAGCATGAGCTTTCGTGAGCTACAGCTCACTTCATCAGATAAGTGAGCTGTAGCTCACAAAAGCTCATGCTCAAATAAATTGGTTAGTCTCTAAGGTGCTACAAGTACTCCTTTTCTTTTTGCGAATACAGACTAGCACGGCTGTTACTCTGAAACCTAAGCAACTCTGTAAGCTCTCCTTGCTGAGGAATGTCAAAGCAGCCCAGCGGTTCCCCGGCTCCCTGCAGCAGCAATCGACCCCTGTGTTCCTCTTGCCGGGCAGAACAGGAGCATTCCACATTAATGCTTTGCTCTTTGTTCCCCAAAGGGAGCAACACACTCAGCTGTCAGACACTTCCTGGAGCTTTGAAAGGGGAGGGGTGCATGCCTGCAGGGCAGCAGAGATCAACTGAGGGTATGTCTACACTACGGAATAAGGTCGAATTTATAGAAGTCGGTTTTTTAGAAATCGGTTTTATAAATTCGAGTGTGTGTGTCCCCACAGTAAATGCTCTAAGTGCATTAAGTGCATTAACTCGGCGGAGCGCTTCCACAGTACCGAGGCAAGCGTCGACTTCCGGAGCGTTGCACTGTGGGTAGCTATCCCACAGTTCCCGCAGTCTCCGCTGCCCATTGGAATTCTGGGTTGAGATCCCAATGCCTGATGGGGCTAAAACATTGTCGCGGGTGGTTCTGGGTACATATCGTCAGCCTCCCGTTCCCTCCCTCCCCCCGTGAAAGCAAGGGCAGACAATCATTTCGCGCCTTTTTTCCTGAGTTACCTGTGCAGACGCCATACCATGGCAAGCATGGAGCCCGCTCAGGTAACCGTCACCCTATGTCTCCTGGGTGCTGGCAGACGCGGTACGGCATTGCTACACAGTAGCAGCAACCCCTTGCCTTGTGGCAGCAGACGGTACAGTACGACTGGTAGCCGTCATCGTCATGTCTGAGGTGCTCCTGGTCGCCTCTGTGAGGTCGATCAGGAGCGCCTGGGCAGACATGGGCACAGGGACTAAATTTGGAGTGACTTGACCAGGTCATTCTCTTTAGTCCTGCAGTCAGTCCTATTGAACCGTCTTATGGTGAGCGGGCAGGCGATACGGACTGCTAGCAGTCGTGCTGTACCATCTTCTGCCGAGCAGTCATGAGATGTGGATGGCATGCAGTCCGTCTGCTGCCAGCCAAAGATGTAAAAGATAGATGGAGTGGGTCAAAACAAGAAATAGACCAGATTTGTTTTGTACTCATTTGCTTCCCCCCCCTCCCCTGTCTAGGGGACTCATTCTTCTAGATCACACTGCAGTCAAGGTGCAGCGAGGTAAATCTAGCCATGTATCAATCAGAGGCCAGGCTAACCTTCTTGCTCCAATAAGGACAATAACTTAGGTGCACCATTTCTTATTGGAACCCTCTGTGAAGTCCTGCCTGAAATACTCCTTGATGTAAAGCCACCCCCTTTGTTGATTTTAGCTCCCTGAAGCCAACCCTGTAAGCGCCCCTCCCAGCGTCAGAGCAATGGCAAACAATCGGGCATCTGAGAGTGCTGTCCAGAGCAGTCACAATGGAGCGCTCTGATGGGGCTAAAACATTGTCGCGGGTGGTTCTGGGTACGTGTCGTCAGGCCCCCGTTCCCTCCCTCCCTCCGTGAAAGCAAGGGCAGACAATCATTTCGCGCCTTTTTTCCTGAGTTACCTGTGCAGACGCCATACCACAGCAAGCATGGAGCCCGCTCAGGTAACCGTCACCCTATGTCTCCTGGGTGCTGGCAGACGCGGTACGGCTTTGCTGCACAGTAGCAGCAACCCCTTGCCTTCTGGCAGCAGACGGTGCAATACGATTGGTAGTCGTCCTCATCGTGTCCGAGGTGCTCCTGGCCGCGTCGGCTGGGAGCGCCTGGGCAGACATGGGCGCAGGGACTAAATTTGGAGTGACTTGACCAGGTCATTCTCTTTAGTCCTGCAGTCAGTCCTATTGAACCGTCTTATGGTGAGCAGGCAGGCGATACGGACTGCTAGCAGTCGTACTGTACCATCTTCTGCCAGGCAGGCAAGAGATGAGGATTGCTAGCAGTCGTATTGCACCATCTTCTGCCAGGCAGGCAAGAGATGGGGATGGCTAGCAGGCGTACTGTACCATCTTCTGCCAAGCAGCCATGAGATGTGGATGGCATGCAGTCCTTCTGCACCGTCTGCTGCCAGCCAAAGATGTAAAAGATAGATGGAGTGGGTCAAAACAAGAAATAGACCAGATTTGTTTTGTACTCATTTGCCTCCTCCCCTGTCTAGGGGACTCATTCCTCTAGGTCACACTGCAGTCACTCACAGAGAAGGTGCAGCGAGGTAAATCTAGCCATGTATCAATCAGAGGCCAGGCTAACCTCCTTGTTCCAATAACAACGATAACTTAGGTGCACCATTTCTTATTGGAACCCTCCGTGCAGTCCTGCCTGAAATACTCCTTGATGTACAGGCACCCCCTTTGTTGATTTTAGCTCCCTGAAGCCAACCCTGTAAGCCGTGTCGTCAGTCGCCCCTCCCTCCGTCAGAGCAACGGCAGACAATCGTTCCGCGCCTTTTTTCTGTGCGGACGCCATACCACGGCAAGCATGGAGCCCGCTCAGCTCACTTTGGCAATTAGGAGCACATTAACCACCACACGCATTATTCAGCAGTATATGCAGCACCAGAACATGGCAACGCGATACCGGGCGAGGAGGCGACGTCAGCGCGGTCCCGTGAGTGATCAGGACATGGACACAGATTTCTCTGAAAGCATGGGCCCTGACAATGCATGCATCATGGTGCTAATGGGGCAGGTTCATGCTGTGGAACGCCGATTCTGGGCTCGGGAAACAAGCACAGACTGGTGGGACCGCATAGTGTTGCAGGTCTGGGACGATTCCCAGTGGCTACGAAACTTTCGCATGCGTAAGGGCACTTTCATGGAACTTTGTGACTTGCTTTCCCCTGTCCTGAAGCGCATGAATACCAAGATGAGAGCAGCCCTCACAGTTGAGAAGCGAGTGGCGATAGCCCTGTGGAAGCTTGCAACGCCAGACAGCTACCGGTCAGTTGGGAATCAATTTGGAGTGGGCAAATCTACTGTGGGGGCTGCTGTGATGCAAGTAGCCCACGCAATCAAAGATCTGCTGATATCAAGGGTAGTGACCCTGGGAAATGTGCAGGTCATAGTGGATGGCTTTGCTGCAATGGGATTCCCTAACTGTGGTGGGGCTATAGATGGAACCCATATCCCTATCTTGGCACCGGAGCACCAAGCCGCCGAGTACATAAACCGCAAGGGGTACTTTTCGATAGTGCTGCAAGCTCTGGTGGATCACAAGGGACGTTTCACCAACATCAACGTGGGATGGCCGGGAAAGGTGCATGATGCTCGCATCTTCAGGAACTCTGGTCTGTTTCAAAAGCTGCAGGAAGGGACTTTATTCCCAGACCAGAAAATAACTGTTGGGGATGTTGAAATGCCTATATGTATCCTTGGGGACCCAGCCTACCCCTTAATGCCATGGCTCATGAAGCCGTACACAGGCAGCCTGGACAGTGGTCAGGAGCTGTTCAACTACAGGCTGAGCAAGTGCAGAATGGTGGTAGAATGTGCATTTGGACGTTTAAAGGCGCGCTGGCGCAGTTTATTGACTCGCTTAGACCTCAGCGAAACCAATATTCCCACTGTTATTACTGCTTGCTGTGTGCTCCACAATATCTGTGAGAGTAAGGGGGAGACGTTTATGGCGGGGTGGGAGGTTGAGGCAAATCGCCTGGCTGCTGGTTACGCGCAGCCAGACACCAGGGCGGTTAGAAGAGCACAGGAGGGCGCGGTACGCATCAGAGAAGCTTTGAAAAACAGTTTCATGACTGGCCAGGCTACGGTGTAAAAGTTCTGTTTGTTTCTCCTTGATGAACCCCCCCGCCCCTTGGTTCACTCTACTTCCCTGTAAGCTAACCACCCTCCCCTCCTCCCTTTAATCATTGCTTGCAGAGCCAATAAAGTCATTGCTGCTTCACAGTCATGCATTCGTTATTCATTCATCACACAAATAGGGGGATGACTACCAAGGTATCCCAGGAGGGGTGGTGGAGGAGGGAAGGAAAATGCCACACAGCACTTTAAGCACAGCACTTTAAAAGTTTACAACTTTAAAATTTATTGAATGACAGCCTTCTTTTTTTTGGGCAATCCTCTGTGGGGGAGTGGCTGGTTGGCCGGAGGCCTCCCCACCGTGTTCTTGGGCGTCTGGGTGTGGAGGCTATGGAACTTGGGGAGGAGGGCGGTTGGTTACAGAGGGGCTGCAGTGGCAGTCTGTGCTCCAGCTGCCTTTGCTGCAGCTCAACCATACACTGGAGCATACTGGTTTGGTCCTGCAGCAGCCTCAGCATTGAATCCTGCCTCCTCTCATCACGCTGCCGCCACCTTTGAGCTTCAGCCCTGTCTTCAGCCCGCCACTTACTCTCTTCAGCCCGCCACTTACTCTCTTCAGCCCTCCACCTCTCCTCCCGGTCATTTTGTGCTTTCCTGCACTCTGACATTATTTGCCTCCACGCATTCGTCTGTGCTCTGTCAGTGTGGGAGGACAGCATGAGCTCGGAGAACATTTCATCGCGAGTGCGTTTTTTTTTCTTTCTAAGCTTCACTAGCCTCTGGGAAGGAGAAGATCCTGTGATCATTGAAACACATGCAGCTGGTGGAGAAAAAAAAAGGGACAGCGGTATTTAAAAAGACACATTTTATAAAACAGTGGCTACACTCTTTCAGGGTAAACCTTGAAAGTTAACATTACATACATAGCACATGTGCTTTCGTTACAAGGTCGCATTTTGCCTCCTCCCACCGCGTGAACGGATTTTGGTTGAATGCCAGCAAACATACACTGCAATGCTTTGTTCTACAGTGATTCCCCAGTACGTGTTGCTGGCCTGGAGTGGTAAAGTGTCCTACCATGAAGGACGAAATAAGGCTGCCCTCCCCAGAAACCTTTTGCAAAGGCAGAACCGCAAATGCCAGGGCAAAGTAATCCTTTCACATGCTTGCTTTTAAACCATGTATAGCATTTTAAAAGGTACACTCACCAGAGGTCCCTTCTCCGCCTGCTGAGTCCAGGAGGCAGCCTTGGGTGGGTTCGGGGGGTACTGGCTCCAGGTCTAGGGTGAGAAACAGTTCCTGGCTGTCGGGAAAACCGGTTTCTCCGCTTGCTTGCTGTGAGCTATCTACAACCTCCTCCTCATCATCTTCTTCGTCCCCAAAACCTACTTCTGTATTGCCTCCATCTCCATTGAAGGAGTCAAACAACACGGCTGGGGTAGTGGTGGCTGAACCCCCTAAAATGGCATGCAGCTCATCATAGAAGCGGCATGTTTGGGGCTCTGACCCAGAGCGGCCGTTCGCCTCTCTGGTTTTCTGGTAGGCTTGCCTCAGCTCCTTCAGTTTCACGCGGCACTGCTTCGGGTCCCTGTTATGGCCTCTGTCCTTCATGCCCTGGGAGATTTTCAGAAAGGTTTTGGCATTTCGAAAACTGGAACGGAGTTCTGATAGCACGGATTCCTCTCCCCAAACAGCGATCAGATCCCGTACCTCCCGTTCAGTCCATGCTGGAGCTCTTTTGCGATTCTGGGACTCCATCATGGTCACCTCTGCTGATGAGCTCTGCATGGTCACCTGCAGCTTGCCACGCTGGCCAAACAGGAAATGAGATTCAAAAGTTCGCGGTTCTTTTCCTGTCTACCTGGCCAGTGCATCTGAGTTGAGAGCGCTGTCCAGAGCGGTCAGAATGGAGCACTCTGGGATAGCTCCCGGAGGCCAATACCATCGAATTGTGTCCACAGTACCCCAAATTCGAGCCGGCAAGGTCGATTTAAGCGCTAATCCACTTGTCAGGGGTGGAGTAAGGAAATCGATTTTAAGAGCCCTTTAAGTCGAAATAAAGGGCTTCATTGTGTGGACGGGTGCAGGTTTAAATCGATTTAACGCTGCTAAATTCGATCTAAAGTCCTAGTGTAGACCAGGGCACAGTGAGCAGAGCGGTCATGGCAGGCATTGTGGGATACTGGTGAAAGCCAGTTCTGTCGACAAAACTAACAGCGGTGTCTACACTGATGCGTTGTCAGTTTAACTTTTCGGCAAAAAGCTTTATGCTTCTCGTTGAGGTGGTTTGGTTTTGTCGGCAAAACAGCAGAGTTTTGCCACCAATAGTAGCTTTGTAGTGTGGACACCTCCCCTGTTTTGCCGGCAAAAGGCAGCTTTTGCTAACAAAACTTTGTAGTGTTTACAAGGCCTTTCAGAGTAACAGCCATGTTAGTCTGTATTCGCAAAAAGAAAAGGAGTACTTGTGGCACCTTAGAGACTAACCAATTTATTTGAGCATGAGCTTTCGTATGCATCCGATGAAGTGAGCTGTAGCTCACGAAAGCTCATGCTCAAATAAATTGGTTAGTCTCTAAGGTGCCACAAGTACTCCTTTTCTTTTTACAAGGCCTTTGTTACTAAGGCTACTTCTATGAAAACAAGAACCTTTGTTTCGTTAGATAACAAAGATTTTTCCAGCATGCTGCTTACTGGCTCTGATGCAAGAGAGCTCACCAAACTTCTCTCTCATATGTCACCAGGTGCCCAGAAGGCAGAGCTTTTGGTTACCGCAGACTGGGCTGGCTCTGGAGCAGTGAAGGGTGTCTGAACACTTTCTGTGGTTTATGCCCATATGGGCTTGCACACGTCTCTGCTGGTTTTGAATCTCAGTGAATAGATCTGGTTGAAAAATGGGTTTCTCTCTCCCTGCAGAAAATGTTGATTTTTCAGTAGAAATTCAAATACCAAGACATTTTGGCTGGAAATCAAAATATTTCCATTTTTGACTGAAGTATTTTGGTTTTGGGGCATTTGTTTTTCAGAAAGAAAAAGTCTACAGAAAGCAGACAATTTTTGGAAAAATGTTTCACTCAGTTGAAAATCCAATTTTCCATTAAAATAAAATGTTTTGACAAAAATTTTATGTATCCTACCTCTAGGATAACCAATTCCTGACTGTTTTTATGCAAAGCAATAAACCAACCCAGCATTGCTTGAACAATTCAGGAACATTAGCAAACCTTTTCACAAACCTTGGTCTACATTTGTAGTTTCCCCGCTTTTGTAGTGAACATTTCACACAGATGTAGAAATAGGCCACAGAAAACAAAGATTCATATAAATGTCCCAGATAATATATAAAGAAGAGAGTGACACTGAACATACATAAGCAGGAATATTTCTAAATAAAATTTCTCCAAGAAACTCATTGAAAAAAGAGAGTTACACTCATTTTGCTCAGTGCATTTCCTTGTATTTGTGAACTGCCTTATAGCTTTTGCCATCACAGAAGGATTTCCAGCCTTGTTTAAACTGTAATCAGCAACTGAAAATAACGTTTTAAATTAGATTCAACACTATATTTTGGAATACTCCTGCTGGTAAACATCTTGCCACAAAGTGACACTTGATGATATGGGAGCTAAGTGCTAGAGTAGAGAGCATGCCATCCTACGCTGCTTTGCTGCTAGCTTAACAATTAAAAGAAGAGTGCTATTGTTTAATATTTAAACAAAATGTTTAATTCTTAACCAGGAATCTTCAGAAGACAGAGCCCCGCAGGTGGCTCAGGAGCTCAAAATTTTAATTAAAACTTCTCTCTCTAAATGCAAATCACAACACATGGCAAGCAACCATTCTCAGCATGTGTACCTTTATGAACACTACACAGAGCCCTTAGACACCAGACTGTACAAAGGACAGGAGAATATCCTGTAGGGGAAAATCCTGCAGTAGCCTAAGGGAATGGACTCGATGACCTAATAGCTCCTTTCCATCTCCGATTTCTGAGATTCATAGTGCTGGCAGCTTTCTTTCAAACAAGCACAACCAACAGCACGGTGCCTCTTTCATGCTGTTGCTCCAAAAGGAAATTTGCATCTGTAGGATGGGAGTTCTTCCTTAAGTTAATTACAGCGTTTGTTCAGGCGTAATCTCTTGCAATTACAGCTCACATTAATATTTGAAACAACAATGATTTGGGCCAGATTCAGAGATGCACTGAGCTCCCCCGGGACACGTCCCAGCTCCCAGCAAAGGGAACGGGAGGTGCAGGGGCTCAGAAGTTACAGGCATACAGCAACTGTTCGGGGCTGGGCCTTTCATTTATGTGGCAAAGAAGTAAAAGTTTATATGCCAAAGGCTAATCTCTCTAGTGTTTTTAGCTCTTTTTCAGCACTGCTGCTTAAAATAAAGTATCAATTTTTAATTAGATGTCTTGCAGCAGAAAACTCGTCTGTTCCTAGCCTCCCTCCTGTTCCTTCCTTTCCAAATTACTCTACTATATGACGTTGACATATTTCCGGCAGCTTCTTCCTTCGACTACAAAAGATCGGTGGACACAAATCCCCTTCTTAGTCAACTGGCAGGAGAGTGGAGTAAACTGTTTAACTATCTGCAGAAGCCCTCCTCTCCCCTTAGTCAGATAGGAACAACTCCAATGCTCGGAAAGAGGAGCTGCACAGGTACAACACAGGAATCAGAGTGCTCCCAATAATAATAATAATAAGCAACATAGTGTAGCAGTGGCTACTCCACATGCTTCACTGCAAAGCTCATGGCCTAGTCAACGACTCCTGCTGACCTTCAGCACGTATCTTTCACTGCTGGTGCCTGGAGAGCAAGAGACGGGATGGGGGCAGGATGGAATGGAGGGCTGCGTGTCAGGGCCAGAGAGGACGTATGCTGCATGTTGGACTCCAAAACTGGTTATGATGTAGCAATTTGGGAGTCTACCGTTAACTTCACTCCCAGACCAAGCGTCCACCTGGGCTGTGAGGCACGCTCCCAGCGGCAGTCCTCAATGTGGCCTGCAGTGATCAAACCTGGAAATCCCATTCAGAGCATGGAAGGCTTTTCCCACTATATTGGAATCAGGCAGGGCGAATGCGGTCCCTTTAAACTGAGCCTAAAACATGTAGGGTAATGTCAACCTTGGATTTTTACCTGGACTCACTAGAAATGCTTAGAAATAGGAGTTATTTCCATTGTGTATTGAGTTTGAACTCCTGTGGAAGAGACAGGCTTTTTGTAAAAGGGTCCTGTTGCAGGTAACAGCAGGTGGTTGAATGGAGGCCAGCTGCCTTAGAGATCTTCCTACAACTGCTGCAAATCTTAAAGACGTGTTAATTATTCCAGCCCAGAACATTCATGAACATCTGACTCTGATTTAAGATGTGACAGTTCTCTCCATAACATGGCTCTTCATTTGCCATTCAGAATCAGTCTCTCCCATTCATGTATTTCAGGTACGGGGTCTGATTCTCCTCTCCCAGGTGACTTGCACAGGGATAATTCCAGGATGTAAGTGACAGCAGACTCTGTGCCTCAAAATGATATGTCCCTGCTCCGTTCAGAATAAGCTTATCACTCAGTATTGTAAGTGCAGATCTCAAAGTACAGTCACAATTTACTGCTGCCCGAGCTTTAAATGTTATTTTCTTGCAATGGCATGTTCCTAAGACATTTTCCCTCCACAGAGAAGGGAGGAGAAAGGATTCCCACATCTGTTGGGCCCAGCCCTAATCTCAGAGTGGTCAGTGGGAAAACTTTCAGTGACCACAGCGGGAGCAGATTCTGGCCAATTATGGCTAAAAACAAAGGGAAAGCTCCCCTTTGCAGAAACAATGTTAGAAACCCCTCCTGACCCCAACACAGTCCTCACCCATGCCCATCCCTCTCCTCTGGCATAAGTACACTGGCATGCGAGTGCTGAACAAACTGATACTGAAGTATAACAGTCCAGAACACCTAATGAGCCAGATCCCCAGCTAGTGTAAACGGGCACAGCTTCACTCCAGTCAATGTGCCTGTTTGCACTAGCTGAGGATCTGGCCCAGATAGTGTATTTCTGTCTGCATCCCTCCAGGTTGCTGAAGATTGTCTCTATTAGCTAAGGGGGAATCTCCATTAGTTTTAAGGGAAGGAGGGGTCCTATCCTGTCTGTAGCCTGCAGTCAACAATAAGACTGACACTAAGACCTGTCTCCACTCTGCTCCTGACCGTGCACCGTTACATGACGTCTCACACCTTCTGATGCAGGTAAGCTGAACACTATGCAATTTATTCTGTGGGGATCTTTGTCCTCTCCAATCGCATGGGTATTAAAGACCCCAAAGCAATTTTTGTAAGGTCAGGGGGTTTCCCCAGTGTCCTTGGCCAAAATTTCCCTGCACTCTACGTGCAGCACACTGTTCCCAGGCTGGGGTATGCACTCCACCCCGGAGATGGCTGCATTTCAATAGAGCGGTATCATTTATGAGACACACTGCCAGCTTTGGGCTGTTAACATGTACATTGCAATTTATAAGTAGCAGTAAAAAACGGTCAGTCTGGCTAGAGGTTTATTTGTGAAAGCAGAGACAAAGGAGGAGGAAATCTGTGAGAGACTCCCGGCCCAAACTGTGCCATTGGGCTGGGTGAGGTTCCAGCAAAACTGGCCACAGGACCAGCCCAGATACCCAGTGCTGCCTGGGGTGTCTCCTTCATGGGGGCGGGTCATGATCATGTATGGGGAGGCCTTTATGGGAGCAGTGTGTCCCTGGTACTCCCCCTGTGCTCCCTTGCATCCAGGCTCCATTCAACAATCACGCAGTCCCCCACCCCCACTCTCTTCTCCTGGCATTTTATTTATGGTGGCCTCCTGGCCAGCCAAACCAGGGTAGCGATGCCAGTGTACAACCAGCCAGTGCATTGTCAGTGGCTATGCCAGCCCAGCCCAACAGCAGCTGCTTCCATTTCTCTCCTGTTTCATGTGGATGGAAGAGGCATATTTCCTTTCCTTTCTCTTTCAATCCTACAGTTTTGTTTTGTTTTTTTAACTGGACTGCCCACATCTGTGGCCTAAAGCCTAGAATGAGCCTGGATGCAGCCAATGGACATTGAACTTCTCCACATCCCATGGTTAACCTAGCAGTAATTAAAGACTCTCAATGCACTATTAGCCCTTTTCCTTATCATCTGCATGGGCTTTGTGCTATTTTTAATATTACTTGGCTTCTGAATTTATTTCAAGGCCAGACCCCTGAATCTGAATTCAAGTCCCACAGGCATACCATCTCTCCACTGCTCTGTTCCACTCTGCTATGTATAAAGTTAATGGGTTTTAAAGGCCAGAAGGGACCACTATGATCATCTAGTCTGGCTTCCAGCATAATAGACCACAAGTTGCTGTGTTCAGTTAAGAAGTGCCACTTTCTGCCCCCCAAAGAGGCTGCATTTCACCAAACAGTTGTAAAGCATCTGGGAAATACTTCAGGTTGTATTACCAGTCACATACAGGCTTTTATATTCCAGGTCACGTAATGCAACTCTCATAAAAGACGTTGTTTGGTTTTAGGCTTTAATTTCCTCCCCAGAAGCATATGCATTTGCAAATGACTTAGAAACAGCAGGTTCACTGTTTATTGCAACTAATTCCTGTACCAGATAAAATCCAGAGGTTAATGCTACCTTCATTTGCAGTCAGCATTTTACTTCACAGGAACCTCTGTGTTTCACATCTCGGATTAATATTCAGTACAATGCAGTAGATTTAGCATGTGATCACCACTTACAGCCAAGCGCAAGTGGATTTAGGAGCACGACTCCCATTAATATCAACTGACTACATCTAGGGCATCATGCTGACTATCTATGGTCTTACAATTAGCATCTTCTCAGGCCAGTGTATCTAGTGTGATGCGGTGCAATTGCAATAGCCAGGGTGAAGCTTAGAAGAAGCGAGCACACCCCATTTGTAATTACACCACACACCATTTGTAATTACATTCAAGTACTGTTGTTAATCAGCATAAGGAATAAACTTTGCAGGCAAACTAAGGACCCAGCTCCTGCAGTTCTTATGCAAAACTCCCATGGAGATCAATGGGGAATTTTATGGGAGTAGCATTTACAGAATCAGGTCCCCAGTGAAAAGAGAGGCCCTTATCCAGACATTTTTTGAAGACGTGTCAGTGGGGAGGAAGGTCTGTGAAGATTATCCCAGGTGTGGATCTGTGGCTGCTTCTTTCCCGAGGAATTAAATTTTTCGGTGTACGTGGCACTTTAATTGCTATAACCCCAGGGTTATCCGCCGGCCCCTGGGGTGACAAAGCTAATTAACGCTAAGGCTGGCAGTGGCAGCGCTGAGGTATTTTCCATACTGCCTCACACGGCTAGGTTGCATGCCACCTGTGAAGGCACAAATTGAATTTTTCAAACCACATTTGCATTTTCAGTCCCCTCTGCCGGGGGATCCTCAGAGGGGAGCTTCCAGTGCCTGTGCTGGATCAGAGACAGGCATTCATATGTTTTGGGTGCTCCGGGGGCGGGGGGGTTAGGGGTTAAACAGAAAAATGGTTCCTGATTCTGAGAGGCAGCCTGGGCTAGAGAGCGGGGGAGGGTGTGGATGGAGCGGGGGGGGGGGGTGTTGGATGGGGCAGGAGTCCCGGGGGTGCCGTCAGGGGGCGAGAAGCAAGGAGGGGGCGGGGGCGCAGCCTCCCCTAACCGGCCCTCCATACAATTTCTGAAACCCAGTGTGGCCCACAAGCCAGAAAGTTTGCCTGCCCCTGAGTTAGACCCTGAGCATGTGAGCAAGAATCAGCTAGCACCTGAAAGAGAGGATGCTTGGGCAGGGTGGGCCAGGTGGCACCATTGTCTCATCTCCAGCCATGGTCATCCTGGTGCTTCACAGGAAGGAGATTTACAGAAAAAAAACCCAACAGAATACACCGGGAGAAAAACTTGCTTCCCGATCCAGCTGAAATCCTGAAGTATGAGCTATAGGAATACACAACATAAACCGGAAGTGAGCTGCAGGGCTGTTGAGCCCTGCTCCTACCATCACAAGCATCCCTATCATACAATCACCATCATAGGTTTGTCACTAGGCCATGCCCTCTCCCTGGCCAGCAGTGCTCAGATTTCAGGTGGCACTGGTCCTTTACCAGCTCACTCCTAGAAAAAGGGAAATGTAGGCTCTGTGCCCCAGTTCACACCAGCTTCTGCCAGCATAACTCAGGTGTGAATCTGGCCTGATAAGTGCTAGGTATCATTCAGATTTTGTCACTTTCAGAGGAGCCCCTTTCAGCTCATTTTCCAGTGTTTAAAATCTCCCCCAAGCCACTCTATCGAGCCAATAAGGGGGATCCCTAAAACACTGTCCAACCCTTGATGGTTTTATACTGAGCCTTAATTTTTATGGCCTAAAGTGAACAAGATACAAAATGAGCTAACATTCTGGCCCATTGACCTTTTGGTCTTCATTGTGAATCCCAGTGACATTAGTCAGGCCATGATCTGAATCTGATGTTCTGTATTGGTTCTGTTTCTGGATCCTGCCTCCGCAATATTAATCAGCTCAATGATGAAATCTCTGAACCAAAACCCCACTGGGTTTGCTAGTGAAAGAAGATGACAAAAAGGCAAAGTTTGCAGCCTATAGGGGCAGACACAGAGGGGATAGCAGAGAGATGGAAAATGAGGAATATGGGAGAGGGTACAAGGAAATAAGACTGGAGAGGAACATGGAAAAAAGGGAAGGGGAGACAGAAAGAGAATCAGGAGGCAGAGTATGACTGTAAATGACCCCACGTGGCTCTATGAAGACTCATCTTCTCTGGGTTAATTAGCTTTACTTCAAACAACCAAGGATTTTATTTAGCCATATAAAATCACTGAAGATGATCTATCCCACATATGTTGCATTAAATACATTTGCATGTTCCATTAGTCACTGCTTGGGTAGGAAGGATGGTCTAGTTCGGGCAATGGACTTCTCTACTAGCAGCAGCCTCAAGAGACCCAGGTTCCCAATCTGCGCCTCAGTTCCCAATCTGTAAAATGGGGATAATGCTTCCCTACTTCAAAGGGATGTGGTCAGGACAAAAGCCATTAATGACTGTGGGGTGCCTATTCTATGGCTATATGAGTACCTAGATAGACAGACAGACATTGATTTCAATAGATCTACTATGGGTTTTACCAGCAAAACAGAGCAGAATCTGGGTTCCCTCGTAAAAGTCTTCAGCAATAGGAACAGATCAGATCAGTGTCCCCTGTGGATGCAAGTTCTTGAGAAATCTCATCCTCACCTCGTCACACGGGGCTATCCTGTCAATCATGTCTTTCAAATGGCCAATCATCCGCTCTTCCTGAAAATCATAGGGGAAAGTTTCTGTCCATTCTGTCAACAACTGTAGGAGTTTAGGCCCAAATTTTCTGATCCGCGCCTGGAACAGAGACAAGAGTAATAGATACTGATTGAAAGCACATTCAACAAAGTTCTGATAAATGCCTGCTGAACTGAGTTTGGGGCCAGATTTTCAAGGAAGGCACTTATGGTTGCACCAGCAAAATCTGCTCATATGCAAACAAGTAATCTGGTGCACAAATGACACATTTCTGATGCAAAATATACACATGCCTCTCTGCATGCACAACTGTCTGTTATACATGCAGATTTATGTATTTTGCACATGCAATTGCCTGTTTGTGATTGGATGGACACATTTTGTTGGTGCAACTGTGATACCTTATTTTAAAAGATCTGACCTTTTTAAAAAATGTACATACATACATTCCTCCCCTACCTCCCCCTCCCATACTGCAATCATTTGGCTGGGGAAAAAAATGGTTGCAAAGTGTTTCTTGAGTCAACAAACAGATGATTCTTTTGCTTCTTTGCTTTCTGGTAAGATACAACACAGTTAATTTGGCAGCTTTACTGCATCTCCGATTACTGATAATGCTGTCCACTTCTCATGGAATAAGCCATCAGGAAGGAGGGCTGGGCAAGACAAAGAACACAAACTCATATCATATGGACCTGCAGCCAATTCTGAGCGGGTCTAGATGTATCTGATTATGCGACTGTCAGATGAGTTTGGGGATATTGGTGGGGGAGAACGTCAGTGCAACAGCTTTTAATGCATGTTGCTTCCAAAGTTTTATATTTCCATAATTCAAGACAACAGGCAGAGCAAATTGCTCTAAACCAGTGATTCTCAACCAGAGGTACGCTTACCCTGGGGATACATCAGCTCACCTAGAGGATATCTGCCTACTTTTACAACAGGCGACATAAAAAGCAGTAGGAATGTCAGTACAAACTAAAATTTCATACAGACAAGGAATGACTTGTTTATACGGCTCTATATACTATACGCTGAAATGTAAATACAATATGTATATTCCCATTGATTTATTTTATAATTATAGGGTAAGAATGAGAAAGGCAGCCATTTGTCAGTAATAAGGTGCTGTGATACTTTTGTATTTTTATGTCAGATTTTGTAAGCAAGTCGTTTTTAAGTGAGGAGGAACTTGGGGATCCGCAAGACAAATCCGACTCTTGAAGGGGATGGAGTCGGCTGGAAAGGTGCAGAGCCACCGCTGTAAACAGCAGCTACACTTTTATTTACAGAAAACCTGGACCAAACCCAACAGCTCGCCTCGGGAGCATGCAGCAGGGAAACGAACGTGCACCCTGTAATCAGGGAAAATTAGAGAGTTCTGCTCCACAGCCTTCTGCTTTCTGAAGAAGTTGGTTAAAATGCGTATTTCAGCTTCCCGCCAACAACAGGTTTCAATGTACCACAGCTCTATCAATAGTCACTGCCAGCTAGCATTAGCAGACACATGCTCAAGTACCAGCAAGTGGCTATTATGGAGAAGGCTCTGGTGGGAATTGCAAGGATTTGGGAGTATTTTTTGGTCCAGCTGGGTAAACTGATGCTTACTAAGTTTACAGACTGAAGGAGAGACGTTTATGCTGGTCACAGGACATGACTCAAGAGAGTATTTGCTACTGAGGCTGGGTGGAAAGGATGCTCATAAGCAGGTCTTCCCAAAATTTGAAAGCTTAGCCCCCACCCTAGGGAAATCAAATCAACGGGGCCCCCTTTCCCTGCACCAGGCCTACCCAAAATGAGCTCCCTCTCAAGGTAGATGGGGTAGATCTTCATAATATGATACTTCCTCTCTTTTCTTACAAGCTCTGATGAGATGTGGAATACTTAACAATGCTCACATTGAAATGACCATAAGTGGCACCCGGGTTAGCACCCATGTAAATGAGTACAGCACTTCACACCTCAGAGCCATTGTTTCAGACTTTGCAAACACAAGCAGATATTTCTATTGCGCACATAAGCAGCAATTTTCATGTGCAAGTCAGGCACTTGGAGAGGTGACTGCTTTTACACATGCAATCAGCAGCCTGTGCAAAAGTGGGTGCACAGATTTGGAGGGTGGGGATGAGTATCGGGGCCATAATGTAACAAAGTGTTCTCAGGTTAATGGTTTCATGCAGTTGCATAAATCTTGAGCCAATGCAGAGATTACCAGTTTGAAAGCAAGAGATGATGATCCTGCCAATAATTTTTATCATTCTGGTATTTCAATAACAATAGTATCAAATGACTGATGCACAATCTTCTCTGCTCCACCAGGTCTGACATCAACCAACGTGCCATCTGGGACAAAACACACATCCGATGTACTGGGTAACTCCTCATTGACACGCTCATGAAAGTTGTGATGGAATCTGGCACTGGATGAGTTAATCTTCTCAATTCCAACCTCCTCATAGGCACTGCCAGAGGACGAGTGTATATGGTTACATACCATATCAGAATCTGCTACAATTCTCTGGCACAACAGGATGAGCTAAGATGCAAGAACAGCTTGGATTTTGTCAGCTTGTCACAACCTTACTATTACTTAAACATGGTTCCTAGTGTGCTAGATATAGCCAGCTGTAAGAATGATCTGTCAGAACAGAGACCGGAAGGTTAATGGGTAGTTGCATGCTATTATTTGGAGATCACAGTGGCAGGTAAGCCTGAAAGGAATTGTTACATACTGTACCAGAAGCAAGAAAGCAAAAGGCCAGACGTATTAAGTAAAAACGGGAAAGACAATGGTTTGCTGACATGGGCAATTGACAGCGTGCAGTTTAAATCCTACCTCCTTGCATCCTGTAGGCTTGATCAGAGCCTTAAAGAAGTAAGAAGGGAGATCACCTGGGAAGTCTGAGATGGGGTGGGGGAGGGGAAGGGAGGTTAGAAGACTATTTGGAGGGACTAGCGCCTGGAGCTCTGCTCTTGGTTATTGATGGTATTAATAGGATGCCACTATGTCAGGTTCTCAGGAACAACAATAACCCATATGGGACTGGTAACATTCAAACAGGGAGGAGACAGGAGGACAGATGCATTAAGGACAAAATCAGCAGCGTTTTCCATCAGCCCTAGAGCTCTCTGCTCTTTGCAAATGTCACAAACCTTCCCGTGGTAGAACTGAACTAACCTTATCCAGCACCGGGTCGTCCAGTCGCTGCTGCTCAATGCACTTGTGACAAACTCGGGACAAAAGTTCATGAGGTTCAATGAAGAGTCTTGAACTCAGCAGGAATGTAAAGATATAGGCCTTCTGGGGAAATGAAACAGTCAGTCCTACTTTAAGACAGCTGTACAGTGTGTAAGATTTACCAGAAAATATCTTGAAATCCATATTTAGATTTTCTCCTTGTCACCAGACAGAGATGTTGCTGATTCCTCAGGTTACAAGTATGCAGTCACTAGAGTCCACTCTCTGCCTTGAGTTTATGTATATTTGCATACATAAAGAAGTTTAAACTGTACTTTCTAAACATCTCTTCCATTACACTGAAGGCAGTGGGATTGCACTGGTGCAAATGAGAAGAGCATATGTTTAAAAGATGCACAGATTTCTGACCTTGACAACAGACTTTATTACATCTCTCATAGCCCCATTATCATATATCTGAGCACCTCACAGTCTTGAGTGCCTTTATTCTCATGTCACCCCTGTGAGGTAGGGCAGTGCAATTATCCCCATTTTACAGATGGGAAACTGAGGCACAGAGACTAAGTGACTAATCCAGGGTCAGACAAGAAGCCTGTAGCAGAGCAGGGAAATGAACTCAGTTCTCCCAAGTCCCACACTAGCACCATAACCACTGGACCATCTTCCTCTCTTATGTCAGTCTTTACTCCTTGTGATTTAAACCCTTCTCCCAACAGCAGCGTGTGCTACCTCTATAACTCTCACTTCCAACTCTTGCCAGCCCAGGCACCCAAACTCATGGCAATGATCTGTCACTAGATCGCAGGGCTCGCCCTGCCAGCATTTGGTAAGATTTACTCTAGCAACTTTCCAGAATTGGTTTTAGAGGCCAAGCTGTAGGAATGTCATCAGCAGCCCTACGAGTCAGTATGGAGGGGCAGGTCTGTGAAGTATGCGGTTCAATTGTTTACAAATATATTTGTACTGTGAGTTTAAAGCATATGCATGAATCTCAAGTGAGAATCCTTAAAATATTGTGCAAAGTTGCTTTGGGTCCATAACCCCCAGGCGGCCTGGGTTACCATCCGGCAGCCCCACTAATGTTCCTGAACAGCTCATGAAATATTTCACATCATATTGGGACTACTAAAAACCCAACAACCGAATGTGTCCATGACCTAGTTTAATTGCTTTTCTCATTTTTCAGTTCATCTGTTTATGTTCAGGTGATCACAAACAGAGCAATTGCTAATGTAAGACACTGCCTGTACTGCACTGATAACTTTATAGCTCCGCAGAAGTCAGTCACACTCTATGATTCTTCATAATACAAGTCATCCCGCTGGGACACATTAGCACTGAAAAGTTTTCCAGACAAATTCTTCCCTCAATTCCTCTGGGGCTGTGAAAATCCACTGAAGTCAATCGACTGCATTAGTGCAAAAGAGGAGGATTTAGCTTCTTGGATTAGATTCTCAATGCATCAGTGGAGTTACTCTGGATTTACACTGGTGGAACCCAGATCAGGACAGTCATATGGGCCCTTGGGCCCAGAGACTGTAAGAACGTTGGGCACAATACATCCTAGGTGATTATTATGAATGGGCATGAACCGTGGCTCTATTTTCAGTAGGGGAATGCCTCTCACACACAGAAGCCTGGGCAATTTTAGCAATTGCTGAAGTTCTGCAAATTTACTGCCTGTTCTGGCTTAGAGCTGTTTTTTGCTTCAGTCTAGCACTAAACCCCTCCAGGATGCTCTTCTGTTTTGCCCCCATGCGCCAGCTCACTAATTCTTTAACACCAGAGCTTTACTTAAAAACATTGTCTTATTTAAAGCAACAGATCCCCAACCTGAAGCTCTCTCATGGAAACAATCACAAAGCTGTTCAACGGCATTTAAAACAATGCATCAATTTGCCAAGCTTTAATTGTAGGCCGCTTTAAATAAGCTCTCTTGATTCAAAACCCATGCATTTACAGTGTTGCATAAAGCGCTGCCCCAAGTCAACAAAATTAAACTGTTTACTATACTATGAATTGCTTACTTCAGGGTAGTAATCAGTTGTAGGTATAAGATGTTGGATCAAAGCATCAAGAGATGCGGAGGCAAGGTTTCCATCCTGGAAGATCAGTCCCCCTTGATCATCTTCTTTTGCTGAGTGCAGATGAGGACTGAAGCCACAGGGGGTGAACATACTGATAGAACTCAGGGTTTGGGGCATGCCTCCCTGAAACAGAGAGAGATTCGTGTCAGAGACCAGAGCGATCTGATCTACTCCCATAAACTCGAACAGCTTCCCTTTCCAATTAAAACTCCCCCAGCCATTAATGAGACCAAGGAGGGTTTCTGTTTACAAAACCAGCATGATTTCACGGCTGTGTGATATCCTTCACACGCAGCATTGCTTCTGCACCACATCTGCTTTCGGAAAGTTACTGCTTGAGCACAGAACACTCAGCTCCAGTTTTAGGAAGAGAAGACGGCGGCACCTGCCTAGGGCATCTGACTGAAGAGAGCGCCCAAACTACCTCGAGCCCCCCCAGCAGACAGTAGTGGAGAAAGTTTGCAGGAATTTGGTACACCATAGGCCCTTTAAAGAAGATCCTGTTCCCCTCCTGCTTTAGGCCCTGGAGATTCCCGTGCAGGAAGGGGGACGCTTGGGCTTGAAACCCAGGACCTCCCAGGAGACAGTTGGAGGCTGTAGGCTGGAATTTCCATGTCCCCTGGAGCAAGTGGCGGCTGGTTCTTCATGCCCGTGGAGCTATTGCTAACATGTGGAGTAGGAGAAAGGGGAGGGGTTTCACCTCTGGCTTGCTGGATAAGGGTCTTGGGGGAAAGGCTGACGATTCTGTGGTTCTCAGGAGATGAATGAGTGGATGCAGGGTGAGAGCGAACAGTGAGGAAGGAGCAGCACGTCAGGTGGAGAGAAGTACGGTAGGGATACTGTGAGAGGTGAGATGGAGACGGTGTTGGGAGGGGAGGCAGAGGAACAGAGTGTGGGAGCCGTAGAGGAAAAAAAGGAAGGAATACAAAAGGAAACAAAAGAAGGAAACATGGAAATAGAAGGAATAAGAGGAATGTGGGAAAGGACCAGAGAAGGCATTAGCATTATTTAGGCCAAGATTTTCAAAACTGGATGCCTGAAATTATGTTCCTAGGTCCACATTGAGCCACATAAGTGTCTTAATTTCAAAGGTACTCAGCACCCACGGGCTTTAACAACAGCTGCTGGGTGCTCAGCACATTTGAAAAGCAGGCAACTTATTTAGGGGTGTCAATGTGGACCTAAAAGCATAACTTCAGGCTTCCATTGTTGAAAATCCTGGCCTTTGTTCCGTTCCTATTCTCTGTGCCGGCTGGCACTCCAGGGGCGTCTCTCCCATTGAGATGTATGGAATGATTTGATTGTTTAGACTGTTGACCAATTGTTTAGTTTTTGAGTTGGTGCAAGCAACATGGTAGATTTTTCCATGTAGGCCTCCAACACACCTCTAAGCAACCCTGATGACACTGCCCAAGGTGTCACTCTAGCCAGAATGGAAGCAGTAACATCTAATTGTAAAAAGAGTGTAGATGTCTTTGTTAGTAAGTCTGCAATAGCCCTCCCATAGCAAATAATTGCTACTTTTTGTACACTCTTCAGACACTGTGTATTAAATAGGAAAAGACAGCCAAATCCCATCTGTTATTTCTAACACTCTGCATGTTACGTCTTGTTTCTATGGCAATAATCCCAAGAAAGATTACATGTGCGTACAGATCAAGAAATAAATCTCATGGATATGGACTATCTGGGCCAGGAATAAAAAAAAAGTTAAAAAGCTATACATTTATATGACACATTCTTGCGTCAATGCAAAATACAGAATTCGGGGTTATAATTAATGCAAAGCAATTCCTCACTGTCAGCACCATTTTTATTATCTAATAGAAATGTATTTGAACAGGATATTGCCTGAACTGTTGCATTGTTCCACAGCTAAATAAAAATGGCACGTGCAGTCGTTTTACTTCCTTCTTAAATATTGGTAAAGAATTAAGCTCCACTCCCTGTCCTGTTTTGGTGCTCCAATTAATGTTGCGTCTCATTCTGAAACACACTGGCATCCCCCTTTAGAAGATGGGCCACTGGAAGATAACAGCCTACCAACTGCTACTGCCTAATGCACTTGCTTTTAGCTCAAGCGGCAGAGGTCTGTGTTGCAGTGCTGAAGCCTCTGGGTTCAAATCCTGCTGATGATTCATGGGAGATGTTGCTACAATTGCTGCAGAGTTTGCATGGGATGAAGGATGACTGTACAAAAGACTAACAACTCTAGTGACAAAGTTCTGGCATAAAACTTCCTTATTCATGCTTGAGAAGGTCACTGTCAAGTTGACTTGAGGTTAGGGCACTGACTTAGCTGGTTTCACTGTTTTACAAAACTATACTGCTCTTTCCTTCCTTTTTTAATGTGAGCCTGAAGTATCACTTCGTTAGCAATATGGAAAAATGAGAACTTCCTTTACAATAAATCTCAGGCAGCATTTTTCTGTGCATTCTATCTAGTTTACGAGCGATGCTTTGGGTGACCTGTGCTGTCAGTCATAGTAATGAAGGAGACAAAGAGGAAAACGTTGATTGCAGTAAAAACAAAACAGAAAAGACATTTGTCTCATTCTACCTGCCATGATTTATATAAAGGGGCACATGTCTTGTCTCGAGGTGTTGCAATATTGTCCCGTTCCTGGAATGTTAAAGTGCAGCGAGCAGATATCAATGTGATAAGATTAGGGCTGTCAAACGATTAAAAAAATTAATCGCGATTAATCACACTGTTAAACAATTATAGAAAACCATATATTTAAATGTTTTTGGATGTTTTCTACATTTTCAAATATATTTATTTCAATTACAACATGGAATACAAAGTGTACAGTGCTCACTTTATTTTCTATTACAAATATTTGCGCTATAAAAGACAAAACTGTATTTTTCAATTCACCTAATACAAGTACTGTAGTGCAACCTCTTTGTCATGAAAGTTGAACTTACAAATGTAGAATTATGTACAAAAAATAATGGCACTCAAAAATAAAACAATGTAGGACTGAGTGGACTTGTAGGCTCTAAAGTCTTACATTGTTTTGTTTTTGAGTGCAGTTAGGTAGCAAAAAAAAAATCTACATTTGTAAGTTGCATTTTCATGATAAAGAGATTGCAAATATTTGTAATAATAAATAATAATATAAAGTAAGCAGTGTACAGTTTGTATTCTGGGTCGTAACTGAAATCAATATATTTGAAAATATAGGAAAACATCCAAAAATATGTAATAAATTTCAATTGGTATTCTATAGTTTAACAGTGCGATTAAAACGGCAAATTATTTTTTTAAATCATGATTAATTTTTTTTAGTTAATCGTGTGAGTTAACTGCAATTGATTGACAGCCCTCGATAAGATCAGTGCTTCCTTTTTAATTGAAGCAACTGCTAGTATCACAACAACCCAACCAACAATGTCTTTGCACAAAAATGCATGTTAGTCCACACAGCTTCTTCTATGGAGTTTGGATACACTCGGCTGCCCGTGGCAATAGCAACACTAGGGCCCTGTTTCAGGAAAGCATCCCTATTCAGCAAGGCACTTAAGCACGTGTTTAAATGCTTTAGTGAACTGAAACTCAACTATGGCAACCAGCACTTGGCCTTTCCTTTCAGTTCAGGGGGGGTTCTTCAGACCTGGAAAGTTCTACAATGAGACTTACTGAGAGACTGGAGCCTTAATGGTGGAAAAGCTGCTGCCAGGCAGTGGATCTGAAACCAGGTCCCACACTCCTCAGGCTGGAAGTGTTGCAATAGCAGCACGTAGAGCCTCTGGTGGGGATGATGAGGACAAAATACCTTACGTCTCTTGAGTGACCACCTTGGCTGCTGGGCTGTGGAGAGAGTATCCTTGGCAGGAGGTCTTGAGTAAGTGGGAGAAGTCCATACCCCAAAGAAAAAAGAATGAATCTGATACAGGCTTGCAGCACAAATACCACCATTCAAGCCACTTATGCATGGCATAAGTGGTAGATTTAAGGGAAGAGACGTTGAGCTATGTGCTTGTTTCTGATCTATTCCAAACGAGGAGGGAAAATGTGACGTTGGGGCTCTTTCCATCTTCCTCTTGATCACACAGAAACCTGCTGTAAAGAATATGCTCAGATGCCATAGCTCTGTGGTTAGAGAAAAACAAGGCTAGGGAGGAAGGATGGTCCAGTTGTTGGGTACCAGCTAAGACCTGGGAGATTTGGGCTCGATCCCCTGCTGTGCAACAGACTTTGTGGGAGACCCTGGGCAAGTCACTTAGCCTCTCTGTGCTTCAGTGCCCTACCTGTAAAATGGGGATAATAGCTTTGCCCTGTCTCACACAGGTATGGGGAGATTAAATCCATTCAAGATTGTGAAGCGCTTTGATGAGAAGCACTACATAAGGGTTAGGCGACATCACAGAATGTGGGACACAATAGGGAACATTCTCCAGTGCCCACAACTTGTGCCCTCATTTACACCACCGCCCAGGGAATGTAAATCAGAACAGTAGTACTTTGCAGAAGTATAAATGACCACACAAAGGCAGGAGGGGAGGGGGGCAATGGATAACCTGGCCCACTGCCACCTGTGTTAATCACAACAGCCCTAGATAGCCAGCCCTTTCCTTGCTTATTTTTATACACTTTACTACTAGGTATCTCAGTGACTCCCAGACACTGGGGAAACAACAGCATAAGCTGTGTCATGGTATGCTTCTTTAACTCTCTCCAGTGTTAGGGATAGGATGTATTCAAGGCTTCTGCAATAAGGAGATACCACAGCTCAGGCCATATCCTGTTCTAATACGCGAATATTAGAGAATAAAATGGAGCTTGCCAGAAGTAAAGAATTACACAGCATTTAACATAACACTGACTCCCGTATTTCCATTGTGGAAGAAATGTGGGACCATTTCTGTCTAATATTAATAACTAAACCATAGACTTTTAAATCACATACCTACTCTTCTCCTCTTTTTCCTGTCTCTCTCTCTCTCTATTCTTTTGACCTTCCTTTCATTAGATTCTCTAGTCTTGTACTGAATATTACATTATAATATTTCACTGTATTACATATATTAAAAAAATTAAGCTACCTCAACAGAAATAAGAGAATGATGTCAATATATTGATTTTTAGCTTTCTTTCTCCCCCACCCCATCCTAATCAGGACAACTCCATATTCCAATTCAGAGATTTTTATCCTGTGATCCTTTAAAAGTGGCACCTGATGATATCAAGTTACATATAAAAATTCTGCAATTTTTACATAAAAACGTGTACCAATGAGTTGTGCCCAATTAAGCATAAGCCAAGAAAGGCCTTAAGGATTTGAACCATTGAGCTAAAAGAGTAGAACCAAATTCCAACTGGTGCTGTGCAAAGACGCCTACTACAAATTCTGCATATGGCAGGAATGGGAACAGGAATTTCCCACCACAGTCTCGACTTCCCCAAAAGTCCAAGCAGAAGCCATGCAGCAAGCCTTCTGGGAGAGCAGCGGCAGTTTCAGACCAGCAACGTCTCTTGCACAGGTTATTCCTGCTCGTCTATGGGCGTTTTGTGTGCAGAGCCACCACAGACTGGAATGGTTGCCCCTATTAACCAGGGGGATCAAACAGCTTGCCCCGGGTAAGTATTTGGCAGAGCAGACAGTGGAGAACAGACTTTCTTGCTCATAGGCCTGTGCTTCAACTTGTTACACTTCCTAACCTCAGAAACAAGAGAAAGATAGTGGGCCGAATCTGCCTTTGTTTGTGCCTGTATTTTGTCCTTGCAGTCCAGGAAACTATCTGGCTTCCATTACCGCAGGTTCTTAGCACCTCCCCAAAAGATTATGGCTGGGAAGTATTTATAGGATTTACCTCACTTTACAGGTGGAAAATTCTGATGCTCTCAGCACTGTCACATAACTGCACTCATACTAACCCCGTTACCAGTGCACATACAGACCGTCTGTACTAAATGCAGGTTAACCTTGCCGAGATCATCATTAAAGGCTTTGTGTTAGAGCACGAGACTGAGAGGAACTTCACGCGTGCATCCGTTTTCTTAACAACCCTGCTAACAAGGGTACTAATGGTTATGAGCTTTTTATATTATGTGGACGCAAAGGGCCAGATTTTCAACAGACTTTAGGCAGTGCTTAAGCCGATTAGGCGCCTACCTCCTATCGATGTCAAATCGAACCTGATTGGGCACTTTTGAAAATCTCGGCACCTCTTGGTGCCTAAACACGTTTAAAAAATCTGTCCCCAAAAGCCCCAACCTCGGGAACGGAGCAGAGCTCAGATTAATGCAGAGGTTGCCAACCCTTTTCATAGCATTAGCCACTGTAAATAGCAAGAATGCCTCCCCTGCCATTGGCATTCTACACACAGTCCCAGAGCATTGTTCTAAGGGTCTGACACACTATGGTGCTGGCCAGAAACTGCCACTTGATTTCCTGGCATCAGTCACATGACCTAAGGCCAAATTCCAAAGGCAAATAAATACCCTGTCCATGTCCACTGACTCCAGTAGCTGCTGTTACAACAGTCCCTGTGGCAACGACAGCTATTGCTTACCTGGGAAAGTAACATGAGGGAAGCAGTTAATGTATTTCCAGCTGGCTTTGACATGTTAAGTGTTTTATCCTTTTATCAAAAAGTTAATCAGCAACATTAACTTTTGATCTTCATTTCATTTCCCCTTTTCAGCTGTCTCTCTCTTAGATGAAAACAAAGAGAGCCAGCCTCATGTGAGCAGCCATCTCTTACCGTGGACTGCACTTTGGGAAGAACTGAGTTAAAGGGTTTTCTCTCTTGTAAGAGCATCACGGGCTGAAAGATGGAATCTTCTGCACCAGCTGGCCAGGCTGGCTGTGCTTCTCTGTACATGGGGTTTAACCCAGTGGATTCATGAAGCGCATAGATCTGCTACGGAGATCTCTGTGCACTGCAGAGACCCCTGTGCAACCTCACCATAAATCTTTTTCCATCTATTTTATTATTATTTGTATTACACTAACACCTAGATCAGGTGCTAGGTGATGTACAGACACACTGTAAGGGACTATACCTGCCCCAAAGAGATCATAGGCCAAATAGACAAGACAAAGAGTGGGATAGGAAATAGGCACAAAGCAACTATGCCACAGATAGGAAAAGACTAAGTCTTCTGACTGCCAGTCCAGGGCCCTATTTATGAGGCCACAGTATCTCTCTAGGGACCGAGTTACATTTGAGATCAGTGCATGAGTGGCTTGGAGAAGGCCTTCTCCATCATTGCTTTTGTCTGCATGAACTTTGGTTTAGCATTCTACGTTTGAACTAGGTGGAAACAATTTTGATGCCGAATCCGGCATGTCACTTAGGCATATGTTGTCAAAAACTTCCATTACTTTTAACTCTGCAGACAGTTTCAAGGCGAAAACCTGTGCCAGGATTTTTACGCCGTTGAGAAATGCGTTTCTTGGCATGAAGATTCCTCCTCACCCCTGGCTGAAGGAGAAACATCTTTAGAAAGCAGCCCAAGCTAGTTTTGACTGGATAAATGTGCCTATTTCAGAGAAGCCGCATTGAGGGCCTGTAGGTATCAGATGAATACACCGGTATTTTCATCCTGGATTTATAGTCACTTTCTCTCCAATGCCTCACAACTGTTGGGGATTAGCTTGATGTTTATTGTGAGGGCCTATCACAAACATTAGAAAAATCTGCTACACTACTAATCTCCTGTTATGCCGAGAAGCAGCAGGGGACTCCATGGGGCTGGTGTTTGCCTGTACAGGAGGGTTGGAATAAAGCTGCTTTTGCTTTTCCCACTGATAGCTAAGCTAAAATTTGTTAAAGCTTTAGCTCATCTTGACAGCGTTCAAACCTTCTGTATCTTCCTGTAACTTGTATTGCCATCTTGCCGGCCTCCTTCCATAAAAATACAACTTACTCTTCTCCAGCAGTAGATTTCTGGCTACCATTGCTTCTCTCAATAAAACCTGCTCTTGTCCAAAGCCCGATATGAGTCACTGCAGAGTGCAAAACAGCCGCTGTTTACTCGTGTGGTCACTGCCCTGACACCATCAATTTGTTAAGTATTTTTGGAATACGAAAGGCATGGTGTGAAAACAACATGCTAGCTGATCTCTTTTTCACTAATGCGCATTCATTAACCTCTCACTGAGTCAGGGTATACGTCTGCATTGTCTCGGCAAAGTTAAAATAAGCACGTCTCGATGTCATAATGTCGAATGTGAGCTGTGGGAGCCAAAGATTTTTGTTTTTAATAAAAGCAATGGTTTTAGAACATGGTGGTACATTTAGATTTTCTAACACAGTCTTTCCTCAGGTAAATTCTCGATGGGAACAGGGGTTTGTTTGCATAAGGACTGAGTGAAAGCTAAGAAAGGACCTCAGGATTTGGCCAAAGTTACTGAATCATATCATATAGTTGCATGCAGTAGATATCCATACCGGGAGGGTCTTTCTTATTAAAGAGATGAGAAAAAATGGAAAAATTCTGCTTCAGGTCTCGATGTCAACGACAAAGTTCAGCAAAACTCCAGCCCTCAGATGCACCTTCCAATTCCTCGTCCTCAGAGCCTGCTTCTCCAGGGGCCAAAGCTTCGCACTGGTGCCATGCTGTGGTCACGTTTCCTTCTCAATGCATACATCATGTCACTTGCAATGCACCTGACATTTCAATATAGTGTGTCTGCCAGACAAGACTTAGGCCTGGTCTATACCTAAAAATTAGATTAGGCCTAGCTGCATCACTCAGGGCTGTAAAAAATTCCACATCCTATGCAAGGCCCACTACCCCACACTGTAGATGCAGCTAGGTTGGTGGCGAGGTGGATTAACTACATTGACAGAAAACCCCTTCCACTGCTGTAGGAAGCGTTTATGCTATGGCACTAGAGCAGCATATCTGTACCACCCGTAGGTGTGCCACTGTAGTGTAGACACACTCTTAGTATCAGGGTTGGGCACAGTAGACTAATGGGGCAGTTTCAGGCAGGATCAGGTCTCCGTGTTAACACAGATCCAGATAATGGAAGTGGAAGGATGTAGCAGCATGTGTGTTCTGGAGAAATTCATCATCTGGCAAAACACTGAATGTGAAATAAAGGAGTAATAGAATCACAGACGATTAAGGTTGGAAGAGACCTCAGGAGGTCATCTAGTCCAACCTCCTGCTCAAAGCAGGACCAACACCAGCTAAATCATCTCAGCCAGGGCTTTGTCATGCCAGGCCTAAAAACCTCCAAGGATGGAGATTCCACCACCTCTCTAGGTAACCCATTCCAGTGCTTCACCACCCTCCTAGTGAAATAGTTTTTCCTAATAGCCAGCCTAGACCTCCCCCACTGCAACTTGAGACCATTGCTCCTTGTCTGTCATTTGCCACCACTGAGAACAGCCGAGCTCCATCCTCTTTGGAACCCCCCTTCAGGTAGTTTAAGGCTGCTATCAAATCCCCAACTCACTCTTCTCTTCTGCAGACTAAATAAGCCCAGTTCCCTCAGCCTTCCCTCGTAAGTCACGTGTCCCAGCCCTCTGATCATTTTCGTTGCTCTCTGCAGGACTCTCTCCAATTTGTCCACATCCCTTCTGTAGTGGGGGCCCCAAAACTGGATGCAATACTCCAGATGAGGCCTCACCAGTGCCGAATAGAGGGGAATAATCACTTCCCTCGATCTGCTGGCAATGCTCCTACTAATACAGCCCAATATACCATTAGCCTTCTTGGCAACAGGGGCACACTGCTGACTTATATCCAGCTTCTCATCCACTGTAATCCCCAGGTCCTTTTCTGCAGAACTGCTGCTTAGCTAGTCGGTCCCCAGCCTGTAGCAGTGCACAGGATTCTTCCATCCTAAGTGCAGCACTCTGCACTTGTCCTTGTTGAACCTCATCAGATTTGTTTTGAACCAATCCTCCAATTTCGCTAGGTCACTCTGGACCCTATCCCTACCCTCCAGCGTATCTACCTCTCCCGCCAGCTTAGTGTCATCCGCGAACTTGCTGAAGGTACAATTCATCCCATCATCTAGATCATTAATAAAGATGTTGAACAAAACCAGCCCCAGGACTGACCCCTGGGGCACTCCACTTGATACCAGCTGCCAACTAGACATCGAGCCGTTGATCGCTACCCATTGTGACAGACAATCTCGCCAGCTTTCTATCCAATTTATAGTCCATTCATCCAATCCATACTCTTTTAACTTGCTGGCAAGAATACTGTCGGAGACCGTACCAAAAGCTTTGCTAAAGTCAAGATATATCACGTCCACCACTTTCCCCATATTCACAGAGCCAGTTATCTCATCATAGAAGGCAATCAGGTTGGTCAGGCATGACTTGCCCTTGGTGAATCCATGTTGACTGTTCCTGATCACCTTCCTCTCCTCCAAGTGCTTCAAAATGGATTCCTTGAGGACCTGCTCCATGATTTTCCAGGGACTGAGGTCTGGCTGACCGGTCTGTAGTTCCCCAGGTTCTCCTTCTTCCCTTTTTAAAAGATGGGCACTATATTTGCCTTTTTCCAATTGTTCAGGACCTCCCCTGATTGCCACGAGTTTTCAAAGATAATGGCCAATGGCTCTACAACTGCAATCACATCAGCCTGTTGAGGAACAGATTAAGAGAGAGGAATGGAAGAATTATGACCTTGAGGTTGACACACTGGGCTGTGATTCAGAAGATTTGGGCTCCACTTCTGAGATCTCCCACAGATTTCCTTTGTTAAGTGACTTGAGCAAGTCACAAACTCTCCATGCTTCAGCTCCCCATCTGAAAAGTGAGGATAACAACACTACCTTTCTCCTACTTTGTCTATTGTAAACTCTTCAGGTCAAGGACTGCATCTCGCTCTGGGTTTCAACAGCACCTACCACAATGGAGCCTGACCTCAGCTCTGGTCGCTAGTCGCTATCATAGTACAAGTAATGAATAACAACAGTACATCCACTGGGACCCATAATACGCAAGGCTGGTTTCTTGTACGCACATTTTTCACACTAGTTTCATGCATTTTTAAGCTATTCATCTTAGCAGAGAAAGACAGTTTAGAAAGAGAATCCTGATCCCTCTTCTTTTTTGCCAGGAGGGGAGCTGAAGAAGGGGGAAAAGATCAGCGGTGTTTCAGAAACGTGAAGGAAAAAGTCATATTGTACGAACTGTTTCAGCTTGCGAAGGCTGTGGTTATAAATGGCTTCTCAGCAAGCAGGGGTGGTGTTAAGAACATTATTATGTATTTGATGCTGATGTAATTAGGAAGCTGGTGGCAGATGTTGCTTCCTTTTCACCAAGCTATAAAACATTCAATTTACAGACCGTGATGCAGTAAAATGGCACAAAATTCAACCTGTCAATCTGAATAATGTTGGGAATGATTAAGTGAGCAATATACTGAAACTATACAATTTACGAATGCACAGGAATCACAAGGGATGAGTGTGGGGCAAACCACAGAGGGGAAACTGACATTCTGGTCTATTCTTCCCTTACTGTGACCCCCTAATTAATACTCATACACCATAAAGAACAGCAGCTGCATATCAGTCTTCCCAGCCCAGCTTCAATATGAGGGAGTCAGGGTTTGACCCAAGGTCCACAGACGTCATTCTAATGACTTCATTGGGTTATCTCTGGTCCTCTGGATAGTGCTAATGTAAAATACAGAGGGGTTTTGCTCCCTGATATGTGCACATCACTGCATCTGAAGTCAGTCAATAGGAGATGTATGCTTACATGTCTTCCAGCAGTATTTGTTCCATCACTGCAGTAAAATGACAATGATCATAGTTGTCGCTGTGTTACAGGTTTACAAGAAATATTTTGCCATCAAAATATTACACTGAAAAACCAACGACTCCTACCAATTATCTAAAAATCTGCTGATAAGTGTGCTACTGAAAGAAGCCAAATTTATAGATGACGGTGAGGCACTAAATCAATTACCAGTACATTGCTTGCAAGAGCAAGGTCACCTTACTGGGGGAATGTTCCTGTTTACGCTCATATCTGTAAATTTTGTTTGATAGGGAAAAATGAAACACTGATTAGCATGAATTTGGTAGCTAGTCTGAAGCAGAATGTAAATCAGAAATCGGAAGATTTACGGCCTATTAAATTGAACTCCAATCAAAATCCCATCCAGGCAACAGTTCCCCAAGGGCTTCCATTTGTTAACATCACTTTTTTTTTTTTTTTAATAACTTTCTTTTTCATGTATCAGCAGCAGTAATAAAAGCCCTTTGGTATCAAGCAGAGCAGAAAACACATTATTTACCTTAAAATGCCGTCACTGCTTGGAACCATAATGAACTAGAGCCATCAAGTGCAACACTGAGAAAACACTCAGGTATGAATCCATAGATGCCAAACTTCTCTCTTAATCTGGAAAGAAATTCTGTTCTCATTAAACTGATTTAAGTCTGGAGTATTTCCATTGAATGCAGTGAAGTTACTGGAGATCAACATTGGTGTGAGACCAGAATCTAACCCCGATGTCTATACATTTTAGTTCCTATGCTACTCATGCCGGCTAGACGGTCTCAACCATAACGCCGCCTGTTTAAGGAACACAGGATGGGGCTCCGCTGTATATCTGTAGCCAATTATTATTAGAATGATAGAAATACCGAAAAGGATGCATAAACTCCAGGTGCTCTTGACATAGCTTTAAAATACATTCTAAGTGAAGCAGTACACGTCAAGATAACCCACCACCTGTAGCGAGCGGGGCAACTAAAGACGTTAATTCACCATTCTTTACCCGTACAATCTCTCTCCCCCACCCGTTTTCAAACACCTGGCAAATAATCATGGGCAATAAACGAACTGTCCTGGGTGTGTATATAAAACGATGACATTTTTTGTTTTGTTTTAAGGACATTGAAAATTAAAGCATAAAAATGGGAGAAACGTGAGAGCCCTTGAAAAAATGGAAGAATTTTTACTTACGATTCGGCAAGCACTAACAGTGCACTCAGAACGCTACAAACCACAAAACCCTGGGCCCTGGTCCAAGGCATTTACAAACTACACACCTGATCCAAAGACCACTGCAGTGAATGGCAGTCATTTGGTTGACTTCAGCGGGCTAGAAAAGACTGCACTGAGAAAGGTGATCACTTAGGCCAGATCTACACTATAAACTTACACCCACACCCCTGAGTGACAGAGTTATGCCAGCCTAACCCCCAGTGTAGACAGCGCGGTGTTGGTGAGAGAGCTTCTCCCGTCGACATAGCTACTGCCTCTTGCAGAGGTGGATTAATGGGAGGAGCTCTCCTCTCAGCGTAGTAGCGTCTTCACTGAAGCGCTAGAGCAACACAAGTGCAGCTGTTCTAAGTGGAGACATGCCCTTAGATTCCTTTATGTGGACAGGAACGCTGGTGACGTTATATCGATCTGGGCTGGCCGTTATATGGATCATGGAAGAGAGGGGGTTTTAAGAAGGATTTAAAGAGATTTTAATGATGATTTAAAAGCTCTAAATTAAAATTGTTTTGGGACTTGTACAATGATACCTGCTTGGCATGCAGCATTCTCCTAATTGTTCTTAAATTAAGAAATCCAACTTTAGAATTTTGATATACTAAATAAATGTATATGATGCACCTACCTTCTGCAGCTTCCGTCACACACAGGAAGCCATTGAATTAACTTCTGTGATTACGTTTCACCATTACATACCCCGCAACCCCTATTACTGAGTCAAAATGAATTACAAAGATATAAGAGGAACTGATTTACTGATTGTTTTAAAGGCAGTGTCTTTTAGCATTATTATTTTAACATTTGAAGTCTGAGTCTGCATTACTGCACTTTTAATCCACAGCTAGCCAAAAGACTGAAAATGTGTCTCCGAATCTTAAGAACACCCTGTAGCTCACGAAAGCTTATGCTCAAATAAATTGGTTAGTCTCTAAGGTGCCACAAGTACTCCTTTTCTTTTTGCGAATACAGACTAACACGGCTGCTACTCTGAAAAATGAAAGAAATGTTTCAGATCACGTCTGAGGACATATCCCTGACCCCAGCGAGAAAAGTGATCATTTAACAACCCATTTTCTCTTTGAAATGGATATTACTTTGATAGTGGGAGCTGTCCCTCCCGGCCCCCCAGTTCCTCCCTTCCATTCAAAGCCTGGTTTCGACCTTTGCAGTAAGTTTCTTCTGTTCTTGTTTAGGTTGCTTTTGACACCTTGGTGTTTGCCTTCGACTACTGGGGCCTGATTCTCTACTGCCTTCCATCTTGTCTGGAGTATAAAATGGCACCAAATCAGAGCAGCCACCAAATCAGCAATCTCCACAATGTGAAAATTGCACCTCCAAGCAGTGTACAGTCAGGATGTGTCTACACAGCAATAGCTGCACATGGGGCTAGCCCAGCCGAGCTAGCTTGAACCCAGCGAGTGCAGGTAAAGCAGCACTTCAGACAGTGCAGCACAGGCTTCGGCACGGTGGGGGTGGGGCGGGTGTCCAGCATGGGCCCCGAGTACATACTTGGCTTGCTAGCCTGCGCTGAAGCCCACACTGCTCTGTGCTAGCTGGATTCAAGCTTTCGACATACCCTCTGGCCCCTAGTCTCAGTTACACCAATGGAAATCGGGGGGTAACTTTACTGAAATCAATGGAAAGTCACACTGGTATAACAGTGCTATGGCTGAAATCAGAATCAGGCCCCTTGATGCTACAATGCTGTCAGCCTTGTACCCGTGCAGATGCCTCTCTTTCCGTCTGAAAGAAGGCCAGCTCCACTTGATGCTTACAGAATTACAGCTGAAAACCCATAAATGAAACAGAAACGCAGTGCGAGGTCCACTCTCACGTCAGCTCAGATAAACAGGCCCCAACAAGTATAAAAGTCTTCCGCACCAAGCAAAGCAATTCCACTATTTATGCAGAGGGGAAAAAAGAAAGCTGTATATCAACAGATAATTACAAGCACAGCTGTATCTGTCCCTGCTGATTACTTGCAGCTAGGTTTGAAGATTCTGTCATCACGCAGCAGGTTGCTCCGAAAGCTGCATGTCACAACACTTCAATCACAGTTCTTTCATTTATTAGCACCTACTGTTACCGGTCTCCTAGTCGAAAATCTTAACATGCATTTGTAAATTGGTCTCTGGAGTCTGTCAGAGAGATTTAAAAAGCAATAAATCATATTACAGATATATACACACACACCCCCACATATATATTATATGTGTATATACACACATATATATATATACACACACACACACAGACCCACACAAAATATGTACATAAATAACTGACTGTAAAGATTATTTATAACTAATTACCCCAGGAAGAACCAAATCCTACAGCCCACATACATCAGTAATCACTGAACAGCAGCACCAGCACGGCTAGGTACAGTATGTCTGGTAATTAAATATTCATGGTAAATAGGCCCAATGGCCTGTGATGGGATATTAGATGGGGTGGGATCTGAGTTACCCAGGAAAGAATTTTCTGTAGTATCTGGCTGATGAATCTTGCCCATATGCTCAGGGTTCAGCTGATCGCCATATTTGGGGTCGGGAAGGAATTTTCCTCCAGGGCAGATTGGAAGAGGCCCTGGGGGGTTTTCGCCTTCCTCTGTAGCATGGGGCACGGGTCACTTGCTGGAGGATTCTCTGCTCCTTGAAGTCTTTAAACCACGATTTGAGGACTTCAATAGCACAGACATAGGTGAGAGGTGTTTTGCAGGAGTGGTGGGTGAAATTCTGTGGCCTGCGCTGTGAAGGAGGTCAGACTAGATGATCATAATGGTCCCTTCTGACCTAAATATCTATGAATCTATGTCAATTTTTCACTATTGTTAAGTATACCATATTGCAATTCATATCTGAGCAGTTACCTGATTAGCACGGAAATCCTACAGATTTTGATTTTTTTAAGAATCCCTGGGTTCGATGCATCCCTTAGATTTATAGTCCCTGGAAAATAAGCGGTCCCCACTGCCCTTGTATGTACAGATGCAGATTAAATACTATAAACAATAGCATTTAGCACTCATCATTGATTTTCATCTGTGACTCTCCAAGAGCTTTACAAAGAATTTTAGAGATGGAAGAACAGAGAGGCTAAGAGACCTGCTCAAGTTCACATGAGCAAGTCAGTGGAACAGAACCCAAATATGCTGACTCTGGAACCAAGGCCCTAGCTCCAGGAACACACTGGGCATGTCTATACTGCAACAAAAGACCCGCAGCAGGCCCGGGTCAGCTTATTTGGGTTTGTGGGGCTCAGGCTGGGGGGCTATAAAACTGCAGTGTTGACAATCTGGCTTGGGCTTGATCCTGGGCTCTGGGACCTCGTGATGGGAGAGGGACACAGAGCCTGGGCTCCAGCTTTAGCCCAAACGTCTACACTGCAATTTCATATACGTGCAGTCTGAACCGCATGAGCCTGAGTCAGCTGATCCAGGCCAGCTTCAGCTGTGCCGGGGGTCTTTTATCACAGAGTAGACCAGGAATCGGCAACCTTTGGCACGTGGCCCATCAGGGAAATCCGCTGGCGGGCCAGGACGGTTTGTTTACCTGCTGCGTCCACAGGTTCCGCCGATTGCAGCTCCCACTGGCCGCGGTTCACTGTTCCAGGCCAATGGGGGCTGCAAAACGGTGTGGGCCAAGGGATGTGCTGGCTGCCGCTTCCCGCTGATCCCCGGGGTAGACGTACCCTAAGGGCCAAATTCTGACCTCCACCAATGCAAGAGTGACAGTGCAAAGGGGCTGTGTCAGTGTAACCAACAACAGAATTTGGCCTTAAATACAGATTCCTGTTCACGAGGATAAGAACTTATTTTCTCTTCTCATTCCCCAGAGCATTCCAAATCAGAGAGAAGGTTCCTCTTCTATATGGATGTAGGCATAGTCTGTAACAAAAACTCGCTCTCAAGCTTCTGGTCTTACATACCCTTCCAGAGCACCATCTGCACCTGTTCTCAGTGCAGCCACCTGTTATTATGGCATGCTTCCATCCAGCAGGGTAGAAATGCAGGCTCTTAATGAGCTAGCTAACCCATTGCTATTCTAAGGAACAGCTAGCAAGAGATGATAAAGCAGCAACGTAGTCGGTAACCAGCCTGGAGTTTAAATGTATTAACTCTGTAATATGCTCAGCCCATGCAAGTTAAATGATCTTTCGGTCAGCTAAGCAGCCTTCTATTTTCACAGGCTAGATTAAGTATACAAAGAGACTTGGCTGGCATTTAAAATAATGCAGCAAGTTTATAGCTGAATAATAAACCTCCTCTCATTCCCGGAAGTCTCAATTGTAGCCCCAAACAATGACTCCTTTCTCTACTGCAGCTCCATAATTAAGGATCTATGACTCATTGGAAATGGGCCCAGTGTCAAAGCAACATAAGCCTGACTTCTTTGAGCGTTGGGGATGTTCAGATCTGCATTTGGGGCAGATTTTCCCCATTGGGTGCAGCAGGATGAGGGTGCAGTGAGGAAGTCTGCTCCGGCTCCCTGAGTTTTTGCACCAGTGCTGATGCAGGTTAGACTGCTGGCTTGTGGTAGGTGCTTGTGGTCCCCATGGAGTTCACTTTTAAAAAGTGACAGTTAGAGAATTGGTCTTTAGTGCAAACAAACTGGATGGGCCACTTTTCCGTGATCATCACTAGAAGTCTGTCATCAAAAGGGACTGCCAGTATCAGTTCTTTGCTTATTATCAGGACACAATCTACATGAAATTATGGCTTTGCTATTAGCAACTTTGGTCTCTTAGGAACATAGGCATTGCCAGACTGGATCAGAACTGTGGGTCATCTAGGCCAGTATCTTGTCTCTGACAGAGCCAGTACCAGATGTTTCAAAGGAAGATGTCAGAACACCACAGTAGGCAGATGAGAGATGAATCTGCCTCCCACACAGGTCTCTAATAGTTTGAGACTTGCTTATGAAGCATGAGGTTTAATAATCCTTCCAAAATGTTTATTGTCATCAGGTATGATAGATTTCAGAGTAACAGCCATGTTAGTCTGTATTCACAAAAAGAAAAGGAGTACTTGTGGCACCTTAGAGACTAACCAATTTATTTGAGCATGAGCTTTCGTGAGCTACAGCTCACTTCATCGGATGCATACTGTGGAAACTGCCTATTTCATCCGATGAAGTGAGCTGTAGCTCACGAAAGCTTATGTTCAAATAAATTGGTTAGTCTCTAAGGTGCCACAAGTACTCCTTTTCTTTTCAGGTATGATAGAGAATTCTGGATATTCTTGATATCCATATAAAAATCAAAATCTTTGTAATCTGACCAGCACCAGCCCTTTTAGATGAAATCCCGTGAGCCTCGTGAAAGCGAAGTGATAGGAGGAACTGAGTTCAAAAATAAGGGGACAAATCCCTCATTGGTATAACTCCACTGACTTCAGTGGCATTAAAATCAGGGATGAATTTGGCCCTAGATATGCACAGGATGAATTAAATCTTGAACTGTAATTGCTGACCGCCTAACTCTTCAGCCGTCAAGATGTGGTTTACAAAGCCAATTTCCAGAGGATCAGACTGCATGAGCATACTGCAAAGATTTTTCCCACCTAATCCACATTAATTCGATTCTCTTTTGAAGTGCTCTTTAAATGACACTGTCAAGTCATGTATGGCTCCAAAATTCTATAGATCATACTAGGAAATGTGATCCAGAAAACACTGTAGTGTTTTTTTAACTGACCATTCCAGCAATTGATTTATCTACCCAGATACAGTACTAACACGGTCTCCTTCACCGTAATATCTGAGTAAGTGCCAATTATTTAAAAATACAAATAATCTCTCACTTTCTTTTTCCTCCTTCCCATTCTATAGGAGAAATGGCTTGATTAGTTCATAGGGATTGGTGTGTGTATGTTCATAAAGAACAAATTATTAATCCTCCAATCTCAGATATCCCAATACATCCAAAAATATAGCATAAGTGCAAAGCTCAGTTTATATATAGGACCTACATGAAATGCTGCATTGTTCATTTGAGTTATTTCTTGCACAACTGATTTAAAACAAACAAACAAAAAAAACCACCAACAAGCATTACTTCTTGATACTACCTTAGTAGCAAATTTTGCCTGGGGCCTAAAAGAGCTTGATATGAAACTCGAATGAACAGCAAAGTTATTACCTCATAGTTAAAACAACTGCACTCAAAATTGTAGAGTATAAACCTCAGCCTGTTGACACGCCAGTCCTGCAGTGCGCACACACGCTTAATTTTAAGCCTGTGAGTAGTTCACTTCAATGGAAATGCTTGCACACCTGAAGATGATGCATGTCAGTAAATATTTGTAGTATTTGCAGAACCAGGAATCTAAGGCCTTCCCACAAAATGTTGGTACCTACAGCATTTCAAGCACCTGAATTTTCAGATAGTACGTACTTGCAAAAACTTGGATTTCTGCATCTGTGCATGCAAATCAGGTAATTAGATGTGTGGGTCACATGCACAAATTAGCCTGGTGTACACACACACAGACAATCTTACTCTTGTTGAACAGCACCTTACTCCACAGGCATTTTTGACTGAAATCAATGTGACTATCTATAGAGTAAGGTGCTATGCAATGCAAGTGAGGGTATCAGAATCTGGCTCTCTAATATGTAAAATACTTGCAAATTAGAAGCTGCTCTTGAAAATTTGGTCCGGGCATCACTCCATTCTTGCAAAAGCACTAATGCCAGAGGCTGAGTCCATGACGTGCCTAGAAACATTTATTTGGTCGAATTTCAGAGTAGCAGTCGTGTTATGTCAAACGATCATTTGAAATTGAACAGCATTCTAAGAAATGAGCCAGTCTCCTGCTTCAAATAAAGGACAATGAACAATGTGCACAAATTACTGCCCTCACTGACTTGCTTTCAATTTAAGCCAATGGCTATGAGGTATATGGTATATTTCCAATGTAATACGTAGGAGTTATGCATATGCAAGGAGGGAAGGATAGACCCCAGAGCCTATTTTGGGGGTATTTAACATTGACATACAGAGATTGGTGAACTCTTACAACAGAAATGGTAACGAGAGTTGTATGAGTGGCCCTTACTAGTCCACGTGCAAAAGACTCTTTAATTTTGCCCCTGGGAGAGAACTGGAGAAGGAAACACTCTGGACAAATGTCAATCACTTGGCTTAATGCTTAGTTGGAAAGTCCTCTTATATTGTAGTGATGGGTCGCAAGCATGAATTTTATGAACCTAGTTTGGTAGATTTCAGCTTTAAAAATCTAATTGTCACCATGGCAAATAAACTGACCCCTTGGTGCAGCCTGAGAATCTGATTAAGAATAAATACTATCACTGTGAAGAAAAGAGGTTACTGAAACTACTGATGTAATAAAGGCTAAATATTCATGGTCTAAAGCAAATATAATAAAGAGATTTGTTTGGAAAATTCATTAAAACCTTTGGGTAAAATTTTCAGAAGTTCCTAACTCAGCTCCAGGGCTGGGGATGGGGCTGGGGAAGAGGTGCCTCTCACTGGCTGCGGCAGGTCCAGGGCTGGGGCAGGGGAGAGGCGCCTCTCCCCAGCTGCACAACCCTTGATAGCCTGCTGCACGGCCACACAGTTTAGGGGGAACTTGGACTAGAAGGGGTGTAAATTTTAGTCTGTGCTGGTGTGTTTCGCACTAACTGGCCCACGTGGAACCTGCTGGCATGCATTAAAAGTTTCCTAGTGAGTGTTAATGTAGTCCTGTTTCAAACACACTACATGAATGCACACTATAGAATTTTTAGTGTGCACCAGCAGGGTCCACACAGACCAATTAATGCATGACACACTAATGAGGAATAAAATTTGCACCCCTCTGGTGCAGACTAAAGCACCACATAGAATGCCTGTAGGAACTTATGAGCCTAAGTCCTATTGAAAGTCAATGGGACTTACGCTTTTAAGTGTCCAAGTCACTTTTGAAACTAGGACAGGCACTTTTGAAAATGTCACCCTTCATCTCTATAAAGTATGCCAACAAAAGATCAGATCCTCAGCTAGTGAAAACTGGCATTGCTCCCTCAGCAATGAATTTTCCTACATTGAAGAGCAATGCCATTATATTTTGGGTTTGGTTCTAGTTTGTTCTAGTCTTTGGCAGGGCACTTGAAGATCTGGGATGCTTCTCATACATTCTTTTAAATTCCAAGACTTCTTTTCAAAGCATCAGCTATATTCTTTAAATAAATAGTGATGATATTTCCTTTATGACACTCAATTATCAAGGGACCGTGTTTAAAAGGGAACTAGTGTGCTAACCATCCTGAAACCCCTGAGAAAAGAATACTTGCTATCTCCATGGAGGGGAGGAGAAGGAAAGAAAAAGAAAGTGAAAGGTAATGACAGGATAATCAACAGCTCTCCAGAGATATCAGCTTATAGGGCATAACCATAGTATATCTATTAGAACTTGTTTGCATATCAAGAGAATTCAGTGGGAGGTCTGACAGCAAAGTGCAGCCTTTGTAAATATGGTTCTCTGTAAAGCTGAGAATTTGTTCAAATGTAAAACCAATCTTCCTAACATTTAACTTGGCAACCAACTACTAAATAACATCAATATATCTATTTGGGGCAGCTTGTGCTGTGAAATCACTTCCTATAGCTGCTCTTTTCTGTATTCTGCAGAGTCTCCTGAGACTCAGAGAAACGACCTGTTCTTCCACTCCTCTAAGGGACTACACAGATGGGAATCCCCACTCTGAATATCAGAGAATGTTGAATACTCATATTTTCATGCAGCATGGTAGAGTTGGGAAGATTTTAAACGTTTAACAGAAAGAAACTGAAGCTGCCCAGGAGAAATGCTGCCATTGTATGTTATGGGAATAAGAAGGTGGACTGGAATTTGGTTTTAGACATCAAAATCTCATCCACAGCCTTGTTGGATAGGCCTGCAGCCATATCATCTTAAATAGTGATCTCATCAGATTTCGGAACTGTGCAGGGTCAGCCAGTTCCAGTCAGTGCTTGGATGGGAGACCTTCTAGGAAAACTCAGGAAGCCATGTTGGTGTTTCACGGTGACACTCCTTCTCTGGAGTCAGTACTTAACCCATTTCCTTCCTGGAAGTAATGAACACTGTGCTGCTGGAAGTTCTGTCTATCTGAATGAGACATAAACCAAAGGGAAAATCCTGGTTCCACTGAAGCCAATTGCAAAACTTCCATTCATTTCAATAGGGCCAGATTTTCACCCAATTTATGATTATTAAAGATCCCACAGCAATTTTTGCAAGAGCAGAGGTGTCAATCCCAGTGCCTTGGCCAGATTCCAGCATTGACCCCCCCCACCGATTGATTCATTTTGATATAGATTTCTTCTTCTCTTCCTGTCCTACGCGGTTTTACAATGTTGCCATAGACTATTAAACAGCTGCCGTTTCCCACCTCAAAGGGTGGCTGCCATTCAGTAGTCATTCTTGTTTACAAAGAACTTTGGGATTAACACTTAAAATGTAAAATATGACTGTCATCATCTGTCCCACTGAAAATGAGAACCGGCCAAGACACCAAGATGATCTCATACTGTTTTGACAAGCTCCATGGAATCTTTCACCTTCACCATAACAAGAAATGGGGAGGCAATAAGACATTCAGCTACTGTAAATTATCTAAACCTGGCATCTCTGACAATACTAATGATCAATGTCATGTACTTTTCCCACTCTGGTGGGAAATTTTAGAATTGTATCGCTATTATAAAAATGCCATAACTCATTTCTGCACATTACAATTTTTTACTTCAATATACTGAATACCCACAAATATACTGCATAATTAATTGGCTGGGGGAAAAAAATCTCTCCCTTATACATGGTCCAATCTACCAGTAGTGTGGAGACCTACACAGCAAACTGGACTTCAGAAGCTGAGTCATTTCTGAGTGGAGATTCATCGACCAAATCCTCCACTTTTTAAATGTTCCTTTTTATGTTACAATGGCTCTTCATTCCACTCCAGGGGTGAATGGCAAACCATGAAAGGCTCGAATCAAAAGGCTCTCTTGGAACTTGCTCAGTCATCATTCAATGACCACCTTCTACAAAAACACTGAGGAGCGCTTGGTTCCAATACTATACTAGATAATGCAATGTTTGTGATGTACTGTCATATTTCCATATTCTCAGAAATCTGAACTTTTCTCTCTTTCACACCTGAGACTCTTGGATAATTTTCACTTTCTCCAGTTCAATTGCACTTTTCATTTGCAAGCAAGTTAAGGCAGGAGTCTTAGTGGATGAGTAGTTTCACTATCTACATTTCACTAACACCTTAGAGTTGGCCTCCTTCCAGCCAGCAAGCTTTTAAGAATTCTAAAGAAACCTTTGTATTCAAGACCCTGCCTCTTGCACAAGTATGGTATTTGCTGAAGAGTGATGCTATGAAAATGACATCATGGCGTGGCATGCTTGTTCTCCCTCAGTGACTTCTGTGTTTCATTTGTTTTGCGCAGGAGTCAAAACTAAGGTTTTCCGAAGGGTCAGCATCACAAGCCCAGCCTCACAGAGCATAACATGGCATTCAGCTTTCTACTTCAGACATCAAACACATCAGCAACAATAAGGATTAAGCAGCCAAATCTGAGCTGGCCATTTTTTATTTTAAATGATTCATGAGACTGATTAAAATACATCTTGTTCTTCCATAGCTACATTGGCTCTGCACTGCTGTAGGAGTATGATTTAGTTTCCTCCCTACAGTAACCTAAGCACAAAGAGGAGAAGACAGATGCAGTAATAAGGAGCCCATTTTACAGTCGCTTGTCCGATTCTAATGACTCCTTCACTAACTGGATCTAATGTGATGATTCATTATGAGCCAACTGTGTGTCCTTACTCAGGCCAGGCAGTTTACTCCTTGAGTAATTACAATGAAGTGAATGAGATGACTCACAGAGTAAAGTACTGTTCAACATGAGAAAATGATGGCAGAATCAGGCCCTATACATTAAAACAACGTTTAATAGAATGATAGACACACTGGGAGTCACATTACTGTTGAGGTTAACTTGGCTCTTCCGGTCCTACCCCAATGGGAAACGCGGTTTTTCATTTTAAACCCCAAGATACTGCAGTTCATTACGTAGCTTGTTTATTTCTAGTGCTACATGACTGTCAAAGGGGACAAGGAATCTCTTACTCCTAAGAGAATGGTGACACAATAAAGAGAAATCTTCAGTCTCTCAGAGGCCAAAAAAAAATGTTTTAAAACCACTTTAGGTCTTAGCACCCAGGAGAAGACTGGTGAAACCAATCACAGCAATGATTTTAATTGCACTGGCAATCGCCATCAGTCCACAACAAGAAAAGCAGACAGGGGAAATCAGAGTCATGGAGAGGCACTGTGTGGCGACTCTTCCATTGTGAGATTTCGCTGCTATGCAGCCGCAACTTTTCCTTTTTCTTTTTTTTTAAAGTCGCTGGACTATCAATCCTTCATCCAAAGGACAGCACTGGTTCTTCCATTTGAAACCTGGTATGATATACCGCCTGAAAACACATCTTTAAATATGAATTTTAAAAGAGATCCCTCAAAATTTACCATGACAAGCATGTAGCCCCATTTATTTCTAACCACTTAAGCCCAAATTTTAATGTACCAGGGGTGAACTTTATTGTTGTTACTTATTTAATAGTCTATGCTCAGAGGAGGTTCTGTGAAGTCATAGTGAAACACAATTTAATTTTTAAATACGGTTTTGCAAGCTGGTCCCTAGAGTTAATTATCTCCTGATAATTGGGGAAACGGTCTTGAAATGCATGTGTTTGAAAGAGAACTACAGAGAATGAGAAATAACTAGTGCACAAACTCCTTTAAAGGTGCCAATTCTCCATTTGTTTAAATGGGTCTTAACACATCAGAACATTCTCCCCATGACAAAATTAATGCAAATCCATGGGGATCACTTGGCAATGTTGAATTACAATATCAATGCAAGGGTGTAGAGACCACATTATAATGTCAAAATAGTGTCAATGCAAGTCTGCAGAGACTGTTATAATGTCAGATTACATTGACATTTTAAATACATGTAGACCAGAGTCATTATTTGACATAGTCCTAATCCCCATTACTTCAGTCTTTTAAACCTGGACTGGATTAAACACTAGAAAAAATCGTATAGGGATTGGGCTGACTAGAGAACACAGTGCAGCTCATCCAATTGAAGCTACTATCCTAGACTCGGCATACCCTGGATTCAGGCCAGGACATGCAACTGAAACCACTTTAGAGGCACGGATGAATGATCTCCCGTTGTCAGTGGATCGAGGGCAGACATCTATTCTCATCTTTCTGGACCTCTCCGCAGCATCTGACGCTGGGAACAATAAGATATGGCTGTCTCGCCTGAGGGGGGTGGCAAAGGTCCAGGGTAGAGCCAGATTAAATTTTTCACCTGAAACATTTGTGGTAAAAAATACACATTCAGGTTTACCAAACCATTTCATTAATTTGTGTCCATTTCAGCAAAATTGTTTCAGTTGAAAAAATCCTAATAAAGTAAAAATGCTTCATTCTGACATTTTCAAAATGAAACATTTTGTTTTTTTCAGGTTGAAACTACATTTAGAAATTTCCTTTCATTTTATTTTTTAAAAAAACATTTGAAAAGTACCCAAAATCAAATTGAAACATTTTGTCTGACCTGGAACCAGTATTTTTTTCTACTTTTCTCCATTGCCAGTGAACCAAAAAAATATATATCCACCATACACACTGCTCTAGGTAAGAAAAATGCATTACAGTGGTGTGACTCAATCCTGGAGGGATGCACTCGGTGACTAGTGATGGGAAACTTCACCTTCACTTCCACACCCTCACCTGTGGAGTCCTACAAGGATCAATTTCCTTGTAGGTCTCCAGTCCTATTCATATATTCATGCAGCCACTCGATGAACTGGTCAGACGACACAGACTCAAGTATCAGCTATATGCAGACGATACACAACTCTACCTATCCTTCCCCACCTCTGGCCATACCACTACCAAGTTGGCCCAGTGCTTGGCTGAAGAATATTGGCTGAAGATGAATCCAAGCAAGACAGAGGTGAAAAGTTTGCAGTCACATTGCAATCCCCTTTGGTTCAAGTTGCACATCCACAATCGGTCAACTCAGTCTTAGTTCAGGAGTGCTCCTGGATGCTGAGCTCTTACATAGCAGCAACTGCAAGCGTAACACTTTCTACAATGTCTAGCTGGCTAAGACTCTGTCCCGTCCTGGCAAATGACAATCGAGCCTCAGTTATTCACTCCTTTGTCACCTTTGTGCTGGACTACAGCAACGCAATATACCTGGGCACGAAACATTCACCGCTTCAGAAACTCCAACTGGTGCAGAGCCCTGCAGCATGTCTCCTCAGCAACACCGACTACCATGAGCACATGGGACTTGTCCTCCTCTGTCTACACTGGCTTCCCATAGAATCAAGGTTTTGGTGCTTCTGTCCAAGTTGCTCAATGACTGGACTCAGGGTATCTAGAAGATTGCCTAAAGCTCCGGGATGAAAACCATGGTCCACAACTTTGCTCCTCTGGCACACTGGAACTTTCTACCGTTAAGGTAAAAAGTTCCCTGTGCAGGAGACAGCACTTTCTTGGGGACAGGTAATTAAGGCGCCATCACAAATCCCACCACATTCCACTGTGGATGCAAGGTCCATTTCTTTGACCTTGCCTTTTCTACCAAACAAACAGAAATGTGTGTGTATAACCACAAAAAGTCCAAAACACACACTACGCTGGGAACAGCGTGAGAGAACAGACACATGACAAATGTTAAGCATACTGCTAAACGCACTACTGGAAGGCACTCAGATACTATGGTGATGAGAATAATATAACAACCTACATAAAACCAAAGAGAGTTCAATTCTGCATTGGCCAGGAGATGGTATAGAGCAACACACAGCTCCCTTCTATCTCCTTTCCCTGTATTTACGCAGAATATAAAAAGACCATGTTATATCATCACTTCACAAGAGCAACACAATTTCCAAGTAGGTTTGCTGAGATTTTGCTACGGCATATGCTAATCATGAGCAATAATATCTAGCTTTAGTTTATCACTTGTACTAGAAGATAGTTGTAGAATGTATTTGGACAAAAATCACCAGGATACAGTACATTGTCCAATGTGCTGTGATCTTTTAGAAAAGAACCTGAGCTGGCTGTATACCAGTCCAGCCCCTTGGCATAACATAGAATAATCAGAAGGCCACAATCACACTATCTGGGCCAAGAAGTCATAAAAATGGCTCCTCTTCAGATTTTTATGCAAACTGGCTCATGTTTCTGCAATACCCCATGCCTATTACCCAACTATATTTCCACATGGAGGTAGATTTACCATTAGCTCCTGAAGGAGGCACTTTTTCAAGGGCAGGAGTAGTAAAATACTTAAGAAATCTATGTTTGAGAGCAGGGGACAGAAAGGAACAATACAATACAAGATGGGTTATGATGCTGGTTTTGTCATAAACAGGTGTGACGAAGTGGGAATGTTCTTAATGTTTTCTCTGAATACTGTGTGGGAGCCTCAGTTTCCCCTATGCAGTTCTTAAGTATCTAGGTGGTGGGATAAGGGTGTGTGATTGTCGCAGAGTCCCAGAGAGCCAGTGTGATGCTGTCTGCACAGAGAATGGCCGACACCCTGTCTCCTGGCAACTGATGGCCTGGGCCCCTCCTCTGCAAAGGTGCCAACTGAAGGTGTTGGACCACAAAGAGATCAGGTGGCCTCCTAGCCCAGGAAAGAGACAAAGGCGAGAGGAGGGGCGAGAGAGTGGCAGTTTGGAGCTGGCTGAGGAAATGGAGGGAGGCCCGGATGGGACTCTGGCCTCCCTGCCCCCAAAGATGGACCTGACTGCGGGGTCCTGCTCTCTGTACCTACAAGCTCTGTTTTAGACCATGTTCCTGTTGTCTAATAAAGTTTCTCTTTTACTGGCTGGCTGAGAGTCACGTCTGACTCCTGAATTGGGGTGCAGGGGCCCCTGGCTTCCCCAGGAGCCCCGCTTGTGCGGACTTGCTGTGGGAAGTGCATGGTGTGAGAAGGGGATGCTGAATGCTCCGAGGTCAGACCCAGGAAGGTCGAAGCTGTGTAAGCTTCTTGCCCTGGAGACAGTCTGCTCACAGAGAGGAGGCTCCCCCAGAGTCCTTACTGGCTTCATATGGAGTAGTTTCAGAGCATCGCCGGTGACTCCGTGACAGCAGGATAGGAACATTTCTCTGAAAAGCTGTGGTTAAAAGAATGTTGGGAACTTGAAATTTGCTCATTGGTTTGTAACATTAAAGAGGTCCCTGCAGAGATGGATTAGTAGGCAGAATGCAGGGGAGCTGTGGTTCAAAGGTTCATGATAAATTTATGACAGAGTTTTGCAAGTCATCACGTAGATATTACCATTTCCAGATATCTGATACAAACTATATGTTATGCCATCCTATGGTTCATGGATGCAGGGCCCAAGCAAGAAGACAGCATCTTTCTCATTTTAAGGCTGATTATGTGTCTTAATCCTAAAGAAGAATAGTTTTAATGTTTTGCTTTTGTCTTGATTGTACTCTAGTACTAAGGATTCTCCCTTACAGGGCCTGATCCAAAGCCCACTGAAGTCAATGGGAATATTCATTGGGCTCTGGATCAAGCACGGTCATCCAGCTTATGCACAAAAGTAATGTTTTCAGCACATGCTGTACCTGTCAATCAAAACCCTGGCCTCTGCAATATGTGGATCACTGAGTGCAGATCCGATAGAGCCATGGTGTTCTGTGTCTGAGCACACAGATAATGAGAACAAAGACAGTGCAAAGGTCAGGCTTCATTCCTTCCTCCACCTATACTGAGCTCTCTCCTCAAGCACTTCCTGAAAATAGAGTTCTCTAAAGGTAGGTCTACCCTGCCATAAAAGATCCGCAGCACGGCCATGTCAGCTGGCTCAGGCTGTGGGGCTATAAAACTGTAGTGTAGGCATCTGGGCTCAGGTTGGGCCCACAAGGGGCTGTGGGTCTCAGAACCTGGGCTCCAGCCTAAGCCCAAACATCTCCACTGCTATTTTTAGCCCCACAGCCCCAGCCCCACAAGCTTGAGTCAATTGAGCCAGGCTCTGAGACTCAGCACCATGGTTTTTTAATTGCACTGAAGATGTGCCCTAAGTTCCTATTCACAATAAAGGGGTGCTATAGTGTGATTGTGCAGCTATGTATCATAATACCTTGCTATTTATTGTGCGGTTGTGAACTTACACTTACATTTGACCTCATAGTAATGTTATGTTTGTAATGATACAACTGAACCATTCCAGCCTATTGGGCAGTGCCTCGAGACTCTTTGCTAAGCAGAGTGTTTTCATGCTAGACCTTAGCAGCTCCAAAGGATCAGATCTGTTCTATAAAACATGGCTATAGCAGTTCTAATACCTGGTTAATTAACGTGGCGCCCCTCAGCTATTCTAGAGATCTGTCACAACAGCGTAACAATGATGTACATAGAGAAAATCACAGGAGGTGTCCATTCTCCTCTTGATGTGCATGCTTAAATCCATTAACGTTAACAAGAATTATGCAGCTTGATAGGAGAATATGTAAAAATCCTCATTAGAAATAATATTTTCTTCCATTATTTTAAAAATTAAGATACTGGATACTCTTTCTCTTGTTAGACAGACGGTGACAGTTCATTACAGGGGTTCTTTATATACCTACACAGTACTTTATATACAGGATGCTTTCCTAGCAGGAAATGCTGAACAATATGAACTATGCTTCCCCCCGCCTGCCTCATATCATCTTTCCATTATGTGCTCCTCAAAAGAAGCAAAAAGGGTGTCCCTCCTAAGCACTTAGCATATGCAGGTGTGAATGACAATGCAAGGGGTAGGGCAGCAGCACCAAATCCCAAATGCCTGAAAGCTTGTTCCTCCATCAAGGATGGGTGTAACTTAATCAATCTCTACTGAATTGTGCTGGGTACACCAGCAATTAGTTTGCTCATTATTTATGTTCCTCACTACCGTTGTGCCCCTGCCTTTTATGATTAAAAAGTGAATGTCATATTCATAACAGGTGCCCAGTTCACAGCCCAGGATACCGAAGCCCTAAGTTTAGCCACACAAACAGGGGCAACATGGCTGTTGTGGCTTCCTCTCACTCTGGGAGGTAATATGGAGCATCGGTCGGTGGCCCTCAACACCTGCCCTGGAAGCACCACCTCTCAAGGAGGGAGGATTCCAGACTCCGATCCACCAGGCAGTTAGTGAGGGTAGTGGTTGGTTTTGTGAGGAAGATGCCTATTCACTAGGAACTAGAGAGACACCACAAACTAATTTCACACAGGTGACTGAACAGCTGTCAAAGACACTGCCTTTGGTTTCTGGAAACCCAGGCTGAAGCTGGATTTGACCTCGCAGCTTTGAACTAAAAGTTTCGTAAGTCCATTAATAACAGCTTGAACCACCTTGCCCCCATAATCAAGACCAGAGTTAGGCATCAAAGCCCTCATTTCTAATAGCAATTGGAATCCACAGACCTGAATTTCTTGTGGTGCCTATATTTTAGTCAGTTAACATTGTTAGTAACGTGCTTTATGTTTAAAACCATTACAATGACTTGGGAAGCCTTTCATCAGAACAATATGTTCTTCTGAAGCTCCATTGTTTAACAGGATTATTCACATCTCTCCCACTGACAAGCTACAATGTAGGGCAAACAGGCATTAGAGAGGATAAATGTAACTTCAGTGAAACCAACAAAGTAAAATTCTTACTTTATAGACTGAGCTTTTCCTTAATTGCCTTATGTACACCTGGGGCAGATAATCACCTGCGGATGAACTTGTTTGTTGAGAATATTGAAATCAGTAGGCAAAAGTATTTCACTGTGAGAGCCCCCTACGTAACTTCTGGGATTTTATTTCAAAGTTATTTTTTCTTTATCTTCTTGAAGTTCATCCTATTACAATATTGGAGGGCTTTCAATTCCTCTTAAAGGAAATTTATAGTACTTCAGACAGCTTGATAAACCTTTACTAAATAAGCCTAACTAGCCATATATAGTGATGTGCATGTATGAATAGAACCGATTTTTCAGAACTATTTCTAGAAACGCTTTCTCTCTCTCACCATCTCCATAATTATGAATGGGGGTATTGTCTCCAGTCACCAAAATACTACAGATGCTTATTACTATTTGCATTTCTCAAAGTACCTATCATAATATCTCCAATTTACCAATTTTAGAGTATCTGTTAATGACATAGATGGTCAGAATTTGCTTGGTGTTAATCTGAAATAACTCCACTGAATTTACTGGAATTACTTTGTATTGACTGGTGTAACAGAGCAAAATTTAACCCAGAGATGCATCTGACCACCATTGTAACACATGAGACCCACCGGAAGTTTTCAAAGTAGTTGTAAATCGTGCTCTAGGTTTTAATTCAACAGTCTGCTCTCTTTTCAATGTGTGACCATCTTCACGTGTCTCTGGATGAAAATAGAAAGACAGCTGCTCTATTAAGACAATAAATTACCATTAGGAGTGAGACACTGGAAGAATTGGTGGAGATCAAGCAAGCTGTCCTTAGATCTCTAGCTTAACCTGACACTAACACTGGTCAAGCAGACAGAGCAACTAACCAGCCAAAAAGTTATGATGTTGACATCATAAAGTTCAGTAATTAAACAGAAATAAGCCCCACTAAGGCAAAAACACAACTAGACTCAGAATCCAGGTTCCATAATCCCCTCCATGCCACACAAGCCAAGACTGGTTACATATTGGTCTCTTCCTCTCAAGGTGGCTTTCCTTAAGATAGAAGTCTGGCGTGTAGCAGCACCACCTACCCAGTCTGCCACCAGAGCTGCTGCTGCCTCAGTTTTCCCTCATACACTTTGGTTCTCTGAGTCTTCAGTGCAATCAGGTTGCTGAGGTAACGTGGCTCTATGGCTAAATTACTGAAGTCCAACCCCTCCCAGGGTGCCAGCATCCAGAAGTACATACAAACAAATCTTCCACCCCCGTCTCACCAGGCGGAGTCCTTCCTTCCCAAGGGTCTATGTCACACCCACACATTTCCACTCTTCTCCTGGGCTCCTCTCTAGCCCTTCAGGGCTCTGGTCAGTTCCCACTTGTCCCCTTAATATCAGGGGGTTGCACTACTTCACCTCACTAGGTGGGGGTATAGGGGAACCCAAACCCACCCTCTTCTATGGATGACTGGACCTGAGGCCCCTAAAGAGTTGGGCTGTCTGCTCCCATAGCCAAAACCTCACTCTCTTTCCCAGGACTTCTTACTAAATTGCCAACCTTTCTGGATGGCCTCCCACTCTTTATGGAGCACCAGTTCCTAGGGCTCCACACCCCGGAATCCCTCTCGGGAGTCTCTCTCAGGTATGCTCTTTCCTCTCCCAGCAGTCCCTGCTGCGAGTCACCAGACCCTTTGTCAAATGACATCATTCATTACCTCCACCTGGGGAGGCAAGCTAGATCTGTAACAGGTGTAGCCGAGCCCCCTAAGGTCTTAAAGGGCCAGCTCATGCTATGACATGGTTACACTACAGTATTCATTTTTCTTAAGGCCTTCCTCCTCACTCCACAGGCACAGATATTCTGTCAGGGAACAATCCACAGTCCATTGCAGTTATCTGAAAGAGTCCATTGCAACGGCCTATGGATCAGGCCCAAGATCACAATACAGAATGAAAAGCTAGAGGAACTTCCTTAGACTATTGCTATAAACTCTAGCTTTTTCTTACAAGTCCTCTGATGTTTTTGGATTCAGCTTTGCCTCCCTCAAACTCACCTCTGAATTTGGCCTTCGGTCTATGAATGGTTAAAAAGTCTACGTTAGCATTGTACCTAGTGTAAAAATATCTGGGAATGTAAAATCTGCTGGGACCTATGGGAATGAACTAGAATAATATGATTTTTATTTTACTTTAATTAACTGTTAATTGTCTAAGGGAAAATGTGTGTTACCCACAGTGTTTTACTTTATTTTAATAAGAAATCCTCTGGCATTAACCCAAAGCAAGTGGGGATTAAATTGTGCTGACTTGCGTGGAAAGTACTCAACATTTCTCGGTCTCATTGCCTCAATGCAGCATCATAAATAAGCTTGATAAAGTGTGGCTTTCTGGCTCAGGCCAATTTGGAGACATACCTGGGAGATTTATCTCTAGTATCCCCTGTCCTCTGACGCTGCTGAATGTACCAACTTATCACTGCCATATTGTTAGTGTTGGACCCTGGATTGTTTGTAGCATCTATCAGTGGTTTACAGTGCCTGTTATATAGCGTCACTATAAACAGCTAGAAGCTGATTGTTGCCTGCATTCATCACTGAAGAGGTAAAGACAAGACCTAGCAGTTCTTAGCCTTCCTACACCACATTTTCTACCAAAGGCAATTGGGTGAAGAGCATTTTTCTTTATCACTATGTAGAGACAGATTTAGATTTTTCTGTATCTTAGGCCATGGGTTAGAAAAACAGTGTGTGACTAAAGAGAATTTTTTCTCTTAGGACTCTATTCTTGTCAAGATCTCTTTTCTGTGGCTTTGATAATAGCATCAAAATGGCCTTCCCCTGCTTTGTACCCGAGCCTACATCCAAAGTTCCTCAGCACTGTCTCCTGAATAAGTCATCATCTTGGCTTTCACAGTGCCTCCAGAAGGGACAGAGCAAGAAGTCAGCTAAATCACCTGTTCCTCCAGGTAGATGCTCTTTAAAAACTGACTGGCAGTTTCAGGGAAGTTAAAGGGATACAGGTTTTGACTTTGCCAATGTGTGCTCTGCTAAGAGATATTTGCAAATCCTAGATTATGATAGTCATAGTCTGCTCCATTAATTCACAGTTGAAAGTGAAGAGAGCAAGACAAATAAGGTCATGAGATTCTGGGCTTCTACCACAAACAATATGATTAGGGTTTTTTTTCCAGGCAGATTCAAACTGATACAGATAAACTGCTAACTGTTTTCCTTCACTCTCATAAAACATGACATTTCAGACTAATGGACTGCTTGAGGTTATGACCCTTTGGCTTGCTGCTCACTTTATCACTTGACCTCTATCATGCTCACTCCTCTGTGATTCAATTAGCTCCCTACAGCCACGGTGTGTGCACAGAGTGTTTCAAGGTTTCCTTATTATACATGTGTAATGTAGCACTTCACGCTATAGTGCCTGGTGGAGTGCTGCAGCTGGGCAGAGAGCGTTATCCCAACCAGGTTTCCATGTTATTTTGGTTCTCCATGAATGGTTCCAATGGAGCCAGACAGAATCTAGCTAGAATAGGTAAATTCAAATGGCAATAAGTGCATCGCCAACTAGGACTTCATGGGTGTCCCATTGCTTTTACTTCATGGTTGCAGGAACTTCATGCAAGAGCAGTGATAGAATTCAGAACCTCCTACTCCAAAAGCACAGGCCGACCCTACCACTGTGTCTGAAGGAGAATCTCCATTGACTGTTAGAACTATATGGGCTATGGCACAAAGTTCAACAACTCTGACTATCCAGTAGAAAGAACAAGAGTACTTGTGGCACCTTAGAGACTAACAAATTTATTAGAGCATAAGCTTTCGTGGGCTACAGCCCACTTCATCGGATGCAGCTGTATCTGTACGAGTTTTTTCTTGAAGTTGATGGATTTCCATTCCATACGGCTAAATTCAGTGCCTTGCATAATGACCAATTTCAGAGTAGCAGCCGTGTTAGTCTGTATCCGCAAAAAGAACTTGTGGCACCCTAGAGACTAACAAATTTATTAGAGCATAAGCTTTCGTGGGCTACAGCTCACTTCATCGGATGCATAGAATGAACTCGTACAGATACAGCTCTGTATGTATATAGAGAAGATATATACATATATATCTTCTTACTATATGTTCCATTCTATGCATCTGAAGAAGTGAGCTGTAGCCCACGAAAGCTTATGCTCTAATAACTTTGTTAGTCTCTAGGGTGCCACAAGTTCTTTTTGCGGATACAGACTAACACGGCTGCTACTCTGAAATCTATCCAGTAGGAAGAACTGGTATATAACAGAGTAAATAACAACCATTATCTCAGTTAATCAATATTCAAATCTTGTCCTCTTTCAGGTTCAAGCACTATACCAAATTAGTTTTACTAACTAGTTTAAATAATATACAATTTATATATTTACATTCATACAGGAAACAGTTCCTTGTCACCTGCTGTGACATTGTATGTGGTTTACCAGTTGTGTTGTCTGTCTTGCTTTCTGCCAACACCTTTCATGGGCATTCTCCATCATGAACAGCAGACACACTCTTCTGAAAAAGTATGTGAGTGCATGTTTACAGGTCAGTTCTTCCCTCCAGCTTCCTCATTGGACCAAAGCCTCCACTGCTCTCAAATGCTGTACGTTAATTTCCATTAATTTCCATGTGCTCAGCCCACATTCAGGGATTTACGTGTTTCCACAGTTGATATGTAGCTACATGGATTCCCAAACCAGAAGCCTTCTATAAAAAGCACCAGAGAGAAAACAGAGACAGAAAAAGATAATATTCCTAACATTGTTCATTGTAATGGTTTCAGGAGTGGTGGCAGGCTTCAAACTAGGAGACATAGGTGGCTGGATTTGATGTTCACTTCTCACTGATGCTGGTTGAAAAAGGAATAAGAGCTGAACGGATACATAGAGGAGCAAAACTATCCCTTTTGTTTTCCCACAATTAGAGCACTGACTCTTGACAGTATCACACTCTGCTCTAGACAGGTAACTCTAATCCCAGGACCCAAAGCCAACACTGTGTGCATTACCATGCTATACAGAGTTCCTCTTTAGTACGGCTGGGCTATCACGGAGTCTTCATATTTGTGAGGATAGTAGTTTGTTGTCACCGTATTCTCAGGTCTTGTAAGATGACATGTGAATGAATTCAGCAGTTATGTGCCAAGGAAAAGGGCGGCGTAAGCTTCATTCTCCCAGATGAAACCTTGGGCTGTGCCAACCTGCACTGCATTATGCATGTTGAACAAAACCCTTTAGCTCCACTTTGCATTAGCATGCTGAAGCCACAACTTTCACTTCCTGCCTCAGAGCGCAGCCCCTGCTTTACATAAATCTTTAATGAAATGCTCTGCCTCCAGCACTAATGCCAGAGCACAGACGACAGGGCTGAAGGAAAACACGGTTTTGCCTCCAAAACCAGAGCAGTTCTACAGATAGTAAATGTGATTTTTATGTGCTATGGATTGGTGGGGTCCCTGGGGCTCCATTAGACAGGCTCTAGCATTAAGGGATGTGAGAAGCTGGGAGAAGAATTGTAAGTACTTTCCAGAAAGAAAGAATAAGAAGGCAGTTTAACTGCAGTGCCTGGTAAAAACACAGCAGGCTCAGTCCAGTTGTCTGATATGTGCATTTAGTCTAAGCATGTGCAGAAAACGACATTCTAGGATGAACAGTCTGTATTGTCAATCTCAAGTGTTCAGAACCCAGGAGTCAGCGCCCTTCTCCCTCCCATCATGAGATTTAAAAAAAAAAAATCTCATTATTTTTAAGACAAACAAAATAATACATTGGGCAGTGCTTAATTTGTAATGAAAGAGGTGCCAGGGCTCAAGCAATTTGTTTACATTCATAACTGATGCAGCAAGCCCAGAGGTGCCAGGGCTACGAACTGCCACGCCTAGAGGTGCCAGGACTCAGTCCTGGCAAGCCCTGGTACAAATTAAGTGCTGCATTTGGGGCTTTTCCTATTTGCCCTTTGGGGTTTTTGAGCCTTTCTGGTTCACATTTCCAAGCTTTTCTCCACAACTACGAGGGCTAGAAATTTACTTTAAAAAAGTGGAGAGCATCCAACTCCAGATGTTGGGATTTCAAGATAAAAAACACCAAACGTTATGAAGCCTGGGCTAAAATTGTGAGAGTTGGCAACAAACGAGCCTGCTATGGTGCGGATTGCAAGGCAAGATCAAGAGGCGATGTGTCAGAGATCAAGAAAGCTGCAAATGTAGACAGGAATTTCTTTTTAAAAAAATGCAAATATTTAAGACTTCACGCAACAAGGCTTGATTCATGTATTCAAAGACATCTAGGGGAATTAAGATACACATTGTCCATCAATCATGCCATTGTTATTTTATCACTACAGCAGTTAGGAACCCTAGTCATAGACCCCCTTGTGTAAGGCACTGAACAAACACAGAACAAAAAGATGATCCCTCTCCCACAAATCTAAGTATAAAACAAGAGACCACAGATGGATGGATAGACAGACAGACAGACAGGGAGTACACAGAAACAACGAGACAATATTAGTCACTGTGATTGGCAGTGGTATTAGCAAGCCAGTGAACTAATCATGGTCAATTTTTTTTTGTAGGAGGATGTTCGTTTAAACCCCTGAGACTGCTTTGAAAAATCTCAACTCTGAAGTCTAAATTGGCTGCCCAACTCCTCATTTAATATAGCTGCTTCTAGGCCCCAATTCCGCAAAATCACATAAGCACGTGCTTCAGCGTGAAACAATCAATGGGGCTACTTGTGTCATCAAATTTAAAATCCATAAATGCTCTGCTGAATAGGGATGGGATTATCCACAGACTTAAGGGCCTGCCTGAGCAGAGGCCTTAAACATTCACAGTAGTCGCCATTAGGAAGTTAACATTTGCCAATAGCGAACACACAGTTACAGCACTTTTAATTATTCTAACTATAGGTAAAACCTGTGGTCTCTGAGAGGCACTGTGTGGCAGCTGCTGGCAAATAGCAGCTTATGAATGAGCATTTGGGCTCCCAAATGGGGGATTTGAGAACCCAGGCCAGAGCCATGGGCCTGAAAGTTAATTCTCCTTCAACTAGCTCATCATTTAATTATATAATCTGCAGAGTAACAGTCCTGAACATCTGATATTTAAACAATATATAGCTTCAAAATAATCTCTCTCTGAATTTCTTGGTTTTCTCTACTAGACAGCACAGGGTTGTTGAAACCGAAAAATAAACTCCAGAAAAAGGGCAATCGTTTAAAAATATCAACAATGAGTAGTGGATAGCTTTCCCACACACAAAATAGAGATGCAGAACTGAGTACCCCAAAGCACAGGGGCTCGATTCAGCCATTTTTGAAAAAGGACCAACTGCAAAATTTGCATCTAGTCTTGAGTTTCGGTTCCAAAGTTTGGGAGTAATCAGAACCAGTCCTCTGATTCAGGCCATCTCTAATGAATGCAGGAACTTGTCAATACACCAATGATTCCAAACGTACATTGGTTTTTTATACAACTGTTGCTAAATTTTAATGCACAGAAAACCCATGAACAACACTAAGCTTCTGCTGTCGTAGCAGTTTTAATTCTGCCATCACCTCCAGGGTAGAGGATGGCAACTTGTATCCAACCCGCGAGCCGCATTCCATCTTTTATATGTATCTGCATCTGCACCCGCACTCTACCTCACTGCTAGAGCCATGCGCGGATACAAATATTTGGATCCGCATCCAATCCGCGATCCACAAAGATGGTAAACAATACAACCGCATCCACATCCCTGGATACACAGCAGATATCCATGGATTTGCAGGGCTCTAGACAAATCTTACTACAACTGTACATGTGGTTGCACTAAATTAGCATGCAAATCAGGTGTGCAATTGCACACACTTTTCTGTAAATCTGGTCCCAGTCCAAGCCGAGCAGAGAGGAGCTCTGTTTCCAAGATCAAATCCAAAAGATATTCAATACTCAATATATTTCCCTTAGACAGAAGGAAGGACAACTCAAACCGGACAGGATTTGAATCCATCGATTCAGGGAATCTCGATTGTGGAAGGGCTCAGTTTACTGTAACTGGGGCTGTGCATAAAGTTCACTTAGACCCTGAACAGACCCGAAATCAGGGAGGGTTTTGTATCCAGCCAAATCTCAACAAGACCACCCTCCCCAAGGCTGGCAGAACGCCTGCCCGGCACAGGACTAGTTCAATGGCTCCCTGAAAACAGCAATGGTCCCTGGGGCCTAGAGAGAAGCTGGGAGGAATGGGATTCTGGGACAAGATTAATGTCAGTGGTGCACACACGGTATGATCCAAACCTCCAAGCAAACCAGCAGGCGTTCACCCACTCCCGTCTCCTGTGAATGGACACTCTAGGGTCTGGATTGTGAAAATGAAATCTCCCATTGGTCAGGAAAGCCTCCACATTTACAGCGCCCCTGAGCTGTTATGTTCAAGGCAGTGGTGAGCTGGAACCGGTTGTTAAATTTAGAAGCCCTTTTAGAACTGGTTGTCCCTGGCAGCTCCCTGCCCGGCCCCAGCTCCCCTCCGCTCCGCCTCCTCCCCTGAACACACCACCCCGCTCTGCTTCTCCCCGCCCGCTTCCCAAATCAGTTGTTCGCGTGGGAAGCTGGGGAGAGCTGAGAAGCAAGCAGCAGCTTCGCGCTCAGGCCCAGGGAGGCGGAGGTGAGCTGGGGCAGGGAGTGGTTCCCCTGAATGTGTCCCCCCAACCCCCAGGTTACTTGCTGTGGTGTGGGCGGCCCTCCTTGTGCCCCGCCACCCCAGCTCACCTCCGCTCCGCCTCCCTGGGCCTGAGCACGAAGCCACCGCTTGCTTCTTAGCACCCCCCGGCTTCCCGCACAAACAGCTGATTCGCGGGAAGCGGGGGGGGGGAGCGCAGGGGCGGAGAAGCAGAGTGGGGTGGCACGTTCAGGGAAGGAGGCGGAGCGGAGGTGAACTGGGGCCAGGCACGGGGGGGGGAGCTGCTGGTGGGGGCTCTGCACCAAATTCTCCCCATGGGGGCTCCAGCCCCAGAGCACCCACGGAGTTGGTGCCTAAGGCGCCACTTCTGATGTGATCAGTGGGGGGAGCGGCCACTCCCCCTGCTCCCACCCAGCTATGCTACCCCGCCCCTAGGAGCCAGAGGGACCTGCTGGATGCTTTCTGGGAGCCGCCCCAGGTAAGCAGCACCAGCACTCCACACCTTGCCCCCTGGCAGTTCCCTCTGGCTCTTAGGGGCGGGGTGGGCACCCACTACGGTGGCCCACGAGACCCTCCTGACTGGTTCTGGGGGCAGACAGGGGAGGGAGGTGGATGGGGCAGAGGTCCTGGGGTGGGGGCATCAAGGAATGTGAGGGGTTGGATGGGGCAGGAGTCCTGGGGGGCGGGGGCAGGCCACGACCCCCTCGTGGGGTGAGGAAGGCACCGGTTGTTAAGATTTTGGCAGTTCATCACTGGTTCCAGGCAGTAACATCTATCGGTGAACAACACTGGCAGCATACCGCTGCAAGCTAACTTGAATCAGTGTGACAAAGTCATGCAGAATCTCTCTTCAGATCTCTCCCTTCCCATGTGTAAGCTGGACAGTGCCTATGACCCTGTGGGCACGACCAGACTGTTATTACTACTGCTGCCCAGCAAAGACAGATGGGAAGCAGGCCATGATGGCAAAGGAGGCACATCTGCCTGGACAAGGACTTGTAAAAGCACCTTGAATTGAGTGGAAATAAGAGGTTTAGAGAACGGACATCAGGAAAACGTGTAGCTTTGCATTTCGCCTATTCAGCACTATGGTCAAATTCTGCTTTTCAATGGGCCACTATGTAACGTAGTCCTAGAGCTGCCTATGGTATGCACAGTGGTGTTCCTGAGGGGGGTGGTATAATTATGCCGATGTGAAGCAATGCTAAACACGCTGACAAAGAGAAGGGAAGTGACCTGGAAACGACAAACTGAAGCAAGGCAAGGCGTGACAATGGAGCTGCACAGGATAAAGATTCGCATGGTTATATTGATAATGCTCACTGATAATGTGAGGAAAGATGACTGGTTTTGTCTGATATATTCCGGGCAGTGCAGCCTTTGCTCAGAGTCTCTCTGGTTTGGGCAGCAGCTTTGTAGATTGGCAGCTGGAAGATTAATCTCATGTCTCTCCAGAAGCAGTGGGGGCAACGCAGCGAAACCAGCTACTTTAGTTTTTTATCACGTAGGATATTACATCAAACCGACAGAAATGCAGAGTCCGGAGTGCAGCAGAAGCTTCCCAGCAAAACACACACATCTGCTGCACGTAACCCTTCACAGCTCAAACTGCAATTCGTCGGGCTGCACACCATTGTTTTATACTGGGAAGAGACAAAGTCAACGCAAAGGTCAAGGGCTCTTCATACGGGTACACAATGTCAGCAGTAACATCAAAGAGCAATTCTAAGTCCATGGAGCTGTGTTTCATTGATGGAAGTTGTTTAATAGTGAAGACACTAAACAAGAATCTGTTAACTAATGAGGTAAGGTAAATGATTGCACTGCCTGCCCAGTAGCCTTGGTAGAAAACCCTTGGCTATACCAGTACGTAGATATGGAATTAACATGGCAAAAGAAAAATACCAAAAGTACCCAAAAGCAAAACACAGAAGAAGATGGGGCTGTTGGGTTATACAGAGACAGCTCTGGAGCCTTAGGTGGGTTTCAGACCCTCACGTGGGAATGAAGAGAGGCCGAGTTGGCCTCCTTAGCACCCATGGGAAGAGGGGTGCAGGAGACACTGTGCACAGGCCAGTTTAGAGCTCTGCTGTTGACTCCTGGATAAATGCATCCAGACTGTCACAGCTTGCATGCTGGTTGGAGCTAGGGAAGACAGCAGAATGGATGTATGCCATCCCCCTTCGGAGGGGCAGGTGAGCATGGTAAACCCAAAACAAACAGAACAATAAAAGAAAATAGGAAATGGACCTGTTATAAGACTAGACCAGTTAAAAAGAGCAGATTTGGTTAATGGGAGGAGCTCCTCATTAAAATCCACAATGCTTCTCCACAGTCCTCCTCCTTCAGACCCCTCCTTAGGGTTCAGCTCTGCTGTGATGCCGACAAAACATTTGACAATGGCAAGACAGTTGGTGTGTGGAGATGGCTGCACATTAGACCAGAGGTGTTTCACTGTTCTCGCCTCTCTCCATTTGTCTGTCTTCTCTGCCTCTTGTCTTTTGTCACAACCTGAACGGATAAGCTGTTTAGGGCAGAGACTGTCTTTATATTACGTGTGAGTAATGCCAATACTCCTGGGGGATCATCGGCTACAGGGATCAAGCCAGAGAACCTCTGGATCATAATGCAGGAGCCTCTACTGCCGGAGTTAAAAGATCCAGCTCTCGTAGGGCATGCCTACACTCACCGCGCTGCAGCAGTACACTTGTACCACCGTGAGCGGCAGAAGCTATGTCAGCAGTAGAAGCTCTCCTGCCGACATAGCGCTTTGCACACGACCGCTTATGCTGGCACAATTTATGTCGCTTGGGGGTGGTGGAATATTCACCCTTCTGAGTGACATACGTTTTGCCCACACAAGTGGTAGAGTAGACATAGCCTAAGTCAAGGTGTAGCATTCTCATCAATTGCTATATGGCTTTACAACCACTAGAGAGGGACAGAGCACCAGACCAAATAGGCGTGGTCTGCACATGTATTCTACCTAATCCAATGGGAGCTTGATCCTTGATTGGGGTTTTTAGGTGCTATGGAAATGCAAATACCATCAACTATTACAATAATTATCATCATCATCCAAGTGCAGTATGGAACATGCCACTCTACTGTCCCTCAGTACAGAGGCCAGAGCCTGCATTCAACGCCATCTCTTACTGCGACGCTGCACTTACTTTTATTGAGGTAAATCATTCGCATGAGAAATGTGAGCTTTTGCATATATGATCCCTCCTCATTTTAAGGTTCTGAAATTGTTAGTTTTCTTCTCTCACTCCTTTTGGGTCTTTGTCCCAGACCCATCTCTTCACCTTTAGTCATCAGGATGCTGAGAGCTATGCGATGGAATAATGGATCCATCTTCTTGGAACAAAATGTAATAGCCATCAGAACCTTCATTTCTAGAATATCAGGAAGAAGAGTCAATATTTATCCTTTGGAATATTTTCCTCGGATTTCCCCCCCATGTATTCCCCATTGTTACCAGAAGGCCAAAGTTATGCAAATACATTATCCACAGGATAATCAATATATTAATGCATAAGTGAATGACCTTCAGTGCATCCTCCTCTTACTGCACCGATTCTCTGACTTTTTTGTAACAACTGTTTTAACTAAATCCATTCTGTGCTTTAACTGTACTTCCGTATTAGGTATTCTCAGTTTAAGACCTTTGCATTTCTAATACACATACATACCTTATTCTAATGGCATAAAAAGGAGATGTTGGAGTTGATGAAGATTCTCTCTTTCCAAAACGTTCTTCCTTTTGCCTATGATCCCATCTATTCCCAGTCACACTTAAACATAACTACGGTCTAACAGTGTTATAACAGCTTTTTCCATAGGCAGGAAAAACATGATACAGCTGCATTAAAGAGCCATGCTTTAAACTATGATTCTGTCACTGTTAAAACAGGGTTATCTAAATTGGTTATACAGTAACTCCTTGCTTAATGTTGTAGTTATGTTCCTGAAAAATGCTACTTTAAGTGAAACGATGTTAAGCGAATCCAATTTCCTCATAAGAATTAATGTAAATAGGGTGGGTTAGGTTCCAGGGAAAAAAAATTTGCCAGACAAAAGACATGATATACATATACAGGATCAGTTTTAAATCATTTTAAACAAACAATTTAATACTGTACTCACCAGTGATGATTGTGAAGCTTGATTTAGGCAGGGGCGTAGCGGGGTCAGGGCTCGGGGGCTTGCCCCGCTCTGCCCGCCCGGTGCTCTCGCCAAGGAGTGGGTGCTGGATTGGGGTATGGGGGCTTGCCGCTTTCCACCTGCCTGGCACTCCAGCTGGGGAGTGGGGTTGGGGACTTGCCTGCTCCCCAGCAGGAGCGCCGGGTGGGCGGAGCGAGGTGAGCCAAACAACCTCATAACGGAACATTGCGCAACTTTAAACGAGTATGTTCTATAATAGATCAGCAATCTAATAATGAAACAATGTTAACTGGGACAACTTTAAGCGAGTTGTTTTTATCTATACAAGCAAGAAAAACTTGGCAGAAGTTGTTCACAACTGTGTTTAAACATGGCTAAATAAATAACAATAATAATGTAGATGGGTTCCTTAGGCACAATGAGAGAACAACTGTATCTCTCATTGGCTTATTTGACAGGGCCATTATGATGTTATGCAGCTTTTGTTAGGCTTGCCAACTTTCTAATTGCACAAAACCAAACACCCTAGTCCTGCCCCTTCCCTGAGCCCGCACCCCCCACTCACTACATTCTCCTTCCCTTGGTGACTTGCTCTCCCACTCCGTCAGTCACTTTCACTGGGCTGAAGCAGGGGGTTGGGGTGTGTGATGGGGGGGACTCCGGGGTGGGGCTGGGGATGAGGGTTTGGGGTGCAGGAGGGGGCTCCAGGCTAGGGGGTGGGGCTGAGAGATTCGGAGTGCAGAAGGGGGCTGTGGGTTGAGGCAGGAGGTTGGGGTGCAGGAGGCGATACAGGCTCTGGGGTGGGGGTGCAGGCTCTGGGGTGGGGCCAGAGGTGAGGGATTTGGAATGCAGGAGGGGGCTCTGGGTTTGGGGGGGCTCAGGGCTGGGGCAGGAGTTTGAGGCCCAGACTTACCTCAGGTGGCTCCCGGTCAGCAGCGCAGCGGGGCTAAGGCAGGCTCCCTGCCTCTCCTGGCTCCGCGCTGCACCCTGGAAGCAGCCAGCAGGTCCAGCTTCTAGGTGGGGAGGAGGGGGTGTAGGAAGCTCCGCACGCTGCTCTTGCCTACAGGCACCGCCCCGCCAGCTCCCATTGGCCATTGGTTCTTGGGGCGGGGGCAGCATGCAGAGCCCTGTGGCCCCTCTGCCTAGCAGCCGAACCTGCTGGCTGCTTCCGGGGCACAGCACAATGCCAGGACAGGTAGGGACTTAGGCCTGCAGCATCGCCGACCGGACTTTTAAAGGCCCGGTTAGTGGTGCTGACCAGAGCCGCTAGGGTCCCTTTTCGACCGGGCGATCCAGGTTGAAAGCTGGACACCTGGCAACCCTAGCTTTTGTACATGTCAACAGAATAATAAGACGGTTCAGAAACAAAACCAAAAATATTTTCTCATAATTGGAATTGCCGTGGCAAACAATGCCCTAGATCAGGGGTTGGCAACCTTGCAGACGTGGTGTGCCAAGTCTTCATTTATTCGCTGTAATTTAAGGTTGTGTGTGCCAGTAATACATTTTACATTTACAGGGGCCGGCAGACGGAACCCCCTCTGGCAGCGGGGCTGAGCAGGGCCGTCGGCCAGGACCCCAGGGCCACTGTAAATCAGCTCGCGAGCCGCCTTTGGCACGCGTGCCATAGGTTGCTGAACCCTGCCCTAGAATTCCTATAAAATTCCACTCTACAGATACAAACAACAGGGGGGAACACTAATTTTCAATCCCAAGCCCTGCTTCACTCACTCTGTTCTGGTCTACTCTACAGAGCTTACTCTGTAAGCATCTTCACTACAATATTGCTCCCGCCGATATAAGTCGCCTACTACACCGACCTAATAACTCCACTTCCACAAGAGGCATAGTGCTTTGGTGAATGTAGTTAGGGTGACGCAGTGTCTGTGTAGATACAGGGTTACTTACATGGCCTGTTGGCCGTCAGCCCTGCACAAGGCTCACAGCTTGCACAGTCCCCGTCCCCTCCCGCCCCCAACTGCCCCACTTAAGTCGGTGCAAGCCCATCTGGTGAGGAGGCGCACCACCAGCAGAAGGAGCGCAGTGTGGACATCAAAAACCACAGTAATTACTGCAGTGACTGTACATCGGCCTAACTAAGGTCGACTTAATTTTGTAGTCGAGACAAGGCCTCAGACAACTGCTTTGTGGTGCAGACTGCAGAGATATACAGAACTGGGCATCTTGTTTAAATGGCTGCTGGCAAGTGCATCTGTCACAGGCAGAAGATGGTTGGATGTCCACCTACGGTCTGATCCTCCTGTTTTACATCAGCAAAACTGGTGTAATGAAGTAGAGAATCAAGCCCCTGGCATTTCACATAGGTTCATTTAAAACCTGTTTTGTAGAAAGCTGCCTCCATAGGAGTTTGGCAAGGCTGTGTTCTGTCACCACCGTTGTCTACCATCATTGGCACTGACTGGTTGATGGATAAGTATCATGAGGCAGCTGTTGCTGCTGTTGAGCTGAACACAATTCTACTCTGAGATCTCGAATATGCCAACAACACTGTCTTCCTGGATCCACTAGTGGTGAATCGCTACAGCTGATGGCTGATCTGGTCAGGGAAGCAGCAGCACTGGTCTGGCTATAAATCAGAATAAAACTAAATCCCTGGCCATCGTCATTAAGCAGCCTCCAACTTGAGGATACAGCCAGCTCGGTATTCCTGTTTCTGGACAGGATATCAAGAAGGTGTCAACTGCCAAATATTTGGGTAGCCTCCTAGACAGCATTGGAACATGCTGAAAGACGTGGGTTCTCGTTCAGGCCCTTCATTGTGACATCAAGCTTGCTGTGAAGCTACAGAACCACAGTTATACCAACTCTGCTGTATGGAAGTAAAAGGTAGGCATTGAGGAAGGCTGGAGAATGTCAGACTGACGTTTTCATTTCTTATTGTCTTCATCTTCTGCTCTTACACCAAGTGGCAGGACAAGATCAGAAATGAGGACATTCAAAGCCAAATCTAGCAACCACTCCCATCAGCACTGGTTCAGCTTCGGCAGCTCTCTGGCAACAGATACTTTATTAGGATGAGAGACCAATGAATTCCAAAGTGTGTGTACCAAGGAATGCCATGACATGGCCTGCATTCCCATGTGCACCAAAAGCTTTGGTGGCACGATGAGACTGCCAGCGATGGCCATAAACTGTATATCCAGCCAGACCACCAGCAGGACCTTGCCAGATATCAATCCAGGTGGTGCCTGATCTGCAAAGAGGCAACGTCCCTTTGGGATTTGCCTTGATGATGATTGTAGAAAGCTACCTGCACTCCCACAGTAGTTTGGAAATCAATCTGTCACAATTGAGAACAGGTAGAGGAAAGATAACAAGGACCAAAACAATCTTTTCCAATATTTCTTATCCCCCCAACCCAGGTACTTTTTGTAAAAGCTAACTTTTTTTTTATCCTAGTTGTTTTTAAAATGGAAATCTCCTACCACCTCTGATGGAGATGTCTGGAAAGACATTCTTTTTGTTTTGTGCAGTGGGAGAAATGAGTGTTTCTACTATCTATTCAGAAATTAAGACTTTTTTTCCTGAATATAGTTAAAATAGTATGAAATGCACGTTTCACAATACACCATTTAAACAAAAACACATTTCTCCGACTGAATAGAAAAAAATAGTGCATCCTTTCTATTTAAACACCATGGTGAATGGACACTTTAAAGACACACACAGGGCGTTTTATAGTGGTTTGTGGGAGACAAGAAATGTAAAATTCAGAGTTACTATTCCTCATGGAAATGAGATGGGGTGTGTTTATTTTATACCCTAGCTGACGCAGTTTTAATCTATATCAATATAAATAAATCAGAGGCTGATCATCTCTGCATTAGAACTACCATTTCATGCAGAAGTCTGGACATAGCTGGGACATGCATATCCTTTGGAATCCATGCAATAAATAAAGCCGACTCTAAAGACTGAACCATGCATTAATTCATTACATCAATTCATTTCATAGCAGGCTGTTGTCATGTAAGAAATACAATGTGGCCGGTCAGAGCAAAGCTGCTGGCAGTGACAAAAGACTAAGGTGTTTTTTAAAATCAGAACTCAGCAGAAGATGTTTGGGGGGAAAAAATAATCACACAGAGTGATGCTATCTGTTGAATGACAAGCAGAGAGCAGTTCTGAGAATACTGTGCGTGTGAATGTGAATTAATGCATTAGCAAGCTGTCCTGTCATCTGCAGCTCTGCCAGCCACAAAGCTGCTCATTTGCAGAGCAGGATATAACTTGCCATCAGACAGGAGGAGTTCAATATCCATTAACAGCAGTGACCGCTGTGCTGCATGGGCTTTGTCAGTTTCACCACCTGCTGTGTATGAGCACTGCATTTGGAGACTTCAGGGTTAGTCCTGAAGAGGAGGGATTTTCATGCCCTAGTTTCAAAGCTGGGAAACGGAAACAGCTTTTGGGAAATGAAAGTCTAACTTTGGGGTTTCCAGGCCATTTCCAGGAAAAAAGGGGTTTCATCTCCCAAATTTACGGAAAGCAATCCCTCCACAAACTAACTCTACGGCGTGTCCTCTTCAAAAAAGAGCGAAGTGAAAGGACAGCATTTGGATGAGCAGGGCTCAGACTGGTGAGAATGTACCATAACAGCTTTCAGAGCAGCAGCCTTGTTAGTCTGATTCTGCAAAAAGAACAGGAGGACTTGTGCCACAAGTCCTCCTTTTCTTTTTGTACTGTAATAACGAGACTTACTCAAAATCCTCCCGGGCAACCCTCTGGTGTTCCCCCGGGCACGTAACTCTTTTGTTGCCAGCTGCTGAGGTTAATGTGGTTGATTTTGCTACGGGCAGCAGAATTGCTGGACACAGATTTAAGGAGAAAATACAGTGAAGGGTTTGGGACTGGCTGGAAATGTGAAAGGGAAAGGAGATGGGTCGACGCTGTTTACTGCAGTGCTCTTTAATGTCACATGCTCCCCTTTTTATTTTGAACCAAAACAGCCTTGCATGTCTGGGGGAGAGGATGGCATGGACACCCTTTTCTCCCTTTCCCAGCTACCAAAAGCACCTTAGGTCCACCCTCATTAGCCGCAACAAAAATAACCTCTGACATCCCCAGCCATCACTAGTAACTAGATTCACACGTGTAGGGGGTTAAACTTGATTCTGCTTCTGGCAGACAGTGTGTAGTGGATGGCTTTGGCCCCGCAGAGTCTCTATTGGGAGTTCCTGTGTCTGTTCCTGAAGGCTGAGCTCACCTTTCTGCACTCAGGATCAAATCCTGGTACTATTCAAACAACCTGAGTAGCCAAGCGATGCATAGGAGAAGGGGGTTAGAGAAAGGATTCTTTCCCTCAAGGGCAAAGCCCTGAGAATTCATTAGCACAAACACCTGCTCCCAGTGCCATGGGGGAAGAAACAGCTGGTCTATCTACATAGCTATCCATAGGGTCAGTCTAAGCAGTCAGTCCTAACAGAGGTATAATAAGCATTGAAAACCAAAACATGGACGTGAAGCTTCTACTCCAGTACCAACAAACCCTTGGGAATGTTTATTTGTCTCTAGCGTTTGCCTGATCACATGGGGTATTGTTGCTGTTTTTATATAATTCCTATGAAAGTGCCACATTTTTCAGGTGGGGTCATAAAATGTGAGGCAGTCTGAACAACAAATGTTGAAATATTTCCCCACAGCAACATGCAATACGGGAGCATGGGGCATATTTACAGCTTTTCATTATTTTATTTTTATAAGCAGTAAACAATCTCTACACTGAAACGATGTCTTACACTGACAGTCTCTGTTTTTGCTTTTCAGAAAAGGAATACTGATGAGTGGTCAGAGAACTGGCAAACGTAACTTGTGAGCACAGACTTCTCTGATCTTTCCAAGGAAAAAAGGTGAGATTTGTTTCTTTCGTAATTAATTTCTGCCTATTCCCCTTTTAAATTGATGTTTCTAAACCAGTTCTTTGATACAACATTTAATTTTCTGAATGGTACATATCACACACACACACGTTGATTAGAGAGAGAGTCTGAGTATTGTAATTCAACTTTTCTGTAGTTCTGATGACTCAAAAGGTAATTGCTTGCAATACTTTTGCAAGAAATTGCAATAAGTCAGGCACTTCTAAATCAGAAAGCAATTTTTTCTGCTTACTGGTGCAGGCCTAATGTTTGAAAAAGTTTAGCAGCCCTGAAAACATCTATACTCAGATGGCAAAGAGCCTCTAGCGGCAGCCCTCCAAGGTAGTGAGATTTCAGACCTTAGAGTCACACCTTTCTGATTACCATTTTTTCTGCATCAGTTTTGTTATGAACCACTACAATTAGACACTAATGGTACATAGTATTAATTACTAGATGATTAATTCAAAATGGCCAACACTCATGTTCAAATTCAAGTGGGAAAGAGCAAGCCGACAATCAGTGTAACGGGATACTAAAAGCACAAAATCTCATGACCTGGAAGGGCAAGAAACCAACATTGGATTCCCAGAAATTCTACTGAAGTATTTCAGTTTTTCTAGCCCCAGCAGGTCATAAAATACTGGAACCTCAACGTTTTCAATATTCCTTTGATCTAGTCACACTCTTTTTATGCTGGTCCATTATCAATAGTAACATCCTGAGCTTGCTGAGTCAAGGTGAAACGCACAATTCAGCCTTTTCTTTACCCCGTTGCAGATGTAGTGTGTCCTTAAATAGCCTCTACTGACAATCACACATGTTTTACCTTTTCTGTATAATAGTTCTGGTTAAGACAGTGTATGTGTTTCTAAATAACATTGAGCTAGTTGATATCTTTGAAAAAATTAAACAGTTTCTCGCCCCCCTCAAAATACACACAGACAAGAATAAAATAGTCTAATAAAGGAGAAAGAAGATGGGTAATATCCACCAGATTGAGCCCCTGGCTGTTATGGTGGAACAGCTCTTGCTTTCTGGCTCAGGATATAAATAACTTCCAAAAGGTTCTATCGTTCATTGCTAATATTTAATGTAGGGCTCTTCTACTATATTAACATGTCTTTTTATCTTCAGTATAGCACCGAAGAACCCACTTACAGCGACTCAAAGTCTAGTACGAAACACCGTATTGTTAAAAAACTAAATGTCACTTGTAAAAGTGTTGTATTGATTTTTCTGTGATTAAAGTTCCTGGTCAAGTCAATACAATGCATAGGTTTCATGGGTGTCAGCATGTCTGTATTGTATTCATGCACAGTTGGATAACTAGTGCACAGTCTCTTTAAAAGAGGCACAAGAAGGGACACTGGTACATGAGTTCTCTGTGAATGTGTATGTGCTGAGCTGCTGACAGTAGTGTTTGTATTTGAATGAAAGCCTGTTTAGTTTACCCTATCCTATGTGGATCTCTATTCCTGTGAGCAGTCTACACCAAGACAGCACAATGTCTTCACTGAAAAGTTAACCCGGGGCTGGGTACCTGGGCTAGCCTAGTCCAGGTGTGAGCATCCACACTGCAAATCCACACCTGAGCCAGACTGAGTAGTTGTGTCCACACTGATGCCGCACTCATCCATGGAATGGGGGATGGGGGCTAGGACTTCTGGGGCACATTCCATGGCTCTTAGTGCTGCACTGAGTGGCACCGTTCTATTCATCAGTTCGCAGCATATTGTCCAAGGCAGGGAGCTGTGACCTTTGGTCGTCTGGTATGTTGTCTGGAGGGCTTTGATTTTCTCCTGCACCAAGGTCGTGTCTGCCAGCTAACTGAGAACTACAGATTTCAAATATATCTCCCCTAATTTGGGCTCTTACTGACCTCACACCAGAGGTCCACCCGAACCTTGGCGTCAGTTTCTGGCCGGCTGGCAGCACTCTGGGAGGATAATTTTCCCATCTCTGTTTACGTGCAGCAGAAAGGCAGCAGGCAAACGTGGGGGTTTAAATGCTGAACAGGTGTGCATAAACTGGGAGGTGACATCTGGAGCAGAAGGGAGTAGGCAGAGAGCAAGAAAATATGGCCCTGGTGAAGTTTGGGGAAGGCATTGAAGGACTATCAGCACCTGAGTTAATTCCTCTGCATCCACACTGCAAAGTGGTCTGGTTGCCAGCCTGAGCGAAAGTGGAGCCAGGTTCTAGCCTCTATCTCTAGCCAGGCCAGCTAACCCAGGTTTAAAGCATGGGTCAGAGGTTTGTGTGTACGGACAGTAGCTGGGCAAGGGGCCATATCTGAATAAGAGCCTGAGTTAACCCTGCAGTGAAGACAGACCCTCAGAGAATGGAAAGACTTCCTTGGCCTAGTTTAGCAATCCTAAATCCTGCAGCATCAAAGGTCCATCCCTATCTCCAGTACAGACCCTGTAATTATTCCCAGACCTGATGACACTAGACCGCATTTCAAGCTAACAAGGGGAAGAATGCTCAACCTGCAGACGTGTGGAACTGGGAGGTTCAGCAGCCCAGGAGGAGTTATAAACAGGCGATCGCATTAAGATTAAATAAATCTATGCGACAAACCCAGGCATGAATCTCTCTGTACGGATTTACAGCAAGCCCATCTTCCCATCTCTGACAGGATAACAGGACTGCTGTTGGCTGTTTTAAGAACTTGTTTGGAAAATAGCGCATCACCCCCGTAGCCATGGTCACACAGAGGACATTAAACCACAAACCACAGGATGACGTATACCCTGGCCTGGCACAGTTTACTTCATACTCCTGGAGAGGGAATAAACCATCTGTGGTTCTGTGATGTGTAAAAGCCAATTGTTCAAACCCATCCCCCTTGGAATGCCACTGGCCCTGAATTTGGCCCGGTGCTCTGACAAAGTGCTCGTTTTCCCACTGACACAAACAGGCCGGTGCAGTGACAGTTTTCACACCTCCTGCACTATCTGGAGGACTCGTGAAGGGGACAGTCCTAGTCGACTCCCCTCAGTCAGTGCATTAGAATGTTGGGGGCTTCACCCAGAGCATGCTGAATGACCCATGTGGTGGGGCTCCCGCCCACCTTTCCCTTGGGAGGCTAAACGGGTCTCACCTTTAGACAGTTTTTCCTGCTATGCCATCTGCGTTTCCCTTTACTTAATTTCATCCCTTTGTGGCCGTAAAGTGCAAATATATTTCTATTACCACTGACATCAAGATGCTCAATGGGACTTTCACTATCAAAAATAGTTAGCATAGCGCAGTTGTACCTACACAGATGCGTTTGTCATCTCAAGAATAACATTTGCTCCTTAGCATGCATATCATTTTACAGGGTGCAGTTGTCATGCATTTCCTCAATCCCAACCATTTAAAACCCTTTACGCATTCCTCGCTCCATGTGCTCATAAAAGTCACTTGCCAGGTGGATTTTTTTAAATTGACCCTGTGAAAACATCAAAATCAAAGTTTTTCTACTGACAGAACCTTGGATTTCTCATTTTACCTCCTTAAATGCCTATGAATGTGGCTGTATAGGTTGGGTTGTTTTTCCTTCAACATACACCCATGGTTTTTAATTGTATTTGTACACTTGTGTGGGAGATGTGACATATGCAAAATGTAATGAACCAAATTGTAGAGCAACCCATGTGCACAATTAAGCCTATAAAAACGAACACAGGTATCTTATTAACAGCAACTATTAGAAAGTAGGTACAATTTAAAAAATACCTTTGAAACTTGGCCAGCAATGCCAGCAGAACTTTCTCTTTTAAAATACAAACATTCAAAGGGGTATTTCCGCTTTGTGGGAGAAACATTCCTACTTTCATTTACCAAAGCTCAAAAGGCCAGATTCTAATCTCAGTTACACCAGTATAAATCCAGAGTAACTCCAATGGATAAATAAATCGCTGGACTGACTCTGGATTTATATCAATTTAACTCACGCTTTGCAAGAGAAACACTCCTGATGACATGCTCTTCCTCACTATGACATTTAAACTCTTACTCCAGCTCCTGCTAGATCTGTTGTGTTGACATTGACTGACTTATTGACTCCAAAGGGCTGATAAGGATAGTGCTTGCCTCAGTATCTCTGCTGAAGTTCACTTTTAATGGCTTGATCCCATTAATGACAATGGAAAGACTCGAGAGATGGATGACGTTGTAGGTGCTTAGGAGTAAATCTTCCCATCTGGCCATGAAAATTAGAAAAGCCAAACTGTTTACTCTACCAACGGTATTTTTTCCTAGTACAAAAACACCAGATCTAGGGCTCTAACAGAAAGTTTCCAAGATGCTTGTGTTTTAGAATTCAAATATAATATACAGGGCTTGATTCGCCTCTCGTTCACACTGGTGTAATTCAGGAATAACTCTCCTGAAGTCAATGGAGCTCCCTCAGTGCAAAATGGATGAGAGGGGAAAGTTAGGTCTATTGTACATCTCACCTAGTTTATACTTTATTTCTATTTTATAAGAATAGCCTGGGTTAGACTGTTAGTTAAATGTGCACACTCCCCTAATGGCTGCTGGATTTGTATTTTATGTTTAGAGTTGGATTTTATGACTACATTTTCTCATATCACTGCTGTCATTTGCAGTTCCATTTACAGAATGTACCTTGCGATAATACACAAAACTATTAGCTCCCAAGAGAGAGTTCCCACATATATATCCCAAGAGAGAGTTCCCTCTGACTGATGCAATCAGTGACATTTCATCAAAACTGCCCCTTTGAAACCTGTATATTTTTTACAATAGATTCTATACTCCTGAATATTCATGTTGGTTTACATGACAGTGTGGTAAACTCTCCAAAGCATATTAATTTGCAATCAATGACCTTTAAATTACCTAACAATAGCAGCATCATACAACGCCTTCCATGTGAAAAGAATCCAAGCTATTTTCATTAGCAAGGATCACTCTTGGATGTGTGCTTTCCATGTGATCAATCCACTTTTGAAAGGTACTTAATATTATTAAATGGGGCTTTACTATTAAAAACAAATACAAACTATTTAGTAATACACACAGTTGTACTGCAGTGTACAAACTAAACAGTGTGGATGATTACATGCGTTACTGATTTACTATGCAGTATTGATAAATAATAAGATTAAAAGCAGAAGACTATGACTTCCTAATTGTATACATATATTATGTAATCATATCTTATAACCAGTTACTTATTCTAGAGATGAAAAGTAAGGAACCTACATTGTATCCAATATTATAAAGAATGTATTTAGGATATTAAAGTTAATGTGATTTATGCACATTTAATTTTGATGAACGGGGGAGGGAGGGTGGGACCGGAACAAATGCTTAACGTTAAGCAGGTGCTTAAGTGTTTTGCTGAATCAGGGCTTTAAATCACTCAGTCATCTGGTCACAGAATAGTTTTTCCAACAGATGCATTACAATCTTCACATGTGCCTGATCTTCATTAACCAGGGGATTCAGTATTTGCAGCTGTCTGTGTAGCTTTGATACATTATTTAATATAATATGAATCTAATATTCCAACTATAAATGATCCATATGACTGAAACTTCAGCCCCCTTCTTCCATCTGTACACATGGATAAGAAGATTCTACCGGGTTCCTTGTCCACAGATTGGGAGGGACAGAGTAGAGATGGCCAGGAGGTGTCTGCAGATTCTTCCTCACTTCTCTCAAATCCATGGAGCATAGTAACTTGTACTTATTTCCCCTTATTGCGTGAAACTTTCTTAAGAGTGGTTCCAGGGGCAGCTATGGGATAGCAGAGTCCCAGCAGCACGACCCCTGTAGGATGCAAGCATGCTGTCCAGCGATAGTGGGGAACAAAGAAAGGAAGGGAGCAGTCAACAGTCCACTGAGCAGATGCCATTTGCCTCTGGTGGATCCCCCATCCAATAGAAGACTTAGAGGGAAACTCCATATGTGCATACTCATCATTCCGATAACCTGTATTGGGGTATCTCGACATAAAGAAGCATCAGACCTTCAGTTTACAACACTGCAGAACTTTGTATCTTCCTGTATATGTGGATTTCTCTTAAACCTGATTTGATTCATATAAGATAAATTGCTATAAATGTTTAGCATGGAACATGCTGTCCATACCACACATGCTGTATGCGGTTTATATGACTGCAGATGCAGCACCTATGACCTGGAGTGAGGCAGAAAGCAGGAACAGCTGGGGGTCTGGGATAAGAAGGACAGGAACCACAAGCAAGCAGGAATGCAGGGCTCAGGAATCAGGGAAGCAGGAAAGGTCCATAGTGGCTGGCAGGCAGGGATTCCTCTCCTTGCTCAGATAACTTCTTTCCTGTGCCTCTTCCTAGCTTATATAGAGCTCCCCAGCCAATCAGGGGTGCTGGATATTTTCCCCCAATCAGGAGCTTCAGGGGAAGAGCCATTTGCGAGCTAGCAAATCACTGGTTCCCTTCTCCAGTTGCTCAGGTGAGCTGCAGGATGGTCACTGTGGCCTAAGCACTACCTGGGGAACCATGGGCCAGATTTGAGGTCACATGCCTAACTGCAAACATCATCTTAAGTTCCATTGAATTCAGTAGGACTTTAAACACATCCCTGAACAGAGATCCTGTCTCGGATCAGGACCATGGTAAGTCAATTCAGCGTTTAGAGTTCCTCCTGGAACATACTGTACAGCACCAGTTAGCTGATAAATACTGTTCTCACAGCTGACATCCTTGAGTTGCTGGGGCAGAACAAAGATTATAAACAGAAAGAAACAGTTACATTTAATGTGCTTTAAATAAGGAGAAACACGATCAATGTTTGCCAAATGGGAAAGGACAAAATCAGCTGGGGAAACTATGGTGAAGCTTTTAAGCTATGACAGAGGTAGAAGGAAAGTCTCTCTTCAGCCAGATAACCTGGCATGTACTTCTAACAGGAGATAAAAGATTAAAGGACTTTTTTCCCCTGAAGCAACAGATGAAAAATAAGATGAATATTAATTGCTAATGTGTCTATTCATAAATGCCAGGTGCAGAATTGCAGTAAAGAGCCTGACAACTAGAAGTGCTATTAACTGATGGAGTTTATGACCTAACAGGCACCACTGAAAGCCCATTGGGTCATTCATATTACTGGAGGGTTAATTTAGATGGGAAAATGCTCTAAAAAGGTAGAGACGTGGCCACACTATTCATAATACCAGTGAACATCAGAGTGCACTGAGCAAGTCAAGCTGGACGTTCATAACCCTAGTATGGGCATAATTAGAACTGGGTGAAAAACACAATTCCATCCTGTGGAAAATTCTGAGATTTCAAAATGTGGTTTTATACCAAACTGGGATGGAAAAGTAGAAATTTTGGAATTTTTTATGAAACTAAATATTCCTAAATATTTCATTTCAGAAAGGTCTAAATGTTTCCTGTTGCCTTTGTTTCAACTTTTATGTGATATAATTTACAACATTATAAATATAAGTATATTGTATAATGTTACTTTTATGTTACAATAATAAAGTCAGATGAAATGTTTCACTAGCATCCCATAAAAATGTCAGTGAAATCAGTACACTCCCACAAAATTTGTTGACATAATCAAATCAATATTTTCAGCAGAAAATTGTTTGGTCTAAAATCTTCGACCAGCTCTAGACAAAAATCTTTGTATCAAACACAAAAGGAGAAAGGCACTTCTGGGCATCACAGCTTCCTGGGATTCCAGCAGTTGAAGATTCTTAAGTATCTAAGGATTGTGAACCTTATTGACAAAGTGGGTACAATCCATCGATGATGGAGGCAGACCCCATGCCTGCTGTACACTCTTTCTAAATGTCAGGTATGAGCATTACAAAGTGTGAGCAATGCAAAGCAAATTCTTCTGTGTTTAAAGTTCAGCCATTCTCTTTGTATATATTCCTGGAATGCGCTGAAATAAAGCAAAGGAAAACCATGCAGAGAGGCAGCTCAGAGCCATAAATTACTTTAGTTAAATGTCAGAACTGGAAACAACTATGGTTTGCTTACCAACCTTTAACACACACACATGCATGCGCACACACATGCCTATTATATATATTTATATGTATATATACACACTAGCCCAGATTCTCCAGTCTGCTTTGCAAGCAGTATAAAGTGGCTTTACACTAGCCTGAGATTCCAGCTGAGAATTTCTCTTGTACAGAGGAAATTTATGCTAGTGCCAGATATCTCCCCCTCCCCGGGTAAAGGGGGATAAAGGGACATATCAGGGACTTGGCTAAGATGAGCTCTGCTATGCCTGATCTTCTGCTGACCTTAGGAACCTTACACCTGCAGCAGAAAACAAAAGCAAAACACTTCCCTCTCTAAGGTGTCCCAGGACCAGGGAGCCCTGAATCAGAGATCACCACCACTCCTTGCCTACTCCACCTGAGCAAGATTCAGCATGGATAAAGGTTTATAATTTGATAGTATTTTAACATGCTTGTTGATTACCATTGCAGGCAGAGAGTATTTTGGTTTTGGGCCTGATCCAATGGACACTGAAGTCAATGGGAGCCTTTTCATTGATTCCAATGGCTGATGCGTCAGGCCCTTTGAGAGCATTTCAGAAATATCAAGGAATTTGCCATTTGAACTCGCTGTCACTCCTGATTTCAGGGCAGTTGTGGTGTAGTACTCGTAGCACAGGTTTGGGGATAACAATGTCCACGCCTCTCATTAGGGGGCTAATTAGTGTTCGTTAAGCACTTTGAAGATGAAAAGCACTAAGTAGTAATCAGGAGAGATTTCTGGTCCATATGGACATTATTTGAAATATTCATATTAATTACTCTTTCCACTGAACGTAGAAGGAGGTCAGTTCCCAACATTTAGGGAAAGCAGACTCGACACTGCCAAGGTGCTGAGCACTTGGGTCATGATGCAGCAAAGCACTTTAGTGCGACTGCTTACATGCAGGAAGTTAATCACAGGGTTAAGTGCTGTGCTGGATCAAGGCCAGAGTGCTCAGTACTTTGCAGGATCAAACCCTGAAAGCAGAGAATAGTGTTCCTCTGTTCTGAAACACAAAGGAAGACCAATGTCAGGACATGAACTAATACCGTACCATCCCAGCGAAGCATCAAGTTGGCCAATTTCTGTATTCCTAAAGAAGCCCGTTTGCATGAGGGATGCACAGGAGCAATCTTAGACAAAATATTTCCACCATAACCAGCCTAACAATCTTTAAATAAAACTATAATTCATCAAGGACAGGAGCAGAGCAGAAAGCACACTGATCTCACCATGCAAATTTAATTTACCCACGGAGGACTTAGATACGATGGAGCTGGGATAGTTTTAAAAGACCCTCTTGGAACATAGGAATTGCCACACTGAATCAGACTAACAAAGGTCACCTATTCCAGGATCCCGGCACCAACAGCGGTCACGTTCCAGATCCCTCAGAGGAGGTGTTGTAGACAGTTATGGGATAATAAACTTGGAAGGAGCTCCCCCTAAACATCCATAAAACGGACACATTATCCTCCTGAAAACTCTCCTTTGCTGTGAAGTCTGCAAAAACCTTGCCATTGGCTTGGTTGCTGGTATGCTGAAACCACAGCCTATCATGCCAGCCAGTGTGGTCTTATAGTTTCCTTGTACTCTCCCCCATTGATCTGTCTGTATCCATTTGTTGTCTCTTGTCTTATACTTAGACTGTAAGCTCTTTGGGGCAAGGACCATATTTAGTTCTGTGTTTGTATAGCAGAGATATTGTAGCGCTCCTAAGTGTACAGTAATACAATAATAATAATAACCTGTCCACTGCAGGAAAGTCTTCTCTTAACTCCCTGTAGTTAGATGCTGGCTTAAACCCTGAAGTAGGAGGTTTATATCCCTTTCAAAACTCTTGTTTAATGTTCATATTTACTATTCTAACTCAGGTTATGCTTGTGATCCACGTGAACGTCTAGTCCCTTTTGAATCCTGCTAAACTCTTGGCCTTGATGATATATTGTGGCAATATGTTCCATGCGCTAATGGCACATTGCATGAAGCAGTATTTCCTGTTGCATCAAACCAGCCTGCTGATTGGTTGATTAGTGTCCCGTGTCCTTTAGTATACACAAATAGCTGGCCTCCAGGTACAATTTTGAAAACTCTCTGCTTTAAAGAAGTATATAAAGCAAAGCCTTGGGCAATTCAAGGACCAGAGTAGAGAGCCTGGTTGCTGAAAGATCTGTAAACATTATCCAGATTACACACAACAGTACCACACTCAGCCAGTGATGTGAAAAATATGAATCACATTCTTACCCAGCTAAACTACCCAAGACTCTAAAGAAGCCTGCTAATTATTTCTAAGGACTTTTAATATTACTGTCCCTAAATTTGATTAAATACCACTCTAAATCCTTTCAACTGAACATCATTAGAGAAAGTTGGCTTGATGGGGCAATAAAAATGTTTTCTGTTTCCCATCGACTAATGGCTCTTCTTCAGTAAAATGTGCTATGTTTTAACATCACATAGTGCTCTTCGTCTGCTAAATTGGGGGAGCTGTGATATAGGGTTCAATAAGCATATGATCCTCCTCTTTGCTGATCAAATTAAGACTATTTAAAACTCTGTGCTTTAGGAGGACAGCAGGCTCCAATGGAGAAGTGTTAAGATCTCCAACTGTTCTAAACTGACAAACGGGGGTGGGGGTGGAATTATATCTTTTAAAACCACTGCAAAATGTGAAAGGCAGGTTAATGCAGCAGCGAAGTAGAATGTTAAATTTCCCCATCTTCTTTCCAAGAAATTGTCAGTCCCAGGACAGAGAATTTTTCCAGTATAAAACTAATACACTCTAGTGCAGAGGTTCTCAAACTGTGGTCCGCGGACCACCAGTGGTCCGCAAGCTCCATTCAAGTGATCTGCAGATAGTTCCCTATAAAGTGCGCACCTGGGCGGCCGCATATGAGAGAATGAAAGGCCACCCACCACCAAATTAGTGGAGCCCTGCAGTCATGGCTCCACTAATTAGGTGCCTGGACCCTGGAGAAAATGCACATGTAAAGTGAGGTGGTGGCCTTGGGGGAAATAAAGGGTAAGGGGCAATGGGGTGAGACGAGGCGGTGGGGGTAATTTGGGATGGGCAGGGCTGCAGCGGCCAGAGAAAGAGGCAACTTTCCCTAGCTTTGTGCATGGATCTAGATAGCATGAACTGTCCCACTGTTAGAACCTGGCAGGGCAGGTTCTAATCAGTGGGAGTTTTGTTTGAGTAAAAAGAAAAGGAGTACTTGTGGCACCTTAGAGACTAACCAATTTATTTGAGCATGAGCTTTCGTGAGCTACAGCTCACTTCATCGGATGCATACCGTGGAAACTGCCTTTTCCACTGGCAGTTTCCACGGTATGCATCCGATGAAGCGAGCTTGTAGCTCACGAAAGCTCATGCTCAAATAAATTGGTTAGTCTCTAAGGTGCCACAAGTACTCCTTTTCTTTTTGCGAATACAGACTAACACGGCTGTTACTCTGAAACTTGTTTGAGTAAGGATTGCAGGATTGGGCCTTTTGTGTTATGCTGGGGTAGAATGGAGCAAGATTATATGATTTAACATAATCAAATAATAGATCAAATTTTCCTCTTGCTTACACCAGTGTAAATCTAGAGCGATTCCATTTAAATCAGTGACTACAGAGTCACTCTGGCTGTCCACCAGTGTAACAGAATTTGGCCCAAAACGTGTATCCCATGAAGCTACTGCAGTGAAGAAAATTTTAAATAGCAGTTTTCTTCACTCCAATGTACATTTTTCTATTTTAGAATTCAGTTAAACACACACACACAGAGAGAGAGAGAGCAGAGAAAATGTAAGTGTAAATATTATCTTCCCTCGATTACAGATAGCTACGCCACAAAACCCGTATTAAATTAACATGGAGTGGCTTAAACCAACAAAGACTTAAAAAGGGTTCCGAAAATATAGTCCAGGAACAAATTGTTCCTGAGCATCTCTCATGCCTTGAGCTTCACACTATGCTACTGTCTCTTTGAAGCCCGGCTGCCGGAGTGGATCTTTCACACCATGCATCACAACATCACTGGCTATATCGTCTCAATCTCCAGCACGTAGTATTCACCTGATTACAGGCAGGGTCCATTGCAGCTGCTCCCGTGGAGTGCTAATTAGTACTAGGGACTTGTTCATAGTGTAAATGAATCTTTGAGAGCCACAGAGATATATAACAGGTATCAGAGTAACAGCCGTGTTAGTCTGTATTTGCAAAAAGAAAAGGAGGACTTGTGGCACCTTAGAGACTAACCAATTTATTTGAGCATGAGCTTTCGTGAGCTACAGCTCACTTCAACCGTAAAGGTAAAGCCAGGGACTGAAACCACTTCGCTGTTAATAGGAATGTGCATATTACAGCTGTTCTAAACAATTGCAAGTGCCTAGCTGGTGATTTTCAGAATCTAACTTGTCCATTTTGAGGGTTTGTTTTAAATAACAGGAGCCAGTCAACCACATTATAGATTAATCTCCTGAAAAAAAAAAACAACAGTGAATCTATTAACAGAGCTGTCTTTAAAACCTGAGACAGAGAAAACAGCCCCTGAAAGGACATTTTTCCCAGTGTTTTTCTCCAACAGCTGCGTCAATTTAAATCAAATTTGGTTTAAAGAAAATTACTCTCCGATTGAGATTTTATATGTCAGGGTTGGGCCTGAAACAAATGTTTCAAGCTAAGTACCTGGTAGCCCAGGATTCCTAATGGAAATAAAGCTAAGCATCAGAGCGAGACTACTGGCTGCTCTCCCAGACCCTCACTGAAGGACGTGTGTGCAAAGAGGTAACTGTCTCTCAATAAAAGAATATCGCACGGTCAAGATTTTGGAACTGGAGTTAGAGCCACAGAAATAAAAAACTTGGGTAAAATGCCAGGTGTTTCCTTGTGAGTAGGCAACCCGAGCACCTACAAACTGGATCCACACATCACTTTGAAAGAGGTGTTTGGGATCCACAAAAAGAAGAACGCATTTCTAAACACACACACGCACACCCCTCCAGCCTAATTCAACAACTTCAGTGCTACCGGCACTGATTGCCCCCCACTTTGATTTAAGTACATCCAATCAGCCCCTAACCATTGGGGATCCTCCAGTCCCACGCTGTTCCCCCGGATTTCTCACAACCCTTCAGCGCGGAGGGCAGTTTCATTCCCCTCCAATCCCCCGTCAAACTCCCCATTTCTCCGACAACAAATGACAATGCATCGCATCCCTTTGCTAATCGGCTTCGGGTTGCATCATCAATCGATGGAGGACTGCATCGTTAAACGCAAAGTTTACCTTCCCCACACGAGAAACGCCAGAACGCTACTGAAAGCGGTCCACATCGTCAACCATCTCTAGATCTCAGGGTTCCCCATGCGGGTAAATGCCCAGTCTGTCTGCATTACTCCCCTCCTGACCGGTCTGCAATCCCACATTTAGAAACATGCCCCCCGCTCCCAACCAGGGCTCGGAGAACACGCCAAGGTGCATCACAACAGATGTTGGTCACGTTCACAGATGCACGGGGGTGCATTTTGTTTAAACAGACAGGCCAGCTTTGCATCCCTGCCAACGTGCATTTAAAGCCGAGGCCAGGGCAGCTCTGTCCTGCCACGTCTGCAGAGGGTGTTTTTTTTTTTAAATATTTTTGGGCCAAAAAAACCCCAAAGCCAGTGACCGGCTCCAGCGAGCCCTGTGTAAGGGAGGGCGCTGGAGGTGCCGGGGTCAGGGAGAGCGGCAGCGGCGGATGCTCACCGCGCCTCCAGGCAGCGGGACCATCCAGGGCAGAGAGGCGAACGCTTGTACTCACCGGAGCTCCGCGCGCGTCCTCCCCCGGCTCCAGCCCATCGGAGAGAGTCCCGCGCTGGCTAAATCCCCGGAGCTCGGCTGGCCGCGCTCCCCAGCCCCCTGCCGAGCGCCCCGCAGCGCAGCGCAGCTCCCCTCCACCGCCGCCGAGGGACCCGCTCGCCTCCGCCCGCTGCCGAGTGGCTGCTGCCGGCTCCGCGCGGCGCCTCCCAGCAGCCCAGAGAGCCTGGGGCGCAGCGGCGAGGGCGGAGAGCGCCGCCTGGCCGCCGCGCCGGGCAGCGGCTTCGCCCCCTCCCTCCCCGCCGCGCCCACCCCACCCGGCTTCCCAGGGGGTCGCAGAGCGCCGCTTGCTCAGCCCCCGGGCAGCGGGGGGACCCCGCCCCGCCGCCCGGGGCAGGGAGGGCACTAGGCCCTGGGCAGGAGACAGGTGCAAGCGCCGCATAGGCTCCGGCTCTGATTGCACCCCGTTGGCCCTAGTTGCTGTCAGTCAGCTCCTGCCTGGAGGGCACAGGGTGCCTGTCCCAGAGGGCTGGGAGAGGGGGAGCCCTTGAGCGGGGGTAGGAACTGGAAGCAGCTGCCGGCGTCTTTGGGGAGCAGGGAGTCTCCCCCCTGGCATTCCCAGGCAGCCGGGGCACCCACTCCAGTCCAGAAGATTAAAGAGGCAGGAAGCCTCTGAGTCTAGTGTGCCAGGGGAGGGCACAGCCGGGTAAGAGGCTAAGGCAGGACAGCTGGTCCCTAATAGAATCATACCCTCTCTCTTCGGTAATGGGGGCTGGCCGTTGAGCTAATCAACATGGGAGTTTGGCTACTGGGCAGAGTTCGTGCAGGAGGCAAGCAGCAGGCTCAGGGGCCAGCACAGGCACCGGGACCTTCTTCACACACAGAATCCCTTGTTGGAGGGGAGGTGCAGGTGTAGGACATGACAGGAAGGGAGAGAGAGACACTACACTACACTGAAGCTTACTTCTCCTTGAAAACCCTGCCCCCTGGCTGGGATTTGGCACACAAGGCAGTAGAACAATGAGCAGATTTTTTTTTTTTAAGTTCACATTCTTTTAAAAATATATGTAGGGACCAGAGCAGAAGCCTTCACTTTCCTAAGCATTTGCAATAGCTTGAACCATTCTCTGTAAGGCTAGTTTAGTGCTGGAGAAAAGGTTCAGCCCTGCAGCCTGAAGTTACCTCTATCTAGAGAACAGAGGCTGCCAGTGTAAGGGGCTCCTATACTCTCCATCACCTCTGAGCAGGAGGGACTAGCTCAAGGCCTACACAGATCAGTTCAGTCCCTATTTCCATTCAGGTCTGGGTCTCTCTTTAGAGACTGCCAACAAAAGCAGGCCACGTATAGGGTGTAAATGTTAGAAAATGGGCCAGGCCCACTAATTAATTTCATGTAGGCCAAGCAGTCAAGGGAGGGAAATGACTTCTGAGCAGTACTGATCTGGACCAGATTTCTTTCACGTGGTGACAGGGTGAAATGCTCCTGAGCCATTTTCTGAGCCATTGAGGACCTGCTGGAACTGGACTTTATAAATAATAAAAAGCCTTAGCCAAAGGAGAATGCCCCCAGCACAGGGCTGCTGAGGGCCCCTGTGCAAACACCAGCAGCAAGGGTGTGTCTGGGACAAGGCAGGAGTTCTCATACTGCACATGACTACTGCAAGTCAGGGTCAATTCAGGTTGCAGAGCTACCATGTAGGAACCCTGGGAGCTGAGGCTGCCTTAAGCAGGGCAGTTCCTGGCTACTCTATGCTGGGCTAGGGGCCCCTGGGCTGTGTCTCCTACGGAAGCCCAGAACTTGAACTTTTACTTAAAACAAAAAGTCAGCACTGTGCATTGAAGACAGAATGGAGCCCAATGTCATCTAGTCTAAACCTCACTTATAGTAAGTCACTCTCCCAGAGTGTTTACTGGATTTAATGAGAAGATGTACATTGTGATAATTATTCCACATACACCAGAGGGACAGAAGAAATAACTGGCCTAGGGAGGCTCTGGGTGATCTACACTAATGTGCAATCCTCTGCTTAGAGATCTTGCTCCAGGAAGGAGGTGATACGTTGCTACTGGCCCTGGTGTGGTGCACCTGCCCCGCCATGGCTGTGGGCTTCAGGCTGTGCTCTGTAGGTGCTGGAGGGAAGAGGGTTGTATGAGTGAGGGTCTGCTCCCTGACTCTGCACCTAGATTTCTGGGCAGAAAATACCCTCATGGCTGCTACTCAACTGAGCGGGGTGGGGGAGGGGTGGGGCCCTGAGCAGACAGTCAGGAGATGACTTGTGACTCCACAATGGATAAGGATCCCCAAGATCCACAGCTGCAGGATGAAGCCATAACAGCTAACATTTTCAGCCTCTTCCTCTCTGAATCCCCACATAATAGATGGTTGGGGGGGAGGGATAGCTCAGTGGTTTGAGCATTGGCCTGCTAAACCCAGGGTTGTGAGTTCAATCCTTGTGGGGGCCATTTAGGGATCTGGGGCAAAAATTGGGGATTGGTCCGGCTTCAAGCAGGGGGCTGGCCTAGATGACCTCCTGAGGTCCCTTCCAACCCTAGCCTTCTATGAATTTCTATGTCCCATGGAAGCTAGCTTTCTTTCCACCATAGACCCATCCAGTGTCCCTTCCCCCATGAGGATATTATCCTTCATTTTTAATATACCTACTAGAAAGAGAGGTTCCTGCTAGCAGGCAGGGTAGAGACAAGGGACTGATAGGTTTCTCTAGTTTCTGTTCTACCTTGGCTGAACATTATACCACATTCTCAAAGATGTTCTATTCTAGCTACCCCTGAAGTCCTATCACAAAGATTTCCCTTGGAAGTGAGGCAAGAGAACTTCCCATACAGTCAGACACAGTATCAATGGTATTGGTCTAGCACCTGATTGTTATTTCCATTTTGTTATGTTTTTAAATTTTGCTTTCTGAAAACACAAATGCACACACCCAGTGGATCCTATACTATCAGTAAACAACAAAAAGTTTCTTTTAGTGCAAAAGGTAGGGGTTTAGGATCATTTGTCAGCTGCAACAAGCATCACACCAGGCTAAAAGAGCCTCAACTGCTTAAACTTTAATTCTTTGTTGCTAGAAGAAAAATGGTAATTTTGACTATTACAGTCATCCAAAAAAGTGGTCATGCAGTTCTGAACTCTGAGCAGTTCATAACAGCTATTTTATTTTATGAACCGCTAAAAAACCTGTTAAAATTCACATCAATGTGGCATGCTTCCAGGTAGCGAATTATAGCTCTTATGCACACACACAACCCCACGTTACATGTCATCCCATTGCTTAACTATTTTATGTAATTCCTCTATTTTTCTATTAATTTCTATCTGCTCTTTTATTTGTTACCTGCAGTACTAACTGAATTTAATAATCTGAAATACAAAAATTACAGTAAAAGTGTAGAGCCTGCCTCAAATTGACATATACAAGAAAGTAATTCATGGTTGGCAATGCTAAACAGTCATAGCACAGTGCAATGGCAGTTAACACAAACGGTATAGAATCAGAAGTAAAATGGAGTACATTCTTTTCAGATGACACATCCTGCATAAGAGAAACGTTGCTATAAAAAAGGGAATTGTTACATTCTGTTTAAAAATGTAGATTTTCTGTTTCACAATTTTTTTTTGAATCTGTTGGGAACGTTAGAAAGTTTTCAGCCTCAGATTCCCTTTCTCCTTCCATCCTCTCCTGGTCTTTCTTCCTCCCTCCCTTTTTCTTTCCCCCCAGGAGAAATCCTCCCCCCAAAAGGCAAAGAGCCTGGGATGAAGTGGCAGCAATGCCATTCTGTCCATGGGTGGGTGATGAAGCCAGAGAGCAGGATTGGTGGAACCTACAGAGTTCATAAGTGCTGTCTAGAGACCACTGCTCTACGTATGCAGCTAAAAGGGGAATTTGGGGATAGGATAAGGGATTTCTGGCAATGTGAATCCACTGTCCATTCTTTGCAGAGTGGAAGTGCAATGGCTGCAGGCCTGGATTTAGTTTTCCCCTAGACCTTTCCCAGCACACAGCCAGGTTGCTTTAGCTGTCTGCTGGGACTAGGATTTAGCCCTCAGTTGATGAACTGCTACCAAGAGTTGGAGGGGAAAAGAAGAAAGTGGGTACATGCTGTATTTCATGGGAAGGATACAGATCTCTCATGGCTATGTTCCTCCACCTTGTGTCACCCTGTATGTTCTAAACTGCAATGCAGACATCAGACTGTGAAGCCGAGACTTAATAGCATGCTTTTCCATCAGGGATTCGACAGCATATTTCCCACTGAACGAGTTTTGGCATGGTACAGCTATGCCTATGTGGAATTACCATTACTTTCATCCTGTCCTATTTGATCATCCGGAAATTCATTTTATGCCCTCCCTAGCAGAGTGTCTTGCACAAAACTACATTGACGAAGCAGCAAAAAGAACGCCAATCAACAGCACATAGGATGTTGTAGTCTTGCTTATAATTACGTTATTTAAACATTGATTTCCTCTTCTGTCAGGAACCTGATCTTTTTCAAAATGCTTGCACTGGCCGTTGTCTTTGTGACAGAGACCGGAGACGTGTATCAATTACACAATTGTCATCTAGTAAGTACTGCAGAGTAATTTGATTGAACACAATTATAAAATTTAAGTTGCAGCAAAACATCTATTTTTATTCCTTTTTAACATGAAATTCTTGGTGGTAAAGTCAAGTTTGCAGCAGTTAACAGTATTCTCCCTGGGAGAGCTCCAACTGCTGGTTTTGGGTTAATATTAAAACTAATGGGCAATTATCCAGTCGGGTTGACTTTGTGCACATCAGTTTATTTTATTTGCTTTGTAAATTGGGCCCCATCGCTAAATCTCTAGCCCTGCGCATACATATAACAGAGAAAGAACATGTTGACCAGTGCCAATTCAATGCAGCTCCTTGATCATCAAGTCAATGCATCCTCCTCCTCAGAGAAAAGCCTGAGGAAGTTGATGAGGTTTACATCGTGCCCTGAAGGCCATAAACTCATGCTTTGTTAGACCAGCAGGAGGAGTGAATTTCAGTCAATGGCTTTTCTCCCCCTTCCCCCCCAAGAACTCTCAGCCAGCCACTATCACAGTCCAGGTCAAAGACCTCAAAGCAAAACCAGCCCGTTTGATCTCCACTACTGTGATGGCAAAAAGGGCGAGAGCAAGCTCGAAGGCAGCCATTAACCACAAGCCACATAGGGAATTCATAGATCAAACAACACATTGAACTGCACCCAGAGCAAGAACATTGGATGTTGATGAATGGGTGTGATGTATTATCTACTAATTACATAGGTAGCTATGGGGATATACTGCCAATTTTTTAACAAAGGAATCCATCAAAAAATTTAAAGCCATAGTCAGTGAGAGAAGCAATGTTCCCTGGGTAATATATTCTCTGCCCACAAAACATCTGACTCCATACTCATTCCCTCTTCAACAAACCCCTAGTAATTGCATACCCAATTCCATCAGTCTTACAGCCCTGACCCCGTCAATATCTCTTGCCCCACTGTGCTCTCCCCTCCTTAGCATCTCATAGAGGATTCCCTCCCTGCTTGGTACCTATTCCACATGGCAGCAGCAGCAGAGTGGGTTGTTCTGCTGCCTCTGGTGACTTTGGAGTGTATGTAAGGGGGATGGCTCACCTGCATGGATCAGCTGCAGGGGAATGGGATTCAAAAGGAGTTTTTCTGTGTAAACCCTTGTCCTCTTCCCCCTTTCTCCCTCATATTTTTGTCTCTCTCTTAATGCACAGTATCTGTATAGCAAACTCTGGATACCTTACCACCACAATATTGCAATGCTTGCTGGCTGGAGGAAATAGGTCTACGGGGGTAAGGGAGGAGTTGTACTGCTTAACAAGTGAAGGCTCTTTAGACCTTTGAATCAGACAAGAGAGCACTTGTTGATCCAACCAGGACAGCATCTGAGAAATGTGGCATTAGTGAGATAGCAAAGGCCTTATCCTGCTCTGTGTCCTGTTTGCACCGATTCAGCTCAGTGGCAAAATTCCTATTGATCTCCACGGTGCTAGAAAATGCCCGGAATGAGGTGGCAGGGCTATATTTCTTGGGGCGCAGAGAACTAAGGTGTTCATTTGGGGCAAGACAGAGGCATAGTTTTGTTGTGACTAATGAGGGTCACAGGAACATTAGTATTTGACCTGGTAGCTTGGAGAAACCACAGCACCGTGACACTCAGGCTATATCTACACTTGGAGCTGGGTGTGTCCTTCCCAGCACAAGCACGCATTCTTTTGTTAGCTCTCACTGAGCTAGCGTAATGCCGACAGACTCCGGTTGTCTTGGGCCGGGATCAAACCTGGGACCTCTGAAGCTTAATGCATGAGCCACTCTATTATATTAGCTAAAAGATACATCCCTTGGCCCAGGCTGTAGCAGACTCACCCACTGGTGTAGCTGCCACTAGAGGGCGACAGAGTGCCACACCAAGCAGGCCTGGGTTACGGTAGTGCTAACAGGAGTGTAGCCGCAATAGCATGGGCCGCGGTGAGCTGCGAGAGGGGCTAGCTTCCCTGAATACAAACCTGTTCAGACCCTGCTTGGGGCAGCTACCCCATGTTGGTTGTGCTACCGCCGCTACCATTTTTAGCACGCTAGCTCAAGGAGAGCTACCATGTCTAGTCAAGCTGTGACTCTCACGCCCAGCACCAACCGTAGATATAGCCTAAATGGCTCCTTGCTGCCGACCGTTATTTTGACAAAGCCCCTAGATAGTCTAATGGAAAAACTATTTTCATCCTTACTTATATAAAAGGTCTCTTACGCTGGATCTTTTCTTCACAGATCAGATCCTAATTACTCTCCAGGCTTGGACAATGGTGCAGTTGAGAAGGGTAGAAACAAGCTTCCTCTCAAACCACCAAACAAAAGCCTTCAGTCAGGGTATTTACAATAAATACAAGCAGCAAGTGAGAGGGCTTCCATTTCCTGACAGTATTACGCTCCAGGGAGTGTTTTCTGTGGAAAGAATCTATGACATCACTGACCACTGGAATTTGTGTTGAGATGGTTTAATCCAAGTTAAAAATCACAATAAATAAGGGGGCTTCAGTTCTTCTGGCTGGACAGAATGTACCCAGTTTGAGAGCTATTGAGAAACTCTATTGACAAACCCAACTAAACATCAGGGGTATTCTCATGTAAGACTTGCAGTGGTCACTACGCTCAAGAAATTCATCTTGGTCCAGGATTCAAGTGGTTGGCTGGAGCGTTGTGGCCCCAATTCAGCAAAGCACTTAAACCCATGCTTAAAGTTAAGCACATGCTTAAGTCCTATGGACGTCCTGAAAGATGGGCATGTGCTGTAATGCCTACAGAAAACTCAGTGATGGTGAGACAGCTAGTTAGTGGTGATCAACCTTTCTCAGTACTAACCATGATTACTTCATTGTTTCCTTGTGCTCCCCCTGTTCATTGGTTGTATCCACCAGTTGCCTATGAGCTTACATTGTGAGTTCTCTGGAGCAGGGACTGTCTCTATTATACAGTTGTACAGCACCTATCAGATAGTTCCTAGGAGCTAGGGCTCCTATCATAATACAAATTCATAGCAGCAGTAATGGATTTAAGCAGGTGCTTAACTATTTTGCTGAATCGAGACCTCTATTCTGAGTCTCTCAGTTACTTGTATTGTGTTTTCTTCTGTGTATGGAACGGGTCATCACTCAGCCTAACCTGCTTTCAGACTGTACGTGCCTGTTTGTGTAGCCTCACTGGACTTTAATAGGGTTATAGCAGGAGAGACTAGGGCCTTGAATGGATTAAAAAATTTGCAAAGTCTTTAATACTTCAGCTGATATATTGAATAGGCAAGTCTCTTCTCTTGCCAGGATTCCTGCCAGGTGACAGTAACAGCCATATCACTGTGCAAGTCAAGAAGCAGTAGCCTAAATTTGTTCATAAGGGCTCAAATTAGCTATTAATCAGAGCCATGTTGAAGAGGACATCAGCAATCATTCAGTGTTCCATTGAAGCACAGCCTGTGTGCAGATCACATGCTGAACTTATTGCTTCTATAAGAGAGAATGATGCTTGGTGAAGTACTGTACAAAGGTAGGTAATTGAGATACATTTGCGAGAGCTTGACCCCAAGGCTGCTCGGTTTCACTGGCCTAATGACTTTGAAATAACCTGAGTCAGAATAGGGTCAGGCTAGCAGTCGTTAGCTGGGAAGATAAACTTGGTGAAGTTTGGAATCTGCTACTTCACCCTGTGAGAGATGCACCTTTATAATTGTATCCAGTTCATTATCAGCTAGTAAATTCTAACACTGCATGATAAACATTCCATTGCTGAGGGACCTTCCTAGGTATTAGGTAAGGGTTTGACCAACCTCCCAGAGGCTTCCATAGGAGTTGGATGAGGTCCTAGGAGACGAACACCTATAGATGCAACCCCAGGCTAGAAGGAAGAGAAGAGAAGAGATATCACTGACTGAGGTCATATGCTATGTTACAACTTTAAGATTTTTTTGTATTGGTTTGGGAGTTGGTATTTTTGCTGGGTTCAAGACAAAAGGGCCACATCCTCGATTGCTGTAAAGCAGTGTAGCTCCATTGACTTCAAGGCTGGTTGTCAGCAGCTGACAAGCTGCTCCAAAAATAGATCCATAAAATCAGAAGCATGGGCCTGCCTGCTATCCCATCACAAAATAAAATATGAATCATGGTTCAAACACAAGGTAAGGGAAATCAGAAAGTAAGTAGCATAAATGGTGAAAAGTAAAATTTACAAAAATTTTAAATCTGTTATTTGTTACAAGTTTAAAACTATTTTACTTGATTTGTCCCTTTAAACATTAATTGATCACACAGGGAAATGGTGTAAAGTCTTGTTTTTAACAAGTATTTGAGTAAGAATCACAGGATACTTTCCATTAGAAGCCTTAAAGCAGAAATGTATTGCTAATGTAATAATTATTAATCTGAGCTGAAACAAATCACATTTAAACCAAAGAGGTGAATAATTCATTCCCTTATAAGATTTTCATTGGCAGGAAAGGTAATAAATATAAAATAATGATGGGCTGATGAGCCAGTCATGCAATCTGTGGCTGGTATCACTGGGGAAAAGATCACTCAGAAGTATTTGGTAGTAAGAAAGAAGCCAAGTTTGAAAGTGCAAAATCTATTTTACAAACCACAGTTTCAAATGCATATTGAGTTCAAACTGAATGACTAAAATTCCAGTAAGAGGGAATCCCTTGTTAGTTAAGCTTCAGATAACTCAAAATGTCAAGTTATTTATTCCTGCAATGCGACAGTGTGTGGTGTTACATGTACTATTCTCTATTCCAGCCAAGACTGGAAGGTGACAGTTCACTTTAATTTACTTTAACTAGTTCAGTTTATGTAAACATTAATTTCACACTTATGAGTTGAAATAGATACTGTCAAAATTATAATTAAAAGAAAAATGCATGCACAAGAAGAGAAAGAGCTGCTGCTCAGCAGTCCAAAGAAAGAGAAAGCTTTTCTGCAGAGCTTTGCTAGGGATATAGAGAAAGAGAGGGCTGTGTTGGCAGGGGATCACATCATATGGATTCTGCAAGAAGAATATTTTCTTAAATAAAAGAGAAAATGATTTTTATTTTTTTGGGAAAAAGACAAGCAGTTAGGCTCATCGTCTGGAATGAAAAGACTCCAGCACCAGCATGGCAGTTGTTTGTGTATTCAAGTCGAACTTGAAAATAATTTCTTTGCTATGTTCCATCAGAATATGTTCTCTTCCTGTGGAGGTCAATTTTAAAACCTGACTCTCATGTGGTCTCTGAAATCCTGCCTTGAAGAAAGAAGTCCACTAGTTTAAACACAAAATCATGTCATGCTCCATTCATGCCCATCTCTGCCTCGGACTTTATAGCAAGCTCGTTATCCTTATTGCAGTACGTCTACACTACCAGCGTAAGTCGACCTATGCTACACAACTCCAGTTTTGTGAATTACATAGCTGGAGTTGACGTACCTTAGGTTGAGTTACCTTTTGGGGAGGGGTCTAATGGGAGAAAAATCTCCCATCGACTTACCTTACTCTTCTCATCGGGGTAGATTACAGGGTCAACTGGAGAGCCACCTGCAGTTGATTTGGTGGGTCTTTACTAGACCCACTAAACGGACTGCTGGTGGATCAGTCACACAGAGTGTTGATCCCTGCTGTAGTGTAGACCTGCTGTAACTGAATACCTTACTAAACGATTTTATAAAGCCAATAAAATCACTTTTTTTGCTCCCTCCTTCCTAACCTAAGCACAAGGATCTTTTCAGTCTTCTGTCTTCCATTATTGCCTCTTTCCTTCCACTCACTCCTGCAGGTTGGTTACTATTGTGGGAAAGCTCTGGCAAAGAAATGAGTCTTACACTGCATACTGAAGGTGTCAGGATCCTCAGTAGTAGGATTTCCCACAGACAAAGTGCGCCTGCCTAGAAAGTTCTGTTCCCTGAGCCAAGGTGTCTCACTCTTGAGGGTCCATCATGCCTCATGTTTATAGTTATTGCAGTTGGTCCTGACTGTGGAGAGAAAGTCAGTCCCTGAGACATCACCATTTGTCATCTTGTTACCATGTACATGTAAGAATTCCACCCACATTTGCAAAAAGAAAAGGAGTACTTGTGGCACCTTAGAGACTAACCAATTTATTTGAGCATAAGCTTTCGTGAGTGAGCTGTAGCTCACGAAAGCTTATGCTCAAATAAATTTGTTAGCCTCTAAGGTGCCACAAGTACTCCTTTTCTTTTTCCAAATTTGCAGTCACTGCAGTTCTCTAGGTTCTGATTTTAGTGCCGTTCTTCATATTCTGATGCATATATTTGTCCTGTTAACTGCAAGAGTTCTTAAGCTGTCCAGCAGGGAGCTCACTGAAATAGACAAGAGCTGCTCAAAGAATAAAAAAAGCCCTTTACCACTGGCCAGAGCATTCAATGCAATAGTTTTCCCTATATAATGTGGCACTTTATAGATTAACACATTACAGATGGGCAATTAAAGATAGGTCTGAACTGGAACGCCAGAAGCAAACCCTCTCACACTTTCCAAGCTTGAATCTAATTCAGCACTTCATGGCCTAGGTCCAACTCGACAGACAATACAATCTAAAGTAGTTATGAAGAAGCATCGACATGGTACAATGGCATCTGGGTAGTTACTTTCTATACTTTACTTTCTATACTCTAACAAGAGAAGAGTGGATAAAAGGAGGTTTTTTCCTGATTACTGTACATTCATGCTGGGGCCCATCCCTATCAAATCCACCCCATTCAGAGACTAGTGCCCAGGGTAACAGTGAAAGCACTTCAGCAAGCAGATCCTTATTCACTTCAGCTTGTGCTCAATGAGGATTTCTATCGAGGTATTTATACTGAATAAAGTCTATTGGCTTCTTTGTTTCATCTCTCATGGTCCTCTGCCCTAATCATGAGTATGGTAAGTTATAACTTCCTTTATTTTTAAACTATTGCGGAAAACCATGGTGGAAGAGCAGGATTCCCTTTTTGACTGGATAGGAATGCTTACCAAAGCTAAGAGTCTCAGCTAAGTCATAGGTTGATAAGAACCTGTCCCCAGCTCCTATAAGCAAAGCTGAGACCTCCATTGTCTCTATTAAACATGATTTATGCATACCCTGGGCACAGAAAGAGATATGCTTCCTGAGATAGCCTGGGCCTGTTTTAATGCAGCTACACCCACAAGCTTTGCAGATAGCAGCACGGTAGTGTGCAGAATTCAGACCAGACTGTAGCTTCATAAATCACTGGGCTGGCTAAAAAAAGCCACAGTAACCTGAACAACCTCTGCAAAAATAGTGCTAGCCATGAAACAAGATACTGATCATATTACGCAAGGAAGGAAGTCATGATTTGAAAGACACTCAGCTTTGTCCTTATGAATGTCCAAACACCTGCCCAAACACACACTTTAAGCACCAGAGTATATTCGAATATGTTCATTGTAACTGTGCTGGTAACCGTTTTATTTAGGGAAATCTGGTGGTAAGTGTCACACATGGATTATTGACTGGCTGCACTTAGAAATTCTTGCCAATCCCAAACCTTCAAAATAAAACAGGTGTCCCAAAGTCATGACTGGATTTGGGAAAAATATTTTAAATTATAGGTTTTGTTTGCCTCCTGACTTTTGGCTACATGCTGGTCATGTTTTAAAGCTTTTCTCCACAACCATAAGGGCTAGAAACAAACTTAAAAAAAATTAAACTTGAAATTCTCACATTCACATGACCCCAGGAGCTGGGGCTTTGAGAGAAATAGCAGATATTGCAAGACTTGCAGTGAGAGAGAGATTGAGATAGAGATCTGGCAACATTGGTTGTGACAAGGTAAAAACTGGTCCTTAAATTGCAGCACATAAGGGATTACCAGGAGAACCCATGTTCCCTGCCTATCACATGGATGACCTGGGGTGGGGCTATGAAAGCGAAGTGGAAGCTGCTGCTGCTCTGGTGGCTATGTAGAGTGGAGGATGTGTCTTCTCCCTTTACAGCTTGCTGAAAGCTGGGTAGGCTGTTAGTAGCTGTCACCACATTTGAGTTGCTTTGCTCTTGCTTTTGAATATACAATGGGTTACTAATTGGGCTGTTTAAAATTTTCTGACTGAACGCGTGTCAGAAAGTGCTGATTAATCAATATCTAAATATTCTGCAGTAACAAAAATCGATTGACAACGTACAGAAAAAACCTGAAGTGAAGCATACCAATCAGGTCAAAACATTCCATCTTGACTTTCTTGAAATGGAATGTTTCAATCCAACTTCGTATTGAAATTTTATATTAAAAAATGTTTCAAATGGCCCCCAAACAAATAAGTTTTCTAAAATGGAACGAAAAAAATTCCAAAAAACTTCCCACAGTTTTGGAATTTTCTGTTCCAATTCAGAACAAACTTTTCAAAATCACAGCATTTCCTACAAAACAAATTCAGGTTCTGCACAGCTCTAGTTCATGAGGAAAGAGTTTGGGGCTTTATTGTACTGGCCCCAGCCAGTATACTTACCAACTTGCAATCTTTTCCCCTTCTTCCCTAACTGCTCAGCCATGGGGAGTTGGACAAATACAATGAAAAAACAGGAAAAGAACAAATGGCTTCATTCCATTACTTTAAGTGTAATTCACTAGCTGACTAAGTGTCAGTAATCATTGTTATCTGCATATACTAGGTGGGTATGAACTATAACCAAAAGAAGAGGAGAGCTCTCAAAGCTATTATTGGCTTGCCTTGTGCTGTAGACTTGCTAGAGGTGAATTAACTTCTCTACTGCATCAAAAGAGTCTTGGTTTATTTGAAATCCCAAAATGCCACTCCAGACAGTAGGTAATTTGGCCTATCAGCTGATAGAGAGGGAAAAAAACAAACAAAGTGACATTGTAGAACAAATACACTAAACAATCTTCCATATCTAACACTCAGACTGTCAGCAGGGTTAATTTTTAGCAGAGAATTCCTCATGTGTTTGTAATTATGTCCCCTTTTTAATTCCCCTCATTTCCATAAGAGCTCTGTGCAGGGAAGTCTACATGTCTCCAGCTGGCTGTAAAGGCAGGGACCAGCCTATGAGCAAATGCAAGTTCTTTCCCTCTCCCCCCCCCCCCAATTCCATTATAACTGTGGGTGCCCAAGGATCCCTCTGAGGTGGATTGGTGTGTGACAAGTATCACCTATTTCTCTCATCTTGAAGAGAAAAATCACAGTGGTCAAAAGAACGAACACTACACCTAGTCCAAAATAGCAACCAAGGCCACAACACCTGGCCCTTCAAGTTTAGTGTGTCCAAGTTCTTAGGTTCACTTCCTGGCTAGGTACTTTGCTAAACTGTCTGGTGTCAGAAATCTCAGTCCTTGTTAATTAGAGCTGGCTGAAATGTTTCAAGTTTCCAAAAAGATTTGTTGCATCCCAGTGTTCCTAGGAGGAGAAACCACTTATCAGGAGTAGATAAACGAAGAATATGCAAATTGTATAGGAAACGAATGGTTGTGTTTTACATGGAGACTCCGTCTATCTGAATTAGAGACAATAATTAACCATACCCCTCCCCCCAAAACCAATGAAGACTACTCCAGACCAAGAACTCTAGATCTCTTCCCAGCAGAATACCTGTGCCTTGCCCAGTGCTGAAATAGGGCATGACACTTAACAATGAATACATTGCTTGAGATGTGATGGCAACTGTTACTTTTATCAGACACTGGCAATCATTTGTGGGATGATGAAGCCAATACAGATAATCCGTTTACATATAACTAGGGCTTCTGTTTTTCAGGGTCTATTAATTTTTTTTCCATGGTGTATTCTAAGCAAGTTTTTTGTAGATGTCAAAAAAACACAGGGGTTTGGGGGCTCTATGTACACTAACGAGTAATCTTTGTAATGTTCCCTAGTTCAATTCTGTAGTACTCTTTCAAACAGCACTGTGTTAAGTGCACTAGGGAACCTTTAGTGTGCATCAGCAAGGTCTACATCAGTAGTCCCCAAACTCGGGGGGGCGGGGAGGGAGCACCACCCAGCCCTGCTCTGACCCTGGCCCCAGCCCCCGCTCTGGAGGAGAAGGGGCACAGACATGGTCTATTACTGGTCAGGGCAGGTAGGGACAAGAGGAAAAGTTTGGGCCATGTAGATCAGTGGCCCCAATCAATGTGCAACAAGTTAGTGGGTGTTAGAAATAATCTACACTGAACCATGATGCAGACTGTGTGAACAAGCCCTTAGATACAAGCAACTAGTTCTGGTGTTTATCCAATAAACACTGATTTTATTTTTGTTATTGTGGGCATTTTATAGGTTAAAACCAAAAATCAGAAGCCCTACATATAAACCATGCAGAGGACTTGTACTCTTGACAAACAAATAGACCATCTCAGGGGCAAAAACAACATATGATTTTTAAAAGGGGCATACAGAACATGCTAGAAAGAAATTGGGAGAAGAAAGCATTCCCTCCCCCCACCCCCACCCCCATGGACATGAACATCTAACTAAAAGATGCATTTGAAGATTTATGGGTGCTTGTATATGAAAAAGCAAGCTCAGCAAGAGAATGGTTGCATACAAATGCAAGAAATGGAGAGGTTTAAAAAGAGCTTTTACAGGAATACGTTATCGGACAGCTAGGCAAAGAGTAACTGGACTGTGAAATAACATAGCCAATAAAAATGGCTACAAAGCGGCCAAATATCTTAGTAATGGCAGATTTTCTCTTTAGATGAATGCAAAAAAGACCATTTGTGGCAATAAGGCTAGGAATATATTTGTGCATTTGGCATAGGATTGCATTTTTTAAATTCAATAAGTGTAACAGACTAGGAATGATTAAATAATAAAGTGGTTAAAATTGAAGCAGGGGAGAATCTGGACAGGACTAAGCATAACCTCATTAGGTTTTAAATGAGAAGGATCACGAAGGAGGGAAGGCAAACTACATTGAGCTGCAGCCAATCAAACCTTTCAATGCGTATTATTCTGCAATGAGATGGTAAATCAGGACATCAGGTTATTGTTTATTCCCAGTAGTGTTCACAGCGTGCTAGATTTTGCGAACAGGAAAGAAGGTGGGGTGTGTGCCCTGAGGAGCTCAGTCTAAAGACAAACAGACAAATGGTAGAGGTATTATATTAGCTGAGCAATCAAAGGAGTGATTGGCCACATCTTGGTAATATATTGTTACACTAAGTTTTATATCCCACCAGCAGGATGTATGCATATCTAAATTATTCCTGATTACTTCTCAAAACTCAGCATAAGTCAGCTAGTTTCTCCATAGCATCATGGAGAAAGTGGCTCCTTAGGAATGACCAGACCACGGAGAGGTTGTAGCCTTGCAGATAACCCTGGGGGATGAGAGGTGTTTTGTGCAGATGGGGTGGGGTAGAAGGCAGAGAGACATTTGTGAGAGATGCTGACAAACAGGTGGATGAAGATCAACACAGGCATCAGTGACAGGGCGGATGTGACACGGAACAGGAGCAGAATTACACAGGGTGCTGACAGAAATTGAACTCAATTGGGTGGAGCAGAGAGTCAGTGGGTGGCAGTATTGTCTAGTGGATAGAGCACACAACTAGGACTCCAGAGACCTAGATTCTAGACAGAGTTCTGCCACTTGCCTTCTTTGGCAAGTCACTTCACCTCTCTGCCTCAGTTTCAGTTCTGTAAAATGGGAGTAATGATACTGAGCTTCTTTGTAAGTTGCTTTGAGATCTGATAAAAGCACCACACAAGCTACCTATTCTAAAATAAGGAGGTGAACTGGCCAGAATGGTGGGCAAGGAAGATGGTTTTAGCAGCAGCGTTTAGTAGAGGCGGGAGGGGAAGGACCATTGGTTTTCAGAAGGGCAGCAAGGAGGATGGTGCAGTAGGAATCTAAATCAGGAGAAGAGGGCCTGAATGAGAGCATTTAGGGTAGGGAATCTAAAGAATAAAATGGAATGTAGGCATGTTATTTCGGACGAAGCAGTGGGACCTGGACAAAGATGAGTGGAGCAAGGGAGGCAGAGATAATCCCATGGTTATAGGCTTGAGTGATGGGGAGGATGGTTGTGCTGTTAGTGGCCTGGAGAGTTTGGAGGCTAGATAAGGACATTAGTTTTTGCCATATTAAATTACGATAATGAGGCCTTGGCAACACCAGCCTGTTCCTACAAGTTTTCCACCATTGCACCACCACCAGGATAGCTGGTAAGAGTGCTAGCTTTGAGTGACTAGCACCTGCTGCTGGCAAAACCACAGCGTCATCTAGCTCTACTATGATTAATATGCAGAAAACCAAGTGGATGGCAAAAAGTTATCTGAATCCTTCCCATGCCGTCAAATGTCACACTGGGCACAAACAAGGCCCTGCCATCCCTGCTAATTATACAGGGAGTCAGTTGGCTGGCAAAGTTAATTATACAGAGTCAAATGAACAGCAAAACAAGTGATTTGGGCAGAACAGACCATTAGGCAGTGACAAATGGCAAAACAAGTTACAGGGGGTGGTGAGGAGAGTCATGTGGGACAGACACTAGATTTTCCATTAGTAGAGCCTGGCAGAAAGTTAGCACACACTTGATGAAGCGTCAGAGGTATATGCCCCAGTGCAGCTTCTAGTGCCTGTTCTCAGCCGATTGTAGGGGATGGAAAGATGGCAGCTCTGCACTGGCTTTGCAGGATGCAGACTAGATTCTCAAATTGCCTCTGCCACTTAATTACAGTGGCATCTCATGCGAGACACTTAACCTCTCTGTGCAATGAGAACAATAAGAAGATAGCGAATTCTCTTCAGATGGCTGTTAAACAGCTATTGATTTAAGAGGTGAATGTTGATTGAGGCAGAAGTTTTATTTGCTTGAGAGAGAGAGAGAGATATAATCTTGATATATCATTATATACATTCAGAATGCCTTTATCAGGCATAACCTAGAAATCAATCCATTATGCATATGAATTTTTTATTCCTGTGAAATTAAACCCTAAAATAGTGAGGAAGGTGGAGGATCAGACAAAAAAATATTTGCTAGTAAATAGTTTTCACAGAACTCACTGCAGTCTGAGTGCACGTCCCCATAAGAAAACAGAAATTTACCAATATGACATTTGACAGTTTTAAACCAGTCAGGATTCCTTCCTCCGGAGTATGCAGGCTTGGAAAGATTAGAGTTTTATTGGGAAAATGTTGGTAAATATTGATTTCAGCATACACATAAATGGACAAAATATTTCCATTGATCCTAATTGAAATGTACAGATAAGCAAAGTAACAAAAATGCTGCTTGAGAACTTAGAGTTTGATTTAAGGATATTTTATGCATTTTGACATGTGATGTTGACAACTTGTGTTTTAACAGTTATAAAGCTAACTTTTTGAATCTCAAGGTCTATCATCATTAAATTATAGTCTGACCCCCTCAATTTCCCAGAAACTGAATATTTAAATCACTAAAAATATGCTTAAAAGCCATCACTTTGCACAACTGAAAATTTACATAAACACAACACACAAATATGGCTATTATCCATCAAAATAATAAAAAAAATTAGAATTCTGACAAGTTTAGAAATGAGACATACTGTGAGGGTTAATGAATAAAGTTTGTAAAGGACTTGGATATCCTGGGATGAACCGTTATATTACCTTTAAATTATTCATATGTTACAAGAATGGCAACAGCTATAAGGTGACCTGAAAAGGAGATGGGGGGGAGGGAGGAAGAGGGTCATGTCCTTTTTATGCAATGACTAAAGAAAGCCAGAAGAGTCTGAGGTTTTTAAGTGGATGGGTGTGTGCGTCCCCCTCCTTGTTTTTATATATATAAAAAAAAGATCCTGTCAATCCAGCAAGACAGTGATAACTGGAGAACTATGAAATGGCATCTCATGAGCCAAGGAGAGTGAAATTTGAGCAGTTCAGAGGAGAAGGAATATTTAGTCCCTCTGTCTAAAATTGTTTTTGCTTGTTAATCCATAATGCCAATGGCTAATTAACATGTTGGAAAACAGCAAGCCTATGTTAAAAATTCATCAATATCTTCAATTAGCTTGGGAGAGCTAACAATATGTAACCTGGGAGACACCAACCTCCACCAACAGGTTCTTCAGGAAAAATCAATGGCGCCCAGAGTTAATATTCCTCATATTTCCATGGCTTTGTCTACACAGGAAAGTGTTTGCAGCGTAAACTGCTTTTGGTCTACTTACAAATAATCTTTTTTTCCTACGTTGTCCTATAATAAGGTTGCTTCTGAGGCTGATTAATAACTATTTTGGAATGAGTTTTATCTTAACCTTATAGCAGTAAAAAAAGAAAGGAAAAAAGGGGAAAATGACAGCCCTAAACCACTAAAGGACTTCTAAAAATCATAATGGAGCAGCAGCAATCAATCCAACTTTTAAAAATTGCTTCTAGGTCACCTTGGATTCATGTAACGCTCTTCTTGTCAAGCCCTCTTACAAGAAACTTCAAAGTAATATGTAACAAAGGTTTAGAAAAATAATTAACAGTAACATTTGGCTCATTTACAAGGCCATTTCCCCCGACATAGGCTAAATATCAATGTTTCAATCAATGCAGCTTTCAGTCCTTTGTAATGGGAAAAATCTAACAAATTCGGAGGAGCTCAGCATAATTAGCAGCTAGTCAAATATATATTTCTCATAGATTCATAGATATTTAGGCCAGAAGGGACCATTATGATCATCTAGTCTGACCTCCTGCACAATGCAGGCCACAGAATTTCACCCACCACTCCTAAAAAAGACCTCACATCTATATCTGTGCTATTGAAGTCCCCAAATTGTAGTTTGAAGACCTCAAGGAGCAGAGAATCCTCCAGCAAGTGACCCGTGCCCCATGCTACAGAGGAAGGCGAAAAACCTCCAGGGCCTTCCAATCTGCCCTGGAGGAAAATTCCTTCCCGACCCCAAATATGGCGATCAGCTAAACCCTGAGCATATGGGCAAGATTCATCAGCCAGATACTACAGAAAATTCCTTCCCGGGTAACTTGGATCTTACCCCATCTAAAAACCCATCACAGGCCATTGGGCCTATTTACCATGAATATTTAATTACCAAAACCATGTTATCCCATCATACCATCTCCTCCATAAACTTATCGAGTTTAATCTTAAAGCAAGATAGATCTTTTGTCCCCACTACTTCCCTCGGAAGGCTATTCCAAAACTTCACTCCTCTGATGGTTAGAAACCTTCGTCTAATTTCTAATCTAAATTTCCTAGTGGCCAGTTTATATCCATTTGTTCTTGTGTCCACATTGGTACTGAGTTTAAATAATTCCTCTCCCTCTCTGGTATTTATCCCTCTGATATATTTATAGAGAGCAATCATATCTCCCCTCAACCTTCTTTTAGTTAGGCTAAACAAGCCAAGCTCCCTGAGTCTCCTTTCATAAGACAAGTTTTCCATTCCTCGGATCATCCTAGTAGCCCTTCTCTGTACCTGTTCCAGTTTGAATTCATCCTTCTTAAACATGGGAGACCAGAACTGCACACAGTATTCCAGGTGAGGTCTCACCAGTGCCTTATATAATGGTACTAAAACCTCCTTATCCCTACTGGAAATACCTCTCCTGATGCATCCCAAGATGACATTAGCTTTTTTCACAGCCATATCACATTGGCAGCTCATAGTCATCCTATGATCAACCAATACTCCAAGGTCCTTTTCCTCCTCCGTTACTTCTAGTTGATGCGTCCCTAGCTTATAACTAAAATTCTTGTTATTAATCCCTAAATGCATGACCTTACACTTCTCACTATTAAATTTCATCCTATTCCTATTACTCCAGTTTACAAGGTCATCCAGATCCTCCTGTAGGGTATCCCTGTCCTTCTCTAAATTAGCAATACCTCCCAGCTTTGTATCATCTGCAAACTTTATTAGCACATTCCCACTTTTTGTGCCCAGGTCAGTAATAAAAAGATTAAATAAGATTGGTCCCAAAACCGATCCTTGAGGAACTCCACTGGTAACCTCCCTCCAACTTGACAGTTCACCTTTCAGTAGGACCCGTTGTAGTCTCCCCTTTAACCTTTTATTTACTCAGCAGTGCATACTTTAATCATGAAAAAACACATTCAACCAACCCTAATCAGCTGTTTCTACATTCTGGCTACGGAGCTTATTTGTTCTATACTTGGATCAACTCTTAAGAAAACAAATTCTACAAAGTGCACTTAGGTAAATTTAGTTTTTCTGATGACTGCATCTGAAAACATGGTTAATAAAACTGCTGAAGGGGGAAAAAAAGGGAGACAAACATTGTGTTTGTCTGGTTGGTGTGTAGGTGGGATGAAGCCATTTAAGGGTGTGTGTGTGTGTCGTTCTGGAGGGGAAGAGTGGAGTTTTAACAAGTTCCTAGATGGAGTCAGAATCTGAGCTTTCTTTAGGCCCTTTGTACTAGCTTGAGTAATTTAATATTAGCTGGTTTGTCTGGGCTTATGAGATTTTCACCCACATCAATATTTTGATCATTGCATTCTCTCTCCATGAGATTAGCCCTCTGACCCTAATCTTATCCCACCATCATGCAGTTGTTTAAATTTTTGTCGTGAAGATGCCCCAGGTTTCAGATGTCCATAGGAGGAAAGATTTGAAGGCTACTTTTTACTCGGATATGTCCCTCCTGGCAGGTCATGGTACTACCAGCCAATTCAGTTTTTATTTTGAAAAATCCATTAACGTTAACAGCATTTGCTCTAAGGGAGTCTGAGATAACAAACATGACTCAAAAAACAGAACACTGTGCCTTATTGAGAAGGGCAAGGCTGAGAACTGTGATAAAAATTCTGTTTTCTTACAAAGGGGATTTCCCTGCATGTTTATTACATCACACTACATTACAGGAATAAGAACTGCAGCAGGGAAGCATTCTCCCTTGTGGAAAAAAAAAACAACAACCCACCAGCCAACCAAAAAAAAAAAACACCTGCCCATCTTTACCCACAAGAAGCCCAGCCTTCTCCCCTCAGCTGTAGGGACATCCCATATTGTAAAGGGACTTAAATTCTCAGGAACTTAAAGTGGACACCTTTCATAGAATATCAGGGTTGGAAGGGACCTCCAACCCCCTGCTCAAAGCAGCACCAATCCTCAACTAAATCATCCCAGACAGGGCTTTGTCAAGCCTGACCTTAAAAACCTCAAAGGAAGGAGATTCCACCACCTCCCTAGGTAACGCATTCCAGTGCTTTGCCACCCTCCTAGTGAAAAAGTTTTTTCCTAATATCCAACCTAAACTTCCCCCTCTGCAACTTGAGACCTCGTTCTGTCATCTGCTCCTTGTTCTGTCATCTGCTACCACTGAGAACAGTCTAGATCCATCCTCTTTGGAAGCCCCTTTCAGGTAGTTGAAAGAAGCTATCAAATCCCCCCTCATTCTTCTCTTCCGCAGACTAAACAATCCCAGTTCCCTCAGCCTCTCCTCATAAGTCATGTGTTCCAGACCCCTAATCATTTTTGTTGCCCTCTGCTGGACGCTTTCCAATTTTTCCACATCCTTCTTGTAGTGTACGGCCCAAAACAGGACACAGTACTCCAGATGAGGCCTCACCCCTGTCGAATAGAGGGGAATGATCACATCCCTCAATCTGTTGGCAATTCCCCTACTTATACATCCCAAAATGCCATTGGCCTTTGTCGTAAATATAAAGGGAAAACTAAAAACCTTTAAATCACTCCTGGCCAGAGGAAAAAAACCTTTTCACCTGTAAAGGGTTAAGAAGAGAAAGATAACCTCGCTGGCACCTGACCAAAATGACCACTGAGGAGACAAGATACTTTCAAAGCTGGAGGGGTGAGGGGGAAACAAAGGGTTCTCTCTGTCTGTGTGTTGCTTTTGCCGGGACCAGAGCAGGAATGCAGGTCAGAACTCCTGTAAAGAGCTATATAAGCAATCTAGCTAGATGTGTGTTAGATTCTGATTCGTTTAAATGGCTGATAAAATAAGCTGTGCTGAATGGAATGTATATTCCTGTTTGTGTCTTTGTAACGTAAGGTTTTGCCTAGAGGGATTCTCTATGTTTTGAATCTGATTACCCTGTAAGGTATTTACCATCCTGATTTTACAGAGGTGATTCTTTTACTTTTTCTTCAATTAAAAAATTTTTAAGAACTTGATTGCTTTTTCATTGTTCTTAAGATCCACGGGTTTGGGTCCATGTTCACCTATGCAAATAGGTGAGGATTTTTAATCAAGCCTTCCTCAGGAAAGGGGGTGTAGGGTTTGGGAGGATTTTTTTTGAGGGTGGGGGGAAAATGATGTTTGCAAGCGGGCTCTTTCCCTGTTATATATTTGTTAGATGCTTGGTGGTGGCAGCAATAAAGTCCCGGAGCAAAAGGTAAAATAGTTTGTACCTTGGGGAAGTTTTAACCTAAGCTGGTAAAAATAAGCTTAGGGGTTTTTTCCATGCAAGTCTCCACATCTGTACCCTAGAGTTCAGAGTGGGGAAGGAAACTTGACAGCTTTCTTGGCAACAAGGGCCCACTGTTGACTCATATCCAGCTTCTCGTCCACTGTAATCTCTAGGTCCTTTTCTGCAGAACTGTTGCCGAGCCATTCGGTCCCTAGTCTTTAGCGGTGCATTGGATTCTTCCATCCTAAGTGCAGGACTCTGCACTTGTCCTTGTTGAACCTCAGATTTCTTTTGGCCTAATCCTCTAATTTGTCTAGGGCTCTCTGTATCCTATCCCTACCCTCCAGCGGATCTACCTCTCCTCCCAGATTAGTGTCATCTGTAAACTTGCTGAGGGTGCAATCCACGCAATCCTCCAGATCATTTATGAAGATATTGAACAAAACCGGCCCCAGGACCGACCTTGGGGCACTCCACTTGATACCGGCTGCCAACTAGACATTGAGCCATTGATCACTACCCGTTGAGCCCGACAATCTAGTCAGCTTTCTATCCACCTTATAGTCCATTCACCCAGCCCATACTTCTTTAACTTGCTGGCAAGAATACTGTGGGAGACAGAGCCAAAAGCTTTGCTAAAGTCAAGGAATAACACGTCCACTGCTTTCCCCTCATCCACAGAGTCAGTTATCCAGTCATAGAAGGCAATTAGATTAGTCAGGCATGACTTGCCCTTGGTGAATCCATGCTGATTGGTCCTGATCACTTTCCTCTCCTCTAAGTGCTTCAGAATTGATTCCTTGAGGAATATGTATCCATGATTTTTCCAGGGATTGAGGTGAGGCTGACTGGCCTGTAGTTCCCAGGATCCTCCTTCTTCCCTTTTTTAAAGATGAGCACTACATTAGCCTTTTTCCAGTCTTCCGGGACCTCCCCTGATTGCCATGAGTTTTCATAGATAATGGCCAATGGTTCCGCAATCACATCCGCCAATTCCTTTAGCACTCTTGGATGCAGCGCATCCAACTCCATGGACTTGTGGTCGTCCAGCTTTTCTACATAGTCCCGAACCACTTTTTTTCTTCACAGAGGGCTGGTCACCTCCTCCCCATGCTGTGCTGCCCAGTGCAGCAGTCTGGGAGCTGACCTTGTTCGTGAAGACAGAGGCAAAAAAAGCATTGAGTACATTAGCTTTTTCCACATCCTCTGTCACTGGGTTGCCTCCCTCATTCAGTAAGGGGCCCACACTTTCCTTGACTTTCTTCTTGTTGCTAACATACCTGAAGAAACCCTTCTTGTTACTCGTGACATCTCTTGCTAGCTGCAACTCCAGGTGTTATTTGGCCTTCCTGATTTCACTCCTGCATGCCCGAGCAATATTTTTATACTCTTCCCTGGTCATTTGTCCAATCTTCCACTTCTTGTAAGCTTCTTTTTTGTGTTTAAGATCAGCAAGGATTTCACTGTTAAGCCAAGCTGGTCGCCTACCATATTTACTATTCATTGTACACATCGGGATGGTTTGTCCCTGTAAACTCAATAAGGATTCTTTAAAATACAGCCAGCTCTCCTGGATTCCTTTCCCCCTCATGTTATTCTCCCAGGGGATCCTGCCCATTAGTTCCCTGAGGTTGTCAAGGTTTGCTTTTCTGAAGTCCAGAGTCTGCATTCTGCTGTTCTCCTTTCTTCCCTGTGTCACTCGACCATCTCATGGTCACTGCCTCCCAGGTTCCCATCCACTTTTGCTTCCCCTACTAATTCTTCCCAGTTTGTGAGCAGCAGGTCAAGAAGAGCTCTGCCCCTAGTTGGTTCCTCCAGCACTTTGAATTAATGAAGTTATCTTTGAACGTACACAAACACGACAAAGCTCTCGGACTGCCATGAAGCTGCTGAAAATATTAGAACTGGTCTGAAATTGGAATTTACATTCCATGAGAAATTCCGACATTTTGAAGTTTCCTTGTGTCTCAAACCCGACCTAAAATTTGAAATTTCAACATTTCCACTAAGAAAAGGAGTACTTGTGGCACCTTAGAGACTAACCAATTTATTTGAGCATGAGCTTTCGTGAGCTACAGCTCACTTCATCGGATGCATACCGTGGAAACTGCAGCAGACTTTATATACACACAGAGAACATGAAACAATACCTCCTCCCACCCCACTGTCCTGCTGGTAATAGCTTATCTAAAGTGATCATCAAGTTGGGCCATTTCCAGCACAAATCCAGGTTTTCTCACCCCCCCACCCCATACACACACAAACTCACTCTCCTGCTGGTTATAGCTCATCCAAAGTGACCACTCTCCCTACAATGTGCATGGTAATCAAGGTGGGCCATGTCCAGCACAAATCCAGGCTCTCTCACCCCCCCCCCTTTTTTTTCCCCAGGGACACACACACACAAACTCACTCTCCTGCTGGCAATAGCTCATCCAAACTGACCACTCTCCAAGTTTAAATCCAAGTTTAACCAGAAAGTCTGGGGGTGGGGGGGGGGGGGTAGGAAAAAACAAGGGGAAATAGGCTACCTTGCATAATGACTTAGCCACTCCCAGTCTCTAAGTAAGCCTAAATTAATAGTATCCAATTTGCAAATGAATTTCAATTCAGCAGTTTCTCGCTGGAGTCTGGATTTGAAGTTTTTTTGTTTTAAGATAGCGACCTTCATGTCTGTGATTGCGTGACCAGAGAGATTGAAGTGTTCTCCGACTGGTTTATGAATGTTATAATTCTTGACATCTGATTTGTGTCCATTTATTCTTTTACGTAGAGACTGTCCAGTTTGACCAATGTACATGGCAGAGGGGCATTGCTGGCACATGATGGCATATATCACATTGGTGGATGTGCAGGTGAACGAGCCTCTGATAGTGTGGCTGATGTTATTAGGCCCTGTGATGGTGTCCCCTGAATAGATATGTGGGCACAATTGGCAACGGGCTTTGTTGCAAGGATAAGTTCCTGGGTTAGTGGTTCTGTTGTGTGGTATGTGGTTGTTGGTGAGTATTTGCTTCAGGTTGCGGGGCTGTCTGTAGGCAAGGACTGGCCTGTCTCCCAAGATTTGTGAGAGTGTTGGGTTATCCTTTAGGATAGGTTGTAGATCCTTAATAATGCGTTGGAGGGGTTTTAGTTGGGGGCTGAAGGTGACGGCTAGTGGCGTTCTGTTATTTTCTTTGTGAGGCCTGTCCTGTAGTAGGTAACTTCTGGGAACTCTTCTGGCTCTATCAATCTGTTTCTTCACTTCCGCAGGTGGGTATTGTAGTTGTAAGAAAGCTTGACAGAGATCTTGTAGGTGTTTGTCTCTGTCTGAGGGGTTGGAGCAATTGCGGTTGTATCGCAGAGCTTGGCTGTAGATGATGGATCGTGTGGTGTGGTCAGGGTGAAAGCTGGAGGCATGTAGGTAGGAATAGCGGTCAGTAGGTTTCCGGTATAGGGTGGTGTTTATGTGACCATTGTTTATTAGCACTGTAGTGTCCAGGAAGTGGATCTCTTGTGTGGACTGGACCAGGCCGAGGTTGAAGTCTGCTGCAGTTTCCACGGTATGCATCCGATGAAGTGAGCTGTAGCTCACGAAAGCTCATGCTCAAATAAATTGGTTAGTCTCTAAGGTGCCACAAGTCCTCCTTTTCTTTTTGCGAATACAGACTAACACGGCTGCTACTCGGAAACATTTCCACTGCAACAAAAAACGTGTAGTGTGATAACAACTTTAGCAAAATGCTTCATTTTGAAAAGAGAAAAGCCCTTTGTTTCAACTTTATTGTTTTGGTCATGACAGTACATGATATAAATTGAAATGAAGCACCCAACCTGTTCTAAATAAAGCACTTCAATTTCTCATCACAAAAACTCAATAAAGTGATACAGTCCCACAAAAATGTTTTTATTTTGTGGAATCAGCATTTTCCAATAGAAAACTGTTCTGCTAGAAAATTTTTGAGCCGCTCCAGCTAGTGTGTGTAGTTTGATAAAGTAGAACTAGTCCTAGAAGCCCTGCCCACAAGCGTGGGAACGCAGCCGGAACATCATCATTCACAAAAGGAGAGTGCTATAGGAGCACCTCAGTATTATAGTCTCTTATTGGCCTAGCAAAAGAAGTCTGTACACTCAAGTGATTGCATTTTCCTGTTTGCCTATATGTAACACAATAACCTTGGAATATTGTCGCTGAGCACTTCCAAGATTTCAGGAAATTCTAGGCAACAGTTGATTTTGATGAAAATCAGAAAACATAAAAGTCATCTGACTGTAAAAGTGTGGACTCACCTGTGGGGGGTACCTGGGGGCTAGGTATGGCATAGACCCATTGCTCTTGTCCAAGGGTAGGTCAACTCAGCCCTCTGGTTCCACACCCCTTTCAGGTACTCCAGTCTCAAGTCCACATAAAACAATACCAAAGTTCCAGGTTTGTCAGCCTCTCTTCCTGCAGGTCCTCCCCCAATATTTTCTAACATAGACTGCTGAACAAAATCTCAGTGTTAAGTACTTCTAATCCCACTCAATTCCCAGTGCTTCAACCAACCCTGTATTAGGCTCACAATGGCAAGAACCCCTTGTCTCGGAACTTGCTTAGTCTCAACTCTGTACTAAACCCTTTTTAGGGACCTACTAAAGAGAAAGTCACCATCACTCATAAACCTTTGCCTTTTGACTAGCAGTGCCCAGGGCTCTCTTTACCCCTAACAGTTTTCCTTCATCTCCTCAACTTCCAGTGCTTCCTTTCCAGGTCCCCCACCTTCCTGTTCCAGGACTTTCTTGCTAGGGCTTAGCCTAATACCTGCAGCAGTTGTACATACACACTTATTTCAAAACACAACTTCCTCTCTCTGTCTTCCACTACATTGGGCTCCCTCCTTTATGAAGACCCAGCTCCTTCCCAGCTGACTTTTATCACCAATTATGCCTAACACCCCTCCAGGTGCCTCTTAGTGGCCTAATTGGGCACCATGCTCCTGTTAACGCGTGATTAACTGGTGTGGGGCTTATATGCCCCCCCACACACACATACACTGATTTTGAGGAAAATCAGGCCCAAACATTTCCTGCCCCTGCAGGCAGAAAAATGTCTTTGTTCTCCCTCTGCCTGTACATATCAGAGGCTGCCACTTAACTTGCTGTGTGGACAGATTGTGTAGCTGGGAATCTAACGGACATGAGCAGTCATTGGGGATAGCTTTGCGGGGGGGAGCGGTGAGGAAAGAGTAGGGGTGGGGGGCAAACAGCAGGGACCAGAGGGATCAGGCAGTGGTGATGGGGGAAGCAGATATGAGGGGAGGGGAGTGGAGACAGGGAGGAAAAAGGAAGGACTGTTTATAACAAACCCTGGGTTTAAGCAGTTCATCTGCCACAAATATTGGTTCTGGAAGAAGGGCCCTGAAGATTGAGGGGTAGGGGAACCCCAGCATGGCTTGGGAGTGTAAAGGAGGGTTCTGGTGCAGGAGGTGTCTGAACTTCTGGGGTCAGGTAGGGAAGGGAATGGGGGAAGGTCAATGAGTAACTGGAGGGTAAGTGTAAGGCCTGGGTGTGTGTGTCTGTACCTCCTCCCCTGAGCTCATTCTTCTCCCCATCGGGGCAGGCACAGAAATTTGTCTGGCACCCTGTGCTGCTGACTACACAACACAGGCAGCCGCTCAATAGGCTCCTCTCTCTCCCTGGGTGTACAGCTCAGGCTACAGAATCACCCACAGGTACCACCCTCTAGTTTTTAAGGGTTAATACTTTCTTCACATTCCATCACCTGAGGGCCCGACCGTGGGTCTGATTCTTCACTGCCTCTAACCTTGTGGACTCCTTAAGCACAAGTGTAAAAGACTGCAAAGCGGGTCTGAGTGGAGAACTCTGATTGGGTTACCTCTTTCACACACTTTGCCCAGGTGTAAATAGCTACACAAGGTGGTGGAGAATCAGGAATTCAGCACCTTACAGGATCAGGCCCAAGGAGAGCTGCTGAAAACTTGTTTTTAAGGATAAAATATTGTCTCGGCCCACAGTTTAATTGGCACCTAAACTGCCCACACAATTACCTCCTGGACTGCTGACACCTCTCAGGAGCTGCTGTTTGGGAGTTTAGTCTCAGATGTTAATCTATTTTGATCAGCCATTACACTTCTCTGCTCAGCTATAGCTCTTCTATTATCTGCTGTCCAGCTGTCCTGTTGGTATGTTTGACTCCTTTACAGTTTTGGTTGTGTCTGATTTCACACACACACCAGGTTACACTAAAAGCTCTGTAACTGCAAAGGCCACAAAGATCCTGAAAAATCAGTTGTGTTGTCTTGCGGTTGGGACAGATTTTTGTTTCTTTTTGTTATTAAAACCAACCCTGGAAACACACAGAGGGTCCATGAGCCAGTGCAAATCAGCACATCTCCATGGCAGTCAATGAAGCTCTGCCAGTTTATGCAAGCTGAGGATCTGGCCCAAAATGTGCATTTATGTTCCAGTAGGAATCCAGTAATATTTCCTCCTTATTAGTTGACAGTGATTTCTCTACACAAGGAATTGGGGGAGGGGGGGGAGAGAATTCAGCCTTTCGTATGCTTCCAGTTTAATGAAAAGCTTTTCAGATCGCTGAATGCTCAGAATTCAACCTTTGAGACTATAATGAAGAGCAATGAAAGTAGTAAGATAAATGTAGCATTTTCCATGTAAATATTACTTCTAATTCTCAGACATTTCAGCTTCTTTGGCAGGAACTTAACAAAGAGGAGGGAGCTCACTGTTTTGCCCGAGTGCTGCAAGAATAGTCTATTAATCCGAAATCAGATTAACAACCCTTTATTAGAGTTAATTACATGAAGAAGGCTAGCCTCCTATTGAACTGCAAAAAATGTTTAGTATCTTTATTTTTAATCATTGCACTATTTTAAATTAACTGTTTAGGCAACTTAATTAGAGGCAGGTGGTGCTGTTCCCATAATTACATAGAAGTCCTCATATTTTGTCATTATGCCTAATTTGAGCTGTTAGTTCAGCATGAACGGGATACTTCTTGGATCAGTTTGGATACCTCTACAGTTTTTATGGAAGATGAGAATGTACCTTCAGATGGGATCTGATGGTGCTGAGTACCTTTTAGAAGACACTCAACACCTCTTTCAGGTTTGGGGACCTTATTGCCTTCCCCAATAGCAAATGGTTGAGTTAAATCTCGAGCACAGAAGTAGGAACTCCCCTTGACTTTAATGGGGTCAGGACTTCAACTGGGAGTCTATTGTTACCTCTGCTACACTGGGTCAGTTTCTGATCTCTTTCACTCAGTGTAAATTTGGGACCACTACCATTAATATAAAAATGGAACTGCACCCATGTAACTGAGATCAGAATCTGGTCCATCGAGTTCAAAGGGGTTGGTCCACCTTCAGATCCATGTAAGAGAGAGCAGAATTTGACTCCTGTTAATTGGTTCTCTCTGGGTTTCACAGGCAGCCTCTCTTTGCTTCTACTACCTCACCTCTAAAAAAGGGAATACCGATGTATTTCACAAGGGAGTAGTGAGGCTTACTTAAGGGTTATAAAGTGACTGGGGAACTTTGAATAAAAGTTTACAGCACAGAAGCCTATTTTAAAGAACCTGCAAACCTTCTCCCATGCTGCCACTCATATAGGGAAAACTGTCTGAAAAATTAGTAAAGCTACAACTACCCTTATCCTCCTTCAAATACCTCCCTTCTTCAGTGATACCTTCAGAAGCCTGCCAGTTTATAACTGCAACATGTCTATGTGTATTGGCAAGTTACTTTGTGCACATCACTGCCTATTTTTAATCACTTTCTCCCTCTCTCCCAGCTGCAGGTGATTGTTTTGTCCACCTGGTGCATCTTGTCACTGACCTAAATTGTAAGCTCTGTGGGGCAGATACAGCCTCTTGCCTACATATTTGTACAGCACCTACCACAATGGTGCCCTGATCTGTAACTGGGGCCCCGAGCTAGTGTAATATAAATAATAATGGCATTAAAAGAACCAAGTCAATTTTTAAAAATCAATACAAGATAGACAAAGAACATTCTTTAAGTACCATATTTCCACTGAAGGTTCTCATTTTCTCCCAGAGACTGTCATTGGTTGTTGGGAGTTAGTGACAGGATTCAGCATCCAACTTTTGCCTGCTATTTTCTGGCTGGCTTTGGAGCATTTCTTGGACATTTCTAGCCAGAGAGTTTAGCCACACTGGAGCCAGCAGAGTTAGTGCGTATCTAAAGTGTGGCGCAGCAAAGTTTCCTTCTGATAATCTTGAGAAGACAGTGAAAAATCCATGATGCTGCATGAATGCTCAGTCATTTGGGAGGGATATTGTAGTTTAAGGAGACCAATTTTGTGCCTCTTCCTATTATCCTGTGTTTAGAGTGCAGTTCTCATGCTGCGCATTGATATCGGTTGGGAACACTTTCTAAGCAAACAGAAGGTATTTTTATTTTTCTACCCTATTATGCTTTTTGCGGGCCAGATTCTGCTCCCACTGAATTCAATGAGAACTTTGATTTCACTGGGAGCAGGATCAACTTCTGTATATGTTGTCCTAGTTCACTTGGGAACATTGCAATAAAGAACTTTAGTGAGATTTAGTTTCATCACAACTTTGTCATACTTTTAAAGCCAATTTGCAACATATAGTACGTAACAACCCGAAATCTTGTGGCCATTACAGCATACAATGCCAATACCCTAATGGTGATCTCATTATGGCTGCTGTTCCAACCAAGTACTTAAAATGTCGCAAAGCCTCTTAGAGTGCAATCAGCTCACAACATTACATGTAAAGATATTTCAGATTATCACATTTTAGGCCATTTTTTCCATAAAATTACTAATAAATCCCAAAGGGGCATTTTAAAAAAAAGCAATGAAAAGTTTATTAAACCATGAAGGATCCTATTTATTGAAGATATTTTCATAAGCAAAAAAGCTCAGTGTGTGCTGGCTTCTTGGGTAAAGCCATGAAGATTTAAATGAGAAATTATCTCGTAATGCTAATGCGTGAGTAATCCCCAAAGGCCTTAAATATTCAGGAAATAGAACACAAGCTCACAGGGTGTTTTATACTAGAAAATAGCAGAGGCTTGTGTAATGCCTAGATTACAGGGGTCCTGGTCCATGACTAAGGCTCTACATGTTACAGTAATACAAATAAATAGTTATAAACAGAATTAGATTTCAGATCCAAACTCGCCTTAGTTTCTCAACTGAGCAGGAAGGAAATGACAAGGCTGAGCAGTGTTTAGAATTTCAGCCTGGATCCAGATCTGAATTTTGCAGATGATCTCTGCAATAGATCCGTCTCTGCAATAGACCAAATCCAAACTCCAGATCCAAATACCATCAGCATGTTGGGACCTGGAACTCATCTCCCTCTCTTCAGGCAAGGCTCAACACAGAAAACCAGAACAGTTTTTTTTTTTTTTTTAAATGAAATGACTGGGAAGTGTCCCAAGGAAAATCCTTGTCAACTCATTCTTGCACACTGTTTACTGTCATATGTAGCTCAGTAGTGGTAAAATCTTGGTCCAAAATATTGCCCAAGTGTCAAACATCAGAGCTAGAAGACAGACTTTAAGGATCAAATTCTGCTATTGGTTATGTGAGTGTAAATCCATTTAGCTCAGTATCATTGCTCTGGGTATAGACTAGTCTAAGTGAAAGCATGATTTTGCCCAAATGGTCCTCCAGAAAGGAAGCAAAACACAGTAGTTTTCACAGTAATAGCTGGGATGGTAAGCCCACACTGTTCAGTATATCATATCACTGTATTTAACTATACAGTCTCTTTCTATTTAATTCAGGAATAGCTTCTCAGATAGCAATAGGTCACATCCAGGTGCAATGACACAGACTTCAATGGCATAGATTTTAAGTCCTGAAGGGACCATTACTATCTTATAATCTGACCTCCTGGCTAGCACAGGCCAAAAAATGTACCCAGTAATTTCTGCATCAAGCCCTTTACTGCTGTTTGAACTATGGCATATATGTTAGAAAGACATCCGGGCCTTGACTTAAAGATTGTGAACAATGGAGACTCCACCATATCCAGAGGTAGTATTTTATAGCACACCAGTAATGGCACCCTTCTGAATTTCCACATGAGAAACTTCTACACATCATTTGCAAGCAAGGGAAAGTAATGTAGATAAATGCAAGGCAGGCTAATATACCACCCAAAATTTAATCAGCAAGGTTAATGTAATTTATAGTTGGCAGGAACATGAAAGCCCTGTTTTCAATGAGACTGATGACTGAAATTGACTTTCGTTATAGAAGAGTAAGACAGATCCAAAAAGAATATTTCTCCTAACAGGTAAAGAACCAAAGCTGTAACAAAGACCTAGATCCCCGAAGATATTTAGGCACCCAACTCCCATTGATTTCCTTTGAGGATGTGGTCCAAGCTTACTAGTCTGGTCGATAGTTTAAAGGATGGATTAAATTAATTAATTCTTTTGTAATTTGCCTTGTTAAGTATAGTGACTCCTAAAAATAGTCTATAAACTGGCTGCTTTTTCAAAATTATTATAATACCTATACTATTTAAGGATGTATGGAAAGTGGTTTTATTGGACAACCACTTAAAGCACAATGACCCTTGTAAGCATTAGTCCTTGCATGTTTTATGGGAAGTGAGTGTAAAAAGCATGTGTTGGCCGTGCAATTTTCATATTTCCTCCCACATCGTTCCACAAAAATCGATCACTGCCATTATCCAAAGATGATGTGGGTAGCAGGATCACTCCACTGCTTGCATGGAAACGACATCTGACAGCTTAGTGTTCTTATCATTAGCATTTACTCTTTGATCATGGACAATTTCATTTTTATGCCAGTTGAATCATATGCTATTTAGATAACATGGTAAATGTCTCAGCTCACACACTTCCTCTGTGTGTGTGTAATTACATATATATGTAAGTGTACTACAGTTGTTCAGGTCTATAAGCTCCCTTGTTATCACTGGAAATTGTGAGAGGGATATTGCCATAGTAGCAGTCCCATCCCTTTGCCCTGCTCATGATGGCACAACTCCATCACTGCCTTCAGGAAATGATGCCAGCCAGAGGAGTCACATGGTGCACTGCTCGAACTGTAAATGAAGGGACTAGAGTCACGGGACCAGACTCTCAGCTCTTGCTGAGTAGAGCTTGGCACAGCTATAGAGATGGTCCTAGTACTGAGGTTGCTCTGCAGCTGTCCAGTCCTCTCACACAAATTAGACCAGCCCCTGCAGGGTGACTAGGATTGCTGGGATGCAAGAGAGGCCCAGCCATGGCCCCTCCTCTTAGCCATTCCATAATGCCATCAGCTATGAGGGCTCTATGCCACCTGAAAATCTCCCCACTCAACAGGGACAGGGGATCCATTGGTTTAGGGTTCATGATTGTGGCAAGAGGTTCTGCATCCCATAAAAGCAGAATGGGCGGGATACAAGAGCAGAGCTGTAATCAGCGTATGTGCGCATGAGCCAACAGCTCCATGAAGTTCTGCTGAACGTTCTTAAAGTGCCTCTGTGCTAATGAAGTTTTTGCTCTGGTCGTGGTTGTTGTTGTTACCAGACTTGGTCCAAACTAACTGGTGAACCAGTTAGGTGGAAACAGGTAGGTGGAATTTGCAAAGCCATATGGTTTCTGAATTAATCAGGCCCAAAAGCGTTAGAAAATGTTCCTTACAGTCGGTGAACTTTTCAGAGCTGTCTAATTCAAGCCCGGCTTGGATGATTTGCTTCAGACCTTTGAAGACAAAACTTCATTGCTGGTTTAAGGTAAAGCAGGAGACTCATCAGATGTAAATAATATTTTTAAACAAAATTAGGAAAGGGATCAAATACAGGTATTAGAATAGTATGGGTATTTCAAGCATTGTTTTGACTGTATAACTGGAAACATAGCTCAGCAGGGGTACCATACTGGATCCAGAGCCAGAAAAGAGCCATTATGTAATCACTAATCCTTTGAAATGCTGCATGTGTCCTCTCTCTCTCTCTCTCTCAACTTAATTCCCAGTACTGTTTGGTCACTCACCTTAAAACAATCCTAGCATCATGGGCTGCACCTTTGTCCTGTCTTAAAGAGTTGCCTTGAACCAAAGTCAGGATTTTCTCAAACTAAATATAGGCTGCTTCTTATACCCTCCGAGGCCTGATAAAAATGCTGATGAGAATATACAAGTCTTCCACTAGTATGTACAATCATCACATATCCTTCTCCAAAATCTATAGTTCACCCTGCTTCCCAGCAGTTCCTACAGTGACGGCAACGCACAGGGTTATCATCGCAACGGCGGCTTCTCCTAGCAGTTTCCAAAGTGTCAAAACTGAGAATGAGGCTCGAAGTGCACAATCAGAGATGCAGCCAAGCAAAACCCGTGTGTGAATTTAAATTCTATTCGACCACACAACAGGGACAGCACAGCCAGTGGCTGAGCAAGCTTCCCTCCCGCTGCAAGCCCTGATCTGGAGGGACCAACTCCAAGGATGAAAGCGTAGTTCGATGTCCGTGTCATGCACTTCCCAACCACTGTGCTGAACAAGGCTGCTAATCAGAAGCAGCTGTAACGGTTTCCTTTTGCGATGTGGACATCTGCCCAGTAGGAAGTAGATTGGAGATCATTTAAATCACTTCTGACTTGGACTGGAGACATAAGGCACCATGTCCCATTACAGCCCTCTGGACCTTCCAGTCTCCACTCCTTTGTCCTTCGATGCTTTAGGCTATACTTCAAAGGCTTTGACCCTGCAGTCCTTAAACAAATCTCCCACTGAAGTCAAAAGGAGTTTTACCAGTTAAGGATTATTATAACATCAGGAATTTATGATGAAAAGGAGAGAGTCAGGAATGCTCAAAACGTGGCATAGAAATATAGGGTGTATTTATTTTGGCTCAAATTTTTTAATCGGTTTATAGGAGGTAGGTGCCCAAATCCCATTGAAGTTCACTGGGGGATTGGCACCTAACTCCTTTAGACTCCTTTGAAAAAACAGCCTTATTTGTTAATTGACTGTGCTTAGGTTTAAGTGATATAATTGCCCCTCTGTTTTACAACGCAATAACCCAATTAGTGTGTGAAGAAACTAGGAGGCCAAAGGGAATTGGATTATGTCTGAGGAAGACAAAGAAGCAATTAAAGTGTTGCTATTGTCAGACAAATTTAATCAAAACAGAATGTTTTCATTTGCTATCACATCTTAAAAACAAGGTGTGAGAGTCCTCCATTTTGTGTCTGGAGATAGTGGGTAGTGGAAACTACTTGTAACATTCAAGCAGTTGAGGTCACATGAATATTTTTACTGTGGATAAAGTTGCCATGGGAGCATGGTGGGAAACTTTCAGCACACTTGCTTTGGGAACAAGAAAGGCTAAGTATCATGCACGTCTCTATGCCCCCACTGGTTCACTCCTCTTCCCTGCCCCATAGCCCTTGGTCTACACTAGCATCCCAATCCCAGAAGAGGCTGCTCCCTAGATTGAGAAATGAGGCTTTAGTTTTGACTTCAAATGAATGTTTTGGTTGACAAAGAGCAATTCTTACCCACAAAAGATTCATGAAATAAATTAATCCAATAGGGATGATGATTTGCCCTTAAAATTAAAATGGTGCAACATAGCGAACATAATATCCCATGAACTCAGCGTTACGCTGCATTTTGTTTTGAACTTGTACGACATTACAATCATGGTAGACTGCATTAAAAAAAACAACCGACATCTGAAAGTGACAGACTAATCTCTTATTTGCCATGCTTCCAACATTACTCCAGGACTATAATTCATGCTCATGAGTTTGTTTGGCTCTACTAAGTATAAAAAGCCTCAAATGAAAAATATACACACAATGGTTATTACTAGTTTATGCACTTCTCTCTTGTGCATAAACTTGTGCGAGTGACAGGATGTAGTTTATAGTTCATACAATTTGAGATCAATGTGCATGATGATGGAAAACGAATTATTACTCAGTCTAAGAGAACTACATCTGAAATCAGGATGATAATGCTTAATAATGTGCTCTGCAGACTACAGTCCCCAGAGCCATAAGGATGCAACACAGGATTGGAAAAATGAGAGAGACTTATGACTCTGCTGCATTTTCATTAAATCTCTATACATTTTGCATTGTCCTTTGTGACTAGGTGAACTCAGGGCTGAGAATATTTAACGAATGGGATAGTTTTGCAGTTGTGGAGGTTTTAAAAACAGCTTTTTTTTTAAACTCAGAACTTAGAGATTTTAGCACGATAGCGATTCTGTGTACATTTCATTTACATTCTCAAATGCTTTTTTACACCGACTGGCTTTGTTTTAGTGCATGGCTGTTACACCAGTAGCAATCTAAAAATTGCTACTAAGCTATACTTCATCAATGCTACAGCAACTACCTATATAAGAAAATGTGTGCGCAAACTGGGAATGCAAATCTTATTTGTTGAGGTGAAAAGAATATGGTGCAGTGATGGGGAGTCAGTTTTCAAACAGGTTTCAGAGGAACAGCTGTGTTAGTCTGTATTCGCAAAAAGAAAAGGAGGACTTGTGGCACCGTAGAGACTAACCCATTTATTTGAAAGCTTTCGTGAGCTACAGCCCACTTTTCAAACATAGGTGCCTACCTGGGAAATCCAAATTCTGAATTTTGGTGCTCACAATGACACTTTAAGCATATGCCAGACTATTTTATGAACCTAAGCGATATTTTTCAGAAGTGCTTAAGTGATTTAGGAGCATATGTCCCATCATGCATTTTAAGAGTAAGGGTAATTAACCATTAGAATAACATACCTATAGATGTGGTAGATCCTGTCACTTGAAGTCTTTAAACCAAGAGTGGAAGTGTGTCTTTCGAAAAGATGTGTTCTAACTCATCCAGAAGTTGTGGGCTTATTGCAGGAATCAAGCTATCAAATTATGTGGCCTGTGTTTATACATGTCACACTGGAGGAGCCAGATGGACCCTTCTGTGCTTAAACATGTGGGTCTATGACTTTCAATCCCAGCTTGAATCCCCAAATGCAGGATTTCAATGTTTAGTTAATTAGATGTTTGAAAATTCAGCCATGATTGTGTGTGTTAGGCAAATGACATGGGTTTTCTAGCTGTTTGTTCAAGTTCAGTGTTTCCTCACTTCAGAGCTAATTTCAAAAACATGAAGTGACCCAAAAAACCCTTTTGACTAACCTTCTGGACATGGATATAGCCTGAAGCTACAGAAGTCTGATATATTTTAAAAGCCTGGCGTATTGGCATTGAGTAGGATTGCAAAGTTCCAGTACCCTCTTCATTCTCACTGCTGTACAGTAGATTTGGGGGACTTGTCTGGAGACCTAAGATGTGTGGATGCTTTGTAGAATTATATGGTGGGGCACTTGCGGAATATATTCTCCTCCCAAACAGGGATTCAGGAACATTTTAAACTCCACTACTACCAAATATGAGAATTGTTCCCTAGTGCACTATCTGCCTTTCTTTAATAACATGCCCTTTAACAGTGCTTGTGCCATGAGAAAGCTGTTTCTCAGGGGGCTGCTCTTCTCGGGTTTAGCAGAATCTAAAACTTTCATTGTTATTGCATTGCTTATCATTCCTCGGACATATCTGGTTATTAAATGGATGCCAGTATCCTTTGATAGGTCTTGAATTCTCTAGTTGTGCGTCTCTTTCAGAATAACTAAGAATTTTAAACACTAAGTAAATGTCATTGAATATTTTCTTTGCGGTTCCTCATTCAAAGGCGATCCTCTAGGGTTCCCCCCTTTGAGGTTTGATGCCTTGCGGTTAAGGCAGTGGACTGTAACTCAGAAGACCTGGGTTTAATTCCTGGCTCAGCCAGTTACTTTCTGTGTGACCTTGGGCAAGTCATTTCGCTCTGTGCCTCTGTTTTCTATCTGTAAAATGGGGACAGCACTCCCATACTTTACAGGGGTGTTGTGGGGCTAAAATCCATTGATGATTTTCAGGTGCTCAGATACGATGGTGATGAACGCTGTATAAAGGAGATTTTACATGAATTTCAGTGGCGAGTAGAAATGGGCAAACCTCTCCTTAAAAAAACCCAACAACAACCCACAAGCCAAAGTAAATCTGAATAAAACTGAAGGCCAAAGACAAGTTTTCCTGTTAAATGCCTTCCTCAGAACACGGTGTATTTTTAAACAGATTTTCCCATCCCTATTCCACAATGTAATTTTGGCTTGTTAGAGCCCGAAGGGTTTGCATTTTAATGATTAAGTACATATTTCACAACTATTTTCATCCTAGTGTTATCAGACTGTTGTAATAAGTCTGCCTGTCATTAACAATAATAAATTTAATTACATTTAATTTCATTTAAAACTATTTATTAACTCCCCCCCACTCCCGCAGATGTAACATTCAACACCATGTGACATGCACTCAGTCTTTGCTATATGGTTGGCCACGTTAGCCTCTTCCCAGGAGCCCAAGGGCTACACCAAGGGCCAGTGTAGGATACCAAAGCTCACAAACAGCCCATTGGACTTCAGTGGGACCTCACACAGAATAAGGAACTACTTGGGGTGGGTAAAGATAGTCCAGTCTGATGCCCAATTATTGGCTGCAAACCCCTTCCTGTGGGAGGGGGGTGGAGTGGGACAAGTTAAAAAAAATAGGATATGCCAGAGAAGAAGGGGTTATGACTAGGGCAGCAGGGGAAATTTCTGACTCAGCACCTCTCTGTATTGGAACCCACCTACTGAGCTCCCACCCAGCTGCTCTGGAAATTAAAGCTGCAGGAATCCCAGGGTGAGCCGGCAGCAGAAGCAGCGTGTGCTTTCCCTCCCATGGTGCAAGGTAGCAGCATCATTTACATCTCTGTGCCCGTTTCAGTGAATTTGTCCTTGTCATTTCTAAAAGCAAATCCACAAGGCCATAACAATTACTTGTGTTTGTATCTTTCTTGATAGACTAACAGAAATTGCTTGTTGTTTGAGATGACCAGCAGTGAAAACCTGCAGCCGATCTTTGTCCTCGTGCTGCAGTTAAAATTAAACCCTAGCCACAGGCTAGAGGCTTATGACTCAAGTGACTGGATTTCACCAGGGGCTGTGTTTATTGTTGTCGGTTGTATATTTATAAAGGGTCATCCTTCCCCCAAAGCAGGCAAGCAGAGTTATGAAAATACAACCTTACTAAATGGGATTCTAGGAATAATGTCTGAAGACCATCAGTCTTGTCCTCATACTGCTCCTAGAAGTGAGCCAGCAAAGGAAATACCTGCTGCCTTCTCCGACCCATCTTCTTGGCCAAAGACCTGTCCTATCTGTAGGTATATTGTGTATGACTTCATTGTTCAGTAACCTCCTTTTCCATTATTATCATTTCCTGATTCAGATGCACAATTGAAAGATGTCAGGTCTGGTTATGTCCAAATGTCAGGTTACACAATGTAATGTGACATACTGATCTGAAGGGTTCTGAGGCTTCATCCTAACTATGAACAAAGCCTGGAAAATTTAAGGGTGTGCGGTTTGCTACGATCTACTTCTAAGTAAATTCACACTATATCCTGGGATCTAGTTTAAATATTTGAAATTTTTAAGATGTTAATAATAAAAATGTCTTGTAACCTAAATAGAAAGATGGCTAGGCATTTCCAGGAGGATGGTGTTTCTTGGATGGCAGTGGGTATGAAAAGACCAGGTGTCGACCAGCTGATGTAGAAAAGGATAGCTCCCTTTGCTACAGTGGAGGATTTGGCCTACAGCTGATAGTGCTATGAAAAAGATCCATACATTAAAATCTTCTTGACTTAATTTACTGACTTGTGGACTTCCATAGAATTGGAAAAAGAGGTGGCTGGATGCAATCTCCCGGTTCATTCTCAGCTCTAGAGCAAGCTTGTCAATTGTACTAAGGCCATAATTTTCTAGCTAGATTCCTGAGGTTACAACTCGACTGGTTAATGTGATTGTAAAGGTGTTAAAACTATGTCTACACTAGCTGCTAAGTGGTGTTACTCAGGTTGCCTAACATTTTAAAACCATCTTTTTTTCTATTCAAGACAGTACCTAACCTTTGTCCGTTGCTGGGGATCATCAACCAACAAATCATCAGCCATTGCTGGGGATCATCTTCCTGCCACAGCCAGGATGAAATGGATCAAGGAAATCTCAAGACTCCAAATGACACTAAAATTGCTTTGTCACCATCTCCCCAATTACCTGCCCCAAGCGAGGAAGACACACGTTCACTGGTGAGCTTGCCAGCGTCAGTGCCTAGTTTCCTGAGCAGTGGATTGCTGGCACCCCAGTATTCTGGGTCCTTCATTTGAACAAACCACTGTTCACAGATTTTTCCCTCTATTAACTCATTCTTTCTCTGCCTAGGCTCAGCTCTCTAACAGTGCACTCAGCTTTCGTCCATTCTGATCCACACACGTAGATGCAGAAGATACCAAGATGCAGCCAAACATGAATTTTCCCAGCCCATTTGATTTCAAAGCATGAAACAAAAAGAACTGAACAGCGGATTTATTTTTTTCACATCAAAATGCCTTTCATCTGCCTCAGAAAGGAAGTTTCTTCAGATTCCTGTCTCACTTTCTTCTTTGCCTTGCTCCTCAAACTGCAGCCTCTGCTCTCTTAACAAGCTTTCAGCCTCACAACACTTCACTTCCTTCAAAAGCTTTTTAACAAGTGCCTAGAGACGGAAGAGGAAGAAGAAAAATCATGACTTTCAATCCGCTCCCTTGTCAAATTCTTACATTTTAACTGCACTTGAGTGGAAATTCATTAGCAAATTATAGGTGAGGGACAGAGTAAGAGTCAAAGTAGCTTTAATGGAAAATTATTCCCTGAAGTCTGATTATTGAACAGCTGAGAAGATCAAAAGCGTCTGCCTTTGAAAAGTACTTTTTTGTCCAGTTTTCTAAAGCAGCAAGTTTTAAAAACAAACAAACCCCAAATCAACCAATAATTAATACCTTACTCTACTGGTATTGATATCATTTCAGAGCCATCTTCTGACAAGATCTTTGCTTTTAATCTATAAATTGGCCCGAGCTAAACTGAGAATGTATTGAATCACATAGGGAATATCTACACAGCAATTTGTTTGGGCATAAGCTTTTCGAAAGCTTATGCTCAAATAAATCAGTTAGTCTTTAAAGTGCCACCAGACTCCTTGTTGTTTTTGTGGATAAAGACTTACACGGCTACCCCCTGATACTTGACACAGCAATTAAACACCTGGGGCAGGCTTGTGCCAGCTGACTCGGGCTAGGGCTACAAGGCTATAAAATTGCAGTGTGGATGTTCAGGTTGGGGCTGGAACCCCGGGCTCTAGGACTCTTGCCCATCGTGGGGTCCCACAGCACAGGCTCCAGCCCTGTAATTTTACAGCCCTACAGCCTGAGCCCAAGTCAGCTGACACAAGCCAGCCATGGGTGTTTAATTGCTGTGTAAACATACCCCTAGAAACAAAGTTAAAACACTAGCTTGGGGTACAGGAAAGCCAAATTCAATTCCAGCCTCTGCCAAAGACTTCCTGTAGGACCACTGACGGGTCGCTCCCATTCCTGGCTCTCCTTCAACCCACTTTGCAGGCTCAAGGGAGCCTAGAAGCCCTGGAGTGCTGACTCAGCTGCAATCTGCCTGGTGGGCTGCCCAGGAGCTGCAACTCCCTTGGCTCCCAAAGCAGCACCTCCCCAGGCTGCCTGACTCGTGGGAGCCAAGCACCCTGGGGAGCTGGCTGTCCCTGGAATCAAGGAGCCCTGACTTTAAAGTAATCTGCATGGTAGGCTGCCCTGGAAGCCCTAGGGTCCTCAACTCTGGGGGAGTCTGCCTGCCTACCCTAGAAGCTCGGGATCCCTAGCTCTCGGGAAGTATGCACGGTCAGTTGCCCCAGAGCCTTGGACCTGTGAAACCCAAGCAGTGGAGGAGCTGGGCAGGTGAACTGACAGGAAACCAGGCAGGTTTCCATGGGACCCTGGCCTGGATTCCGTCTCAAGTTTGTTGAAATCGAAACATTTCACAGAAACTGATGAAGAATGTTTCATTGGGATTTTTCTGACTAGCTTAACAATAAGCTCTTCAGGGCAGGGACTGTCTCTTTTTCTGTGTATGCACAGAGCCTAGTACATGGGGGCCCCTGATTTCAGCTGGGACCTCTAGCTACTAAATAATAGTGTATGCCTCTAATAAGGAATAACTTTCTTTTACTATGAAAGAATGATATGAAATTAGAAAGGCCCCTTTGCCAACAGCTGCTTTAAAAATGTCATTTATGCTGTAAGTGCTTCTATTTCCTATAATAAATCCTGAAAAAAACCCCAAAGCCCAAATTCTCCCCTCAGGTGAAGGCACACACAGCTCCTGTCAGAACAAAGAGGAGCCATGCATGTACTCTGAGGGGAGAATTTGGCCCTTGGCATTTTACAGAGAAATTTGCCAGTGCATGCCCTGTATTTCCTCTGCATCCCGTGAGTATCTTTGCTGTATGACAACAGCAAGGCGGGTAAAACACAAGGGTATGCCTGACAAGTTATGGCTTAGCTGGAAAACACACTTCCAGGCCCAAAGTAAGGGTAATGAAAAAAAGTTTGTGCTTTTTCCATTAAAACTCCGACACACATCTTAAACCATAAAACGATCCGAACAAGGGCATAAAACACAAGATCTAGAAATCTGCAGATGATTAATAAATGTGGCGGGAAGGTGAATCATCACACAGACCAATGCAACTACCATAGATGCAGAGGTTTAGATTGTTTAGTTGGTTGGCCCAGGAGATAGTAAATATAGTTCAGTGCACACAAATAAATCATCCTTATCTAAATCCTCTCTCGCAGAGCAAAAGGGGCAAACTTATCCTTGGTGTAATTCCATTGTTATATTCTGTAGACTTCAGCTATGAAGCTGTCCCCACTTCCACTGATCTTTGCAATAATGAGACTGAATTTAAGCTGTACATATGCTACGAGCTCCATGGATCTTTAGTAATGTTTAACTTGTTCTCTAATGAGATCAGATATGCATCTCAGATTTAGGGGGGGGAATTATATACAGGGTGGAGTATACTAGTTCAGACAACCCAAGGACTAGCCCAAACTTCCGGCAACATTGCAGAGAAAGCCTGACCTTCTGAGGTTTCCTGTAGTCCAGTGACCTTTGGCTTACTGCTCCCCTTATTGTCACATGCCTCCGCATATGTTAAGAAATGCAAAAACAGTGATAAAAGGTAGCCCTTTATTAATTTTTAAGGTTTGGTTTGAGAAGAGGTCGAGCTTCCTCTACTGGTTACATTTTATTAAACCAGCTTATCTATGCCAAGGCAAAGGGAAGGGAAAGGGATTTATGACTTTAAGTCCCACAGTGTGAATACCCATGCCGTGAAATCTTTCAGAGGAAGATGAAATTACTGCGTAAATGGCAAGCCAAAGAAATTCTCCTGTTCAGCATTTTCTTTTTAAAATTCTGGTCAGTTTTTAAATGAGGGTTAATCCACTACAGGACAGTTGTCAGTCAAATCCTGTTTGTGAATGCGGCACACATGCTTGCATGGCAGAAATAAGCTACAGTGTAGCAAGTGTAATATCCTTATACACCTGACAGAAAGCCAACAAAATAATAACTTGGCATGATTAGACTGGTTTTGCTTTTGTATGTTGCCTTCAGCAAGCAACATAAAATATGTCTTCAGCAAGCTTTTGTTCCTCTCTGACTTTACAAGCAAGCAAATGTGAAGGGATTGGAACAAATTCCTTTTAAGGGGAGGACAGAATTTTTATTTCTTAAAATATAGAAGGAACTGTTTAGGCTGCATTAGAAATTTCTTTTTCTTCTAAATAAATCATTCCTCCCCCCTCCCCACATTATTTAAGATGTGATTGATTTGCTAGTCAGATTAAATATGATTATTGGATTAACGATCCGGGAGTCAGTGTCTGCCAGCTATGAATCATCAACATTCAGAAGGCAACCAAACATCAGGGTTAACCTTCCTAATCCTATAATGAGATCAGTTAGTCTGATAATTGTGGTGATCAGTGGTAGAACAGGGGAGTGGTTTGTTTTGAAAGTGACATCAGACTGCTGTAATGGTAAAGACGGATAACTTTGTGTCTCCTTGCCTTGAATATTCCACAACATAGGAAAAAAAATCAGTGGGCGCGGAAGAGCTCTGTGTAAACTTGAAAGTTTGTGTCTCTCACCAATGGATGTTGGTCCAATATAACCTCACTCACCTTGTCTCTCTAATGTCCCAGTTGGTCACTTGCAGTAGTGTCCATTTTTAAGATACTGTAGTTTTGATCTTGTGACAACCTCTATATTTGGGCTCCTAGTTCTTGTAAAAAGCTACTATGTGTAACCATAAATCTCACCAGATTCTTGGCCTTTCAGCATCCCTCAATCCCCAAGATCTGCTGACTGTTGCAGTTGATGCTGCAGATGAGAAAAAACCATGAACGCTGAAGGTGAGATTATGTTACACAAAGACTAGACGGGGAAAGTCTGAACAGTGGCATGATGGTGATGGAGAGAGAGAGATTTCATATGTTTGAATGAGCTTCAAATGCATAGTTGACGTTCTGGAACTTATTCCAGGATTTTTCTTGCTGCATTTGCCAGCTATAAAAAAGTACTGTAATGTCTTTGCTAATTTGTACCATCCACTGTCTTTTACTGGATGAACCCTCAGACCTATTCAAGTGTATATGACAGAGTCACCTCTAAAGTGGGCATACCCCTATTACTTCTACAGTTAATGGAACTGAGATCAAATGGAGAAGTCAAGTGGGAGGAGCCTAAGATTTAAGTCTTCAGTTCTATCCCTGCTCTTGACCATGAAGTCCATGGCACCAGAACCATTATATTATAATATGGCCCACTCTCTCTGTCCCTCTTATTTTTTTTTATATTTAAATCTGCAATAAGTCCAGTGCTAAAGTGCAGACTTCAGTCATTTTTGTGGAAACAGAATGATGTTCCTTATAAGCAAGATTTGGACTTCACAGCAGGTCCAAACAAGAGGAGAAACTAAACTGTGAAGAGAACTCTCTAGTTTTAACACACACATACACACTCTTTAAGAATAGCACAGAGCTCACAGATAATACAGCAAAGCAAATCATTATTATATGTTTTGGAGAAATTAAGGCCAGTCTCTACTTACTTCCATTGTGAAAGTCCATCTCTAATGTATATTATTATTATTTTAAAGCTAAAAATGGCAACTGGAAGGTATTTGTTTGGAGGGAAATGGGACTTTTCCATAATAAAATGTTCATTATACTGTATGAACAATCTGCTCGAGTTGTAAGCTAATGCTTTTCCAAGTCATTCATAACTTCATGATGTGATTCAACACCCTGCATGTCTCATGTAAGAATTACTGAGTGAAGTTGTTTAATTGTATTAAGAAACAAACCAGACAAATATTGAGTGATTCATTTCCTTTCATCGTTAGGAGCAGTTTATCATGCTTCCACGTAAAATTAAAGCTCATGCAATTATATAAAAAATATCAATTTTTAAAAGTGAAAATAGACAGATCACATGTAACAATATGTCTCCTCAGTTCAGCTAGGTGGTTGTAGTTAACTAAAAGAAAAGGAGTACTTGTGGCACCTTAGAGACTAACCAATTTATTTGAGCATAAGCTTTTGTGAGCTGTAGCTCACGAAAGCTCATGCTCAGATAAATTGGTTAGTCTCTAAGGTGCCACAAGTACTCCTTTTCTTTTTGCGAATACAGACTAACATGGCTGTTACTCTGAAACCTGTAGTTAACTAAGAAATTCAAGCTCTTCAGGGCAGGGATCATCTTTTTGTTATGTGTTTGTACAGTGCCTAGCACAATAGTAATAACACCAGTAATACAGAGTAATAATTCTCCTTCTATAGGTTCACTCTTTTTGGGTGCTGCGAGGTGCTGAGCGCCCTCAATGTTCATTGAAGCTTTTGTGACTCTCAGCACCTAGGAGGTTGGAGTCCTAGTGTTCATAGAATCATAGAATATCAGGGTTGGAAGGGACCTCAGGACATCATCTAGTCCAACCCCCTTCTCAAAGCAGGACCAATCCCCAACTAAATCATCCCAGCCAGGGCTTTGTCAAGCCTGACCTTAAAAACCTCAAAGGAAGGAGATTCCACCACCTCCCTAGGTAACGCATTCCAGTGCTTCACCACCCTCTTAGTGAAACAGTTTTTCCTAATATCCAACCTAAACCTCCCCCACTGCAACTTGAGACCATTACTCCTCGTTCTGTCATCTGCTACCACTGAGAACAGTCTAGATCCATCCTCTTTGGAAGCCCCTTTCAGGTAGTTGAAAGCAGCTATCAAATCCCCCCTCATTCTTCTCTTCCGCAGACTAAACAATCCCAGTTCCCTCAGCCTCTCCTCATAAGTCATGTGTTCCAGTCCCCTAATTATTTTTGTTGCCCTTCGCTGGACGCTTTCCAATTTTTCCACATCCTTCTTGTAGTGTGGGGCCCAAAACTGGACACAATATTCCAGATGAGGCCTCACCAATGGCGAATAGACAGGAACGATCACGTCCCTTGATCTGCTGGCAATGCCCCTACTTATATAGCCCAAAATGCCATTGGCCCTTTTGGCAACAAGGGCACACTGTTGACTCACATCCAGCTTCTCATCCACTGTAAACCCTAGGTCCTTTTCTGCAGAACTGCTGCCTAGCCATTCGGTCCCTAGTCTGTAGTGGTGCATTGGATTCTTCCGTCCTAAGTGTAGGACTCTGCACTTGTCCTTGTTGAACCTCATCAGATTTCTTTTGGCCCAATCCTCTAATTTGTTTAGGTCCCTCCGTATCCTATCCCTACTCTCCAGCGTATCTACCTCTCCTCCCAGTTTAGTGTCATCTGCAAACTTGCTGAGGGTGCAGTCCATGCCATCCTCCAGATCATTAATGAAGATATTGAACAAAACCGGCCCCAGGACCGACCCTTGGAGTACTCCACTTGATACTGGCTGCCAGCTAGACATGGAGCCATTGATCACTACCCCTTGAGCTCGACATTCTAGCCAGCTTTCTATCCACCTTATAGTCCATTCATCCAGCCCATACTTCTTTAACTTGCTAGCAAGAATACTGTGGGAGACCGTGTCAAAAGCTTTGCTAAAGTCAAGGAACAACACATCCACTGCTTTCCCGTCATCCACAGAGCCAGTTATCCAGTCATAGAAGGCAATTAGATTAGTCAGGCATGACTTGCCCTTGGTGAATCCATGCTGACTGTTCCTGATCACTTTCCTCTCCTCTAAATGCTTCAGAATTGATTCCTTGAGGACCTGCTCCATGATTTTTCCAGGGACTGAGGTGAGGCTGACTGGCCTGTAGTTCCCCGGATCCTCCTTCTTCCCTTTTTTTAAAGATGGGCACTACATTAGCCTTTTCCCATTAGTCCGGGACCTCCCCCGATCGCCATGAGTTTTCAAAGATAATGGCTAATGGCTCTGCAATCACATGTAAGAAAAAAATCTTATTACTTCTGTTCCCTCTTCTTTCCCCCTCATCAGAAGAACGTACTAAGATGGCCAATAATATGACATTCATATATGGTCAAATGAGTGCCATAATCCAGCTGCTTTGGGCAGTTCAGCTATTTTATCTCTCTGGAATTCCCCAAACATCGCTCCCGTCTTCTTCTGGCAGAAGGAGTTTGAGAAGTTTGTTTGTAGAGACGGTGACGTTTAGCACACAATGTCCTTAACATCATTCCAGCCATTAAAATACATGAAAAGCATCACAAACTGCCAAAACAATGTTTTCTTTTCCCAATTCATCATCTGGGCTTCTCTTTCTGGGCTTCATTCAGCTCAGCTCTGGTGCTGTACATGAAATCACATGTGAACACAGAACATTAAGCTTTAATGATTACATTAAGTAATCACCTTGGGCTGTAATCTCACCAGACAGCCAGACAGGTGTGGGGTAGATCAACACTGAAATGAGAGATCGAAGATAGGTGTTGCAGGAAGTGGTGACAGTTTAGCAGAAATCTCTCTTCCCTCTGAATCAGTATGTTTTGAATGTCCCATCCTGCGGTCAGGTCATGCTGTGCTGCCAGAGATGCCAACTTTCCGATAAAATGTGGTCAAAGATATCGTAGCACTTTCATAAGACAAAGGTGATAAAACCCATGCCCTGGTCAATGGGTCCTGTATGTCAGAGGTCAGGGGCTCATCTGTAAAGTTCTGAGTCTGCAGAAAGCCCTCCTTTCCCAATTTCCAACTCTGCGAGTAACATGCTTGTCCCCTACTCTGAATTCCCCTTGGCATTGCAGGGCTGTGATATGCTTCATTCTCAGTCCTAAGCTGTAGCATACCAGTCAATTTCCATAGAGTTAAGGCTAGGACTAGTCTTGTACTCTCTAGTTCTGTGTATGGGAGATATGATCTAATGCTCCAAGCATAGGACTGGGAAGAAGGGTCTAATTCCAGCCCTTTGACCGGTTCCTGCTGTGATGATGGACAAGTAACAATTTATTATTTGTATTATAGCAGTTCCTAGAGGCTCCAATCTCTAAGAGTAGCACAAACCATAGGTGGGCAAACTGCTTCCCCAAAGAACCTACAATCTAAATAGACAAGATAGACAAAAGAAGTATTATCAGTTCCAATTTACAGGTGAGAAACAAGCACAGACACATTAAGTGATTTGCCCAAGGTCACACAAGAAATCTGTAGAAGAGCCAGGGCATAAATCTAGGTCTTCTGCGCCCCACTCCAGTCCCACAACCACAAGACCATTCTGCTTCCCTCCTGTGTTTTGCCACTTTGGCCACCTGCGTCTCCAGCTGCAAAATGGCGATATCATCATAATCTACTTTTTTACGGATGTCACAAGTATTAATGTTCTTGAATCCTACTGAAATACAAGTATTATGAATATATAATGGATGCCTCAATGGAAAGTTTACACTTGCTCTCTTGAACTAGTGAAATCAGACTTATTTTTTATTTTAATGGATTTGCCATGATAGTAGCATCTTTCATCTAAAAAAGAATCTAAATTTTTGTCAGAGCCAAGTAAAATGCAAATCATTGAGTCTCTGCTATTTTGGAGAATGATAATTAGGAGTTGACAAACAATCCACTCAATATCTGAGAGAGCTTGTCACAACAGACATTACCCACACACATAGCATATTAAGATTTTCTTTTCTCTCCCTGTATAGCCCATGGAGAATTATCATCTTTGCAGTGTTTCTTGGGATGTATTGCTGCTCAATCATGCATGCACCTTTGAAATGGCATCACAAGTTCTTCCTGGAGTTCTTCACTCCAGCGTTACCTTTGTTCAGAATATACAATAGAAAATAGATGCTAATGAGAAAATAAATGCATGGCACAACCTTTAGCACTGGGATTGCTAAAGCTATCGCTCTGCCTCAGGCAATGAATCTCAAGCAGAACTAGACCATAGTTGAAAAATATATTGCCTGGTGCAGATCAGCAAGCCCTGATTGTGTGGTTTTCTCTGGATTACCTCCAATACCATAAATATGTTTTTTTAAAAGTTTGTTTTTAAAGTGAATAATTTTCCTTTTTAGACAACAGAAACAATCGTCTGAAGTGCAGGAAATAAAGCGTCCATTGTAGTCAAGGTAGCTTCCCATCGAGCAACCCATTAGTTGGTTGGGACTAGTTAAGCATGCTGGTCACCAAGGGCCTGGCCTTGCCAACACTTACACACAGGCTTAACTTCCTGCATAGCAGCAGTTTCACTGAAGTCAACGGGACAGCTCACGTGTGAAGTTAATCCTGTGTGTAAGCATTTTGGATCGGGGCCTCTCTGGTGGGTATCTATGTACAGTCATATTCCAGTAACTCTAGCTGTTTTGTCACTTCCTCCTGTGGGCAAAACTGTCACTGATTTAATCAATTGCACTAGGTGCCTAACTTCCTTATGTGCTCCTAGTAACAGTGTGATACAATGACCCTACGTCTGAGCAATCCAACTTCAGTGGGAGGTTGCCTATGCAGGGACTGCAGATTAGACTTGCAGTCATGCAGAGGATGACAGGTAAAGGCGTATCTCAAAGGCCCAATTCTGCAGTCTTTAATCTGTTACCTGAACTAAAGCAAACAGTTCTCTGCAGTCTTTACTCAGGCAGAGGTACCCTTGAAAGAACACAGGATTGTGATCCATGGAGCAATTTCAGAGATTTGAAAAAATTTCCAAAGCCCCATCTCTCATGTGATCTTTTCTCTCTGGGTTGTGGTGGGTTGTTGTTGTTGTTTTTGTAAATAACCTAATATAGGTCAAGTTAATGTAGCTCAAGATTATTTTGGATTTTCTCTTCCACTCAGTGCACCCCACCCACCCCTTTCAAAAGTGGTGGCTACTAGATACAACTAATCCAAGATTATTGGTAATCAACTAGGCAAGACGTGGCAGAACAGACCTCATTAGAGGACTTTGTTTAGGAGTTCAATAATAAAGAAGCCACGAGCAGTACGTATAAATGCCTCAGTTCCTGGTGATTGCTATCAACCTCAGCGATAAAAGGTACAGTAAGAAGAGGAGGTACCTCATTTTCTCAGTGGGGCTCAATACAGGAGTAAATGGATGAAGTTCCATGGCTTTTGTTATACGGGAGGTCAGGCAAGATGAGCTAATGGTTCCTTCTGGCCTTAAAAATCTATGAATTTGGAATCAATATCGGAGAAACAAGTGACCAAATGGGTCCCATTCATCTGTGGTGGGATTGGACTCAATGGCGTTTCACTGGGGATGTGTTTGGCCTATCCTCTTTACAACTTTTCCAGCACCAGCTCTTAAACAGACTCGGGATAGAAAGGTTTGCCCAAGTCCATACACAAAGTCTGTACGCAGTCCTGATGTCCTGGCTCCCATTCCTGTGCTTTAATCAAAAAATCATCCTCATTGCACCCCCTCCAGATTAAATAAATGAACCAAAAGAGGTGTCAGTAAATGTTTGGAGGATGTCATTTGGCCATGTGCTATGCAACGTTTCTGACTTTGCTGTAGTACATTTCAGATGCAAAGCTGACATCCTAACTAGGAACGGTGAGCTGAAATCTTTTAGAAGTGAGTTCTCACCCAGGAGTGCTATATCTTTCCCTACCCCAATATTCTAGGTAACTGTGCGACTTATTTTTGGATTGCCACAGTTCTATTAATGCTAAAATGCTTTAGTCCCTGTATATGATCCTTAAATATGCCCTGAACAATAAACTGTTCTAAAATATCCAGAACCTAGAACAGACAAAATATATATTTGTGGAAGAAGAGCTTTAAGAAATCCAGGGAACATTAGATACACATCATGCACATTTTTAAATTTAAGATTGAGGATAATTGCTTTAATGTGCAACTTTCAATCACTGTTCACCCTTCTGAGGTTTCTCATGGATTTCTGATTGAGTAATGGAGTAATGACAGCATTACAGCTTGTCGTAGACTGAATCATTACAGAATCATTATCAAGGAATTACTCTTGTAATTAGTAATAATTCCCACATTTATAGTCAAACAAGTCATGCTTTCCCTATTCATTTAATTTCCCCCCTCTATGGGCTCAGAGGAAGAGAATGCCCTTGCTTCTCTGTTTGAATATACCTCTCTGCCTCTCACTTTAAATAGTTCCTAATTCTCTGCTCTCAAAGAGCAAATTGTCTAGTCAGATAATTCACAAGAATTGAACTATATGATCTGTCAGGTTACCACTCAGGTAAAAAGTGAATCTCTCCTGTTTGACCTGGTTCTACCATGTATTCTAAATGGAAATCATGTCCTTCAGATCAATTTACAACAGGAGAGGAATGGCAACTGAGAACAGTACAGAGATTATCCTGACTAGTATTTAGCCAGTTGTTTGCTATCGGCCCTTACTCACATTGGTGAGCAAATACTCACTGAAGGATTCCCATGGACATCAATAGGATACTCCTACAAATAACTACTTAGAAACAGGGCCTACTCCAATGCCCATGTAAGTAGTAAGGAGTCACAATTTGGCCCTGTGTATTCTGTGGATGGTTTCTCTTGTTCTTCGGAATACTTTATTCATCATAATGCTCCTGGAGCCGGAGCAGAGATGCTTCCAATACATGCGTTTTAGGGATGTTCCCCTCTTCTCAAGGTAGTTTCAGGTAATAAGATGTCCTGTCTGCAGCCTGCCTCTATTGTATTTACCATTGTGTCACAAAGGATCTCACTATGGAAGTGATACCAGGGACGTTTATTTCCGGGACCTTATAAAATATGGTTACTTTAAATAATTTCAGGTTTCAGAGTAACAGCCGTGTTAGTCTGTATTCGCAAAAAGAAAAGGAGTACTTGTGGCACCTTAGAGACTAGCCAATTTATTTGAGCATAAGCTTTCGTGAGCTACAGCTTACTTCATCGGATGCAGCTCACGAAAACTTATGCTCAAATAAATTGGTTAGTCTCTAAGGTGCCACAAGTACTCCTTTTTTAAAAAAAAATAATTTGTAACTGAATGATTTATATAAACTTAGGGGTTGGAAGATTGTGCCCACCAAGACAAGTGTAAAAATTTAGTATCCAATTAAAAGCCATGCCTCCATCACACTGCTTCTCTGTCTTTCTTTAAGCCAAAAAACCACACCAATCACCTAACTCCCCCAAATGTTCTCTCTCTCGCTCTCTCTCGCTCTCACACACACTTTTCATAAATGCAGTTAGCCAAAAGTGAGATACATGGCCCAGGAAAGAGTGCTTTTAGGTAGACATGAGATCAAATGTTTTGAAAAGCCATTTCTCGCTTCCATTTGTACAGTCTCCCCAAAAAGGCACGACATGAAATTTTTACATTTGTAATTCCAACACGCCAGAAAGAGAAAGATCTTGTTTGAGACCAAGTGATGATTTTCATTGTTTGGTATATAATTTAGTCCTAGTCTTCTTCCGTGCTGTCTTTAATATTATTCATAATTACAGACAAACCTCTTGCCCTTCTTGTTGAGCAAAGTTCTCCAGCCTAAAGGTGTTGATATAACGCAATGGTGAAAGGCATACCCCAAAAATGATTAATGCCACAAGTAGAAATTTAGTCCCTGAATTACATGTACAAATGCATGTGTAGCTTGTTTGCAAGGAACGTTTCATTCTTGGAGGATTCTAACTCGTGCTTTGTGCAGCCCTAAGGTCAAGTGCGTTTGCGGCTATAAGTTAGGGAAAGCGTTTGGCATCCATCCAGTCATAGTAAAACAAAACACACCCAGAGCCTGCAGAGAAGATATGTTTTCATAGAATGCTCCTGCAGTTCATAGCAAACCAAGGGTCTGATCCTGAAATCAGACTCCTGCAAAGAGACCTCAGCTCTAGATACTTCTGTGGGGTCTCTGCTCACAGAGATACAAATGCAGGATTTGGGCCCAAATCAGCAGGGAGATATCATTATTATCTCTCAGAAAGAAAAGCAATATTTAGATGGGTTGCATTCACTTCTCAGAGCCCACTGGAGTCAGTGGAAAGACTGGTTTCAGAGTAACAGCTGTGTTAGTCTGAATTCGCAAAAAGAAAAGGAATACTTGTGGCACCTTAGAGACTAACCAATTTATTTGAGCATAAGCTTTCGTGAGCTACAGCTTACTTCATCGGATGCAGCTCACGAAAGCTTATGCTCAAATAAATTGGTTAGTCTCTAAGGTGCCACAAGTACTCCTTTTCTTTTAGTGGAAAGACTGGGAATTGATGTCAATGTGCTTTGGATCAGGGTGTCTCTCTCCTTAAAAATCTCTTAAATAATTACTAACACCCCAGTCCTGCAAAGACTTACAGACAGACGTTACATATCGGCTCCAGTAGGACTATTCACAGTGAATAAAGTTACGCATGCATGTAAGTCTTTTCAGGATTGGGGCCTTGGATTGTAAACTCCCGGGGGCAGGGAGCATCTCTGTTATATATTTGTACAGCACTTAACTTATCAGGGCTGGATGGGCTGAGCCCGATTGCAATACAAATAATATATAAAATCACATCTCACTATTTTTCTCCTTATGTGTGGCATAGCAAGATAACTTGTCAAAGAAAGGTGCATCAGTTTTGACATTTTAATAAGAATACAGAGACTGATCTGCAGCATTCAAGTAGGTCAGGTGTCAGTTAGGATGCAATGTGAAACACCAGTATTCAGGGTGCAGGTAATTCCCCCCTTAGCCCTCTATCTCTAGAATGAGTACAGAAGTTCATTTTTTCTTGCCCCGCTAAATGGACTAAATTATCCCCAAAGAGGTGTCTCCAGCCTCTGTTTGCCAGAAGCTGGGAATGGGCGACAGGGGATGGATCACTTGATGGATCACTGTTCTTTTCATTCCCTCTGGGGCACCTGGCATTGGCCACTGTCGGAAGACAGGATACTGGGCTAGATGGACCTTTGGTCTGACCCAGTATGTCCTTATGTTAAGAAACCAAGATCAAAGTGTTCTGAAATGAAGCCAATTTGTTAGAAAGTTGAGAGATCATATTAAACTAGAAGTCTGGACTCACTTCTGGAGTAACTCGGGGTGGGGAGGGTGGTCACAACATAACTAGGTAGTTGTACCCGCAACACTGCACCCTGCATCAACATTGGGAATAAAAATAATCTTACATTTTCGGTCTCTCTTCTGCTGTCAAAGTCTACGCCTGTCTGTTAGCACTGGAGCATTTCAGAGAATCACCTCCGAGTCAAATGTCCAACATTGTCAGCGATTCCTTTCTCTCTCTCTCTCACTCACTCCTGCTTTATCTTCCTGACATTCTCTGAAGTCAAAGGGCCACGTCCTTGGCTTTGTGACAGCTATTCTGCATCATGAAGGCAGCAGACAGGAGTCATAATGCCAGCTGGACTGGACAAGGAAGCATCCCCACAGTGAGGGGTTCCCTCAATCGCATAGATTTGCCACCTCCAGCCTTTGCGGACGGTCTGGTGGGTAGCACACTGGAGTAGCAACCAGGGTTTGAGTCCCAGCACTGTCAGAGACTTCATTTGGTAACTTTGGGCAAGTCACTTGACCGCATCTGTAAAACAGGGGACAGCACTTCCTTACTCACAGGGATGCTGTGTGAGGATTAAATCCACAACTGATTGGATCCAGTTACTATGGTGATGAAGACCATAAGTAGTTAGGTAGGCCTAGGCATGTGGTCAAGGCATCTGTTGCCAGCAAAAATGAATTAAAACATGATCTTCAGTTAGCATAACTAGAAATTAAATAAATGTGAAAGGCAAATATAGAGGGAGATTTCCTCCTTCAGTACATAAAGAAATGTCCTTCTCCAAATGGGTTCCAGTGGACTGAGAGAACATGACTGTATGTAACTTATTTTCTTGAATCTCACATTCTACCTCATGGTAGAAAGGTCCTGTGTAGCTGAGGTGTTTGTGAGCAGAAAAACCTTCTTGGCATTTCACTTCACGTATCTGTGCCAGCCTCCTGCCCTCAGACATGTCCAGACCGGGGTTAACCTATAAAAATAATTGGTGTGGATTGATGTGCACACAATGGTGCTATTTTAAGTCTGATGCTTTCATTGGGGCTGTGAGGCAAGCTTCAGGACACAAGTGCAGGAACGTCGCGTGTCAAACCTGGAAAACGAAGGCAACTGCAGAGCATAATTCATGGTGAAGCCGTAGAAAATGCCATGTCTTTTCAGCCCTGAAAATGAGACTATGGCTAGAATGTACACATCTTACACCAAAATAAGCAATTTAATGATAGGGGAATTTAATGATAGAGGAAGGTATGTGCCGCTTCAGTCTTCTTCCACATACCTAGGGAGGTGCTTTGTTAAACTGTTGTGTTGTCATGGTAGTTTGTGGATAATTTGGTTATATGGTATATGGGTGAGAGAGCCCTTGGGCAAGGGGTTATATGGGACCAAGAGACTAAGGTGCTCATTGTACCCCAAGTAAAGACAGGTTAGCTACCTGCTCAGCCGATCAGAAGAGACAGGCAGCACACACACAAAGTACAGGTAGCTGAGAGATTTAAGCAACATTCTTTACTACGGGAGCAATTGCTCTTTACTTTGAGCCAAGTAGTTATAACAATGGCACATTGTAAATAAAAATAAAGGCTCTGATCCTGTGAGGTGCTGAGTACTGTCCACTCACTTCAACTGTGGTTTAAGTCCCATTTATCCTAAGAGGGTGCTTAGAACCTTGCAGGATCTCTCCCCAATTAGCAACTGGAGATTGGTTTAAACCAAGACCCTAAATCCGATAAAGCTGCAAACTTTGGGGAAGTTCAGGTCTGGAGCCAGACTTTGTGACTCAGGCCCATTTTCTGTTATTGGCTTCAAGGAAGCGATGACAATTTACACCAGCTGAGGATCTGACCCTATGGGCCTAATTCTAATCTCCCACCAGTAGCAGTCAGAGGCACCTCCATTATATCAATGGAATTACATCAGTGTGAGAGACACAAGACTCAGACCCTGTATGAGACCTCCTGCCAAGCTTTTAACAACAGAATTTGGAAGATTTATTATTTGTATGATGGTAGCACCTAGAAGGCCCCAAACAGGATTGGGGCCTGTCACTGGGGTTCCAATGCCAAGACACCCTCTAAACCTTGGGCCAGGCCCGAGTACTCACCCAGGAGTCTGCTCTGTGGAGTCCAGATGTTTCAGCACACCAGTTCAGTCTTAAGAGGCTCAGCCTTCTGGCTGAGCCTGGCTAGTCTGTCCCCTCCTGGAGTTGTCTATAAACAAACACAAGCAAATCATCCCGGAGATGGAACAAGCTTCCAAGGGAGATGTGGAATCTCCATCACTGCAGGGTTTTTAAGACTGGGTTGGACAAACACCTGTCAGCAATGGGCTAGGTTTATTTGCTCCAGCCTCAGCGCAGGGGACTGGGTTGATGACTTCTCAAGCAAGGTCCTTTCCAGCCCTATATTTCTATGATTCTGTGTAGTAAAGGTCTCTTCCCTCAGCAGGCTTCTGTAAAGCTGTGAGCCCAGCCAGGCTCACTGGCTAGTGTAAAGGTACAGTCCCACCACCAGTAGATCCACCGCCAGCGGATCCACTGCCTTCCCTTCAGGGAGGAGTCACTGAGCAGTGCTTAGCCAGGGAGTTCCCGCCTCTAGCCAGTCCTTTCTCCAGGAGCTGAGGAGTGGAGCGTGGTCCTTTCCTCGCTGCTCGGAGCTGGACTTCTCCCTCTTAAGCTCCTCCCTCCAATTCTGACCTCTCTCACCTGTGTGGCAGGGCGCTTGAGACCACATTAGCTCATTAACCCTATGTTGCCCAGCATGGGGTTTGTATACCCCATCAAAAGGCTCCATTGAGCTAGATTCTGTGTAAAGATATAGCAAGACGTGGCCCCCCTCCCAGACAGCTGGCACGTCAACCCAAGACATGATGCAACCAAGGTTTGCACCCTTCAGGTACAGCTACCCCGCGCTGGGAGGTACGATAGCCAGTGCAGGCAGACATACAGGTGCTGGCCCGGCTCGAGCTAATGCTGAAAATAGCAGCATGGCTGCGACGGCAGAGGTGGCAGCTCAGGCTACCCACCTAGCTACATACTCAGAGGAGTAGGGTGGATTGTACTTGGGCAGCTAGACCCAGTCACTGCCCATGCCATGGCAGCCACGCTACTATTTTTAGGAGCTAGCTGTAGCAGAGCTAGTGTGTTCTCCCACCGGAGCTGGGAATCGCACCTCACAGTTGCTGCATAGACAGACCCAAAGAGGAAATGCGGGAGGGCAACAGAAACAGGAACATGTTTGCAGGGGTTAGCTACAGAACAGGCCTAACCTGATGGCTCTGAAACATTTACAATTTAAATATATATATACACACCTACATAGCAGCAGCAGCAATCCCTTATAAACGATGAACCCTCATAAATGCATCTTAAACAAACCCCTTTGATTTGACCTGTATAAAGTTCAGAGAGCCTTTTACAGGCTCCCGTTACAGGTTGTTTGACAGTACAAGTAATGGAGCAGAAAAGTGCAGGAGAGACAGAGGCGTTAACTCACAGCAGTTATTCAAGTACATGTACCGATCAGTTCCACCCCCAGTAAGATGGAAGTTGCTCTTTTTTGTTGTTGCCATTCTCCCCTTTTGAGAGTCACACTGTGGACCAGACCGTCGGTGGGCGAATATCAAATAGCTTTGTTGATGTCTATACAGCCACAGCACTTAGAAACTGACAATTTTGTTACTCCTTTTTGACCCAAGTGGTTAGCCAAAATTCAGGGTGCTGCAAGTGGTGTCGGTTAGGAGGAGGAATTCATACCAGCTTCCATCATCTTTGATGCCATCTGTTTATTTACAAAGACTTCACGAAGTCCTGTTTCCCCACACAGCAGGAATCAAACAGTGGGAGACAGTTTCTTTGCTCACAACGTCATGCCTCTTTCTCACCACCAGTCAGCCCAAAATCTCCCTCTCAGCTTTTTCTCAGGAGCACGCTACCAGTGCTTCTGGGGCTTCCAGTTCTCTTTGCTTTTCTGGCCTTTCTTTCACAGACATATAAACCTTCACAACACAATACCCAGTGAAACCCCTCCTCCTATATGTGCCTGTGTTTGGGGTAGAAGCTGCTATTGTTTCAACTACCTGGTTCCATAACGGAACTTAATTGTTTCTTACATTTATCCCCAACTAAATGGCAGTTGCTGCATCCACTGGATTCAGTGAGGATTAATCGCCCCATGACAATATTTCTTCTGATTCAGGTCTTGACAAGCAGTGCCTTTCCTACACAGAAAATCCAAAGCAGTAGCAAGGTCTCACAACCCTGCTGGCATCTTGATTATTAAAGTGCTTTTGTACATGGGCCAGGGTCAAACTTATTCCGCTGACACTAATGCAGTGTCCCCATAGTCTGAAAATACCAGTCTGCCTATCCCCAGCCTTTTCCTCAATTATTTTTACTGCATATTCATTCCCACTGAGCAGACTCACAGCATCTTGAGCCTTGGCTTATGCCTCCTCCACCAAGAAGCCGGGTGTTTCACATTCAGTTGAAAGGCTGGTACTTTGTTGTTGCAAGTAATTGATTGAGGCTTTATAGATACGCACTGATTTAAGAAACCCAGCTGCCTGGCAATGTGCACCAGTATACAGGCAGGTTCGGAAAAGCACTGCACGTCCTATGCCACTTCTTTGTCTTTAACAATACTGCTACCTTTCAACACCATTTCTAAAGAATGCTTCAAGGTTGAAACCTCATTGTTAACTTTGTTCTCTATTGTCCTTTTGCATTGATGATACATTTTTGGTGCCATTTTTAGCCCACCTGCTGAGGCACCATCCCTCTGTCTGTTTTTTGTTCACAGGCCATGAACTGCATCTCTAAAGCTCACACACACCAACCAATGTCAGTGGAGCACGAATCTACATTTCCCTTCATCACTGGTTCTGAATTTTATTTTTAAATTCTTTCTCCTCTTCGCACTATTGTGTTTTCAAACAGGTATGGTCGGCAACAAGACAAAACTCATAGGCTCATAGACTCATAGATATTAAGGTCAGAAGGGACCATTATGATCATCTAGTCTGACCTGCACAATGCAGGCCACCAAATCTCACCCACCCACTCCTGCAATAAACCTCTCACCTGTGTCTGAGCTATTGAAGTCCTCAAATCATGGTTTAAAAACTTCAGCAACCCTTTTCATTGGTTATTGGGACCTGCATTGGAAACTTGGTGTTAATCAATGCAGTAAGGGTAACAATTATGGATTTCTCTCCAAGGTTTATTTGCAGCATGGTTGAAAGACCTAATATGAAGAGACAACAAATCAAGTAATGTTACAGCTCAGTGCCAATTAGGATATGGCATTGCCCTGCTGAAGGGGGTATCACCACACACACAGTAGCTCTCTCTGCAGTTAGAACCAGCAGGTAAAGACGGTGCTGCTGGTCTACCAATAGCGAAGGGGTTGCTGTAATGCCAGCTGCGAAGAGGAATGGGCGAGATTCTGTCTTGTGTCTCTTAGGAAATGAAGCACATGGGATGAAGCCTAGGCAAAGGGGCTACTCCAGCTTACAGCCTTGTATAGCTGCACACACTTTCATGCATAAAGCAACACTACTTTAACCATCCAACCTTCCCTTTATGCCGGCAACTCTGTAGGAAGGTGGTGCAGGTCTGTCATGTTGACCTGTCACTCCATTCCCCCCAGGTTGGTGGAGTTCACCAGGGGCCATTCCATGCCCCACTCTAGTCCACTAGTGAGGTACGATAGGGGCTGCAGCATGGGCCAGAATCTGCCCCAGATCTTCAGAAGAAAGGAGGAGGATTCAGGAAGCTAACAAGGCAGAGCAGAACACTGTATTTAGAATGCAGTAAACAAGATGTATGCCAGCAATGCCCCTCTGCCATGTACATTGGCCAAACTGGACAGTCCCTACGTAAAAGAATAAATGGACACAAATCAGACATCGGGAACGGTAACATACAAAAGCCAGTAGGAGAACACTTCAATCTTACTGGTCATTCTATAACAGATTTAAAAGTAGCTATACTTGAATAAAAAAACTTCAGAAACAGACTTCAAAGAGAAACTGCAGAACTAAAATTCATTTGCAAATTTAACACCATGAATTTGGGCTTGAATGGGGACTGGGAGTGGCTGGCTCATTACAAAAGCAGCTTTGCCTCTCCTGGAATTGACACCTCCTCATCAATTATTGGGAGTGGACCACATCCACCCTGATCGAATTGGCCCTGTCAACATTGGTTCTCCACTTGTGAGGTAACTCCCTTCTCTTCATGTGTCAGTATATAAGGCCTGCATCTGTACTTTTCACTCCATGCATCTGAAGAAGTGTTTTCTTACCCACAAAAGCTTATGCCCAAATAAATCTGTTAGTCTTTAAAGTGCCACCGGACTCCTTGTTGTTTTTGAAGATGTATTTTGTAGTTCCACAGTGTTAAGATTATTTTCGGGAGGGAAACTGAGGGAGGGTGACAGAGTTCTCAATCCAATTACAATTACCTTAGGAGAGGCAGCAACATTGCTAATGGTTAGAGCAAGATACAGGGAGTGTGGAGATCTGGGTTCCGAGCCTGTCTCCTCTACTGACTTGCTGTGTGACCTGGGGCAAGTCCCACCACCTGTCCACACCCAGTCGCTCCAACTGTAAAATGGGGCTAATAAAGTAATGCACCATAAAGGAGAGGGGCAGGGAAGGTCTGGGGAAAGCGTGCAAAGGAATCAGACCAAACTGCTATCCTGTTGTAGCCCATCCCTTCTCTAATGTTTACTGTGAAACTGAGGGTGTGACAGAGGAGACTGCATGCACACTCTACAGAGCTGGTCTCCTGCCCCTGGTGCTACAACAAAAATACCAGCTGGCCGCTCCTTTAGCTTAGCAAAGCATTCCCTTCAACGGGTCAGCACTTCCAATCATCTTTGGTCCCTTCTAGCCCAGGGAGCTGGGAGAAGCTGGAAGATGCCATTTTGAGTTGTGGAAGTAGGGAAGGTTTCTCATGTATAGTTTCACACAGCACCCATTAGTGGCAATAATGGAGTACTGCAACCACCTCTTGACATAAAGGGGAACTTGATCTTCCAGCCAGTGTTGATTCTTTTTCTCTGTTTCCTTCCCATTTTTTTCTGCATAGTCTTTGTCAGCAGAGGGTGTTGATGTCCCCCTGCCAGAAGACACTTGAGGGCCACGTTGGACCTGATTGCGCTCTTGCACTGGTGTAAACCAGGAGTAACTGAGTTGAGTTACCCCCATGGAAAGCGGGGGGAGATGAGATCTAAGTCAAGCCCGCTGGCTTTAATGGGACTACAGCAAAATTTTAAAAAATGAAAAGTGCAGGAAGGTTTAATTGGCTGAATCCAAAGGGAGGCAGATCCAGAGTCTGTTGATTTGGGGCTGTTTGGAAGTGGCACAGAGGCGCTCCATGCTAAAAGAGGGGGGTGCCTTTTGAGCCCTTTACATTGGTGCAAAGGGACGGCAGGGCAACAGTACCTGGGGCTCTTAGCAGCTAGAGCTGGTTTTGCACCCCAAGAATTCTCCATCAGAAAATGTTAATAAGAGGTACTTTTCCCAGGGTTAATAGACCCTTGCAAGTATGGCCCCAAACCCGTAATGTCAGCTTTGACATTTAGCAGCTCAGCTCCATGTGTCACTAATTCACTGACAAGTAGACAAGCAAAGGATTGGAGGAGACATGAGAGAACCAAAGTCACACAGCAGATCGGGGTAGAACCAGGAACAGAATCCAGATCTGCTGGTCCCCAGGCTAGAGCACTAGACACTGGACCATGATGCTTCGTTTATAAGCCCTTGCTTTAAAGGAGATAGGATGCTGACACTGATTGCTCAATCTTGGAGAGTTGTGGGACTCTGGGGCAAAATCTGAAACTGAGGCCCTGCTCATCCTTCCAAAAAACCCCACTGACAATGGGGTGGGGGAGGGGTTGGAGAGTGAGCCCACACCGCACTCACTAGCAGTGGCAGCTCTATGCCTGTCCCACAGGGTTGGGGCTGGCCCCCCGCTCCAGGCATTGCGACCTGGCCAGGCCAGATTTCAGTGCGTGGCATTGTGACCTGGCGTGAGAGGTCCCAGTGCCACTCAGGTTTGGCTCATGACGGAGGGGGCCGCTGGGCTGAACAAGGGCTGCCAAACCAAACCTGAGTGGCTCTGGGACCCCTCACGCCAGGTCGCAATGCCACTCAGTTTGGAGGCCTTCTCAAGCCTGGGGCAAATGGCCCCTCTTGTCTTCGCCCACCCTCTCTGGGCAGCCCTGCTCAATCCTGGGGAAGAGGATTCAGGTGAATGTTTTACAGTTAGCTGGGTTGGATTGCCATGCAATTTCAATGAGCTACACAAGTGAAGAGCAGTGGCTTTAGGATCGGGATGGGAGGAACGTGCTCGAGCAGTACACGATTTATGAGTGAAGCAGCACAGAAATACTGACACTGACGGAAATGTATTAAGCCACACGGATGGCAGTTTTATTAGTTATTTCAGCAAATTAATTTCCATTAAGTTTTGCAGCTTCCCCTCCTGCGGCATGGGCCCTATCATCATTCATCAGTGCCGTACAGGCAAAATGTGATTTTTAGGAGCCCAATGAGGCATTTAACAAGTTTCCAGTTAAGCATAAAACATCATCGTCTGTCACACAGCGGCACTGTAAGCCTCTCAGAGTAATTAGATGCTTATAGAGCTACAATTCTGTGCATTGATGAAGTCTCACTTTTTGTTAGACTAAAGAGGACACAGCCCCGAAAAAGGAAAAGCATAAACAAACGGGAAGTGATTCGAAATTCAATCACACTAAGTTGATGCAAATAAATTGGGAGCAAAATGGAGTGAACCAAGTTGTGAAGTCCTTATGCAGGCAAATGGCCCACTGAGGATTTTGCCCCAGGTCACTACCTGGTATTTATGAATTACTTCCTCTTACAATAACATCTAGGAAATCCAGCAGAGATCAGGACACCACCATGCCTGGTGCTTTGCAAACATAGTAAGAAACAGTCCCTGCCTCCAAGAGCGTGCAGTTTAAATAGACAAGGCAGACAAAAAGTGGGAAGAGAAACTGAGGCACAAAGAAGGGAAGTGGCTTGTCCAAGGTTACACAACAGGTCAGTGGGGAAGCCAAGCCTCTTGACTCCCAGTTCTCTTCCCTATCCACTAGATTATGCTGCCTCCTTAGTAACTCTGGATGGGATTTCCAAATGAGCCTAAGGGAATTAGGCACCCAATGAATTTCAATACAGGCATGTTAGAAATGTTCAGCCTTTGTGACTTACTCTGAATGGCTCAGATTCCCTTCCCAAAATAGGTCTAAAAATAGAGGTCCCCAACCACACCCAGACAAATCCTGCTATTCAGATGCAGTAATCCAGACAAACCCACACCCAGACAAATCCTGCTATTCAGATGCAGTAATAATTTGAACAAACTGTACATTTGATTAGCCTTTTTTCTAGACAGCCCTGCCCCAATCCCCAAAAACTATGTAGCATTTCCCTGCATAGGGAGTAAATATTGTCTGACACACCCTGCTGATGCTTTGTTCAATGCAGAAAACAATGCAGGGGACAGAACTTTCTTGGAGGCTGGTCTGAGACTGTGAAATGAACTCCAAAAGGAATGAGTGGCCATCACAAACCACACTACCTTCTGCTCCATATGCCTTCACCCGACCTCCTCTAGCCCAGAGCAGCATGTACATTTAAAAACAAAACCTAAACAATTTTCTGCCAAAACAAGCCATGCTGCTGCACACACAATTCTCCTCCTGGGGAGAGGTTGAGAGATAGAACAAACCACTCAAACCACAGTTGCTTTGTTTAACGGACAATGGGAATGCACTCAGATATTATGTGATTAGAGAGATATAAAAACCCATATACAACAGAAAAGAAAAAGGCAGAGGCGTATCAGGACTACTGTAGTTTGAAATAAAGCAATCACTTTTTGTTGCATGTTCTGTTTTAATTTGGCAGAAAATCAATGTTTTGCACAGTAAGTTTCCAACATTTTGTCCTTAGGATGGAATTTAAAGGCCAATGGAAGGCAACCAGAATATTTTAGGACCTCTGCCTTTTCAAATGCCAGCGACTGGCCAAATCAGATCTAATCCATCTGGAACTCTGTGTCTCTGGGACAGGTAGGCTGAAGGACACAGAAGACTCTCTAAATGGTAAGGATCTCTGGCTAGATAAGGAAAGGGAAATGGGTCCTGGGCTTTCAGAATGGAGATCTTCTGTGAGTGACTAGCTAGTTGTGTAGGAAAGAATGTTCAGAAGCATTTCAAGCGGAAAGTATATGCCTGGACCTAAAACTATTAATCAAAGACGGTTAGTCCATAATTTCCAAAATGTCCACTGAATCAATGCAATGTTGGATATGCAAGAGATACAGGAGTGGCCCTCAGGTACTGGAGCTTGGGGATGTTATGGGCTATGAGGAATGTGCAAACACAAGTGAAATAGGATAAATAATTCTCAAAAATGTGCTGGAAGCGGTAGAATGCTGTGTGTTGATTGTAAATTTTGTTTTATTTTTATGTGTCTTCCATGCTGCACATTCGACATGTTCAGTTTTTTTGTTCTGAGGTCCTGAAATGAAAGAATATTTTAAAATATCCAAAGGGACAGATTTGTCAGATTTTCAACTGTTCAGAGCCTTGCTTCTCATGCACAAAGGTGCCACAAAATAAGGACGAAAGTGTTTGCAATAAAACAAAGCAGTCACTTAGCAAATCAATCATCTCCGACCAGAATGCCAGGGTAATAACTGGGATTAAAGATGAAGCTGTCAAGATAAAATGAAGATAAATCAATCACTATATTAGGGTATCTGAAGAATCATTTGTATGCACTTAAAAAGTATCATATTAAACCCAGCTTCATCTAGGAGTCCCAAAATCATAAATATTCATCAACTAACCTTTTAGAGAAACTCAGCAGCTGTGATGGTAGCCAGCTACCAAATTCAATCTCACAGAAAACCTGAGGAATAATGAAAATATTGCGTGTCTGTTTCTTCATTAAAATCAGTGTGCAAATTTGCATAGTTTAATTTGTGTCAGATGAATAATCTCTCTTCACTTATATCCAGTAGGACTCATGTTTTAATTCCAGTCTGACATTTGCTCTCCCACATTGTCAGGTGTCTGCAGTCATTTTAGGTGCAGGACTCCTGAGACAGTGCAGCAGCAGTCAAAAAAGCGAACAGAATGTTGGGAATCATTAAGAAAGGGATAGATAAAAAGACAGAAAATATTATATTGCCTCTATAAAAATCCATGTTATGCCCACATCTTGAATACTGCATGCAGATGTGGTCGCTCCATCTCAAAAAAGATATATTGGAACCGGAAAAGGTTCAGAAAAGGGTAACAAAAATGATTAGAGGTATGGAACAACTTCTGTATGAGGAGAGATTAATAAGACTGGGACTTTTCAGCTTGGAAAAGAGACCACTAAGGGCAGATATAATAGAGGTCTATAAAATCATGACTGGTGTGGAGAAAGTAAATAAGGAAGTGTTATTTACTCCTTCTCATAACACAAGAACTAGGGGTCACCCAATGAAATAGGAAGCAGGTTTAAAACAAAGAAAAGGAAGTATTTCTTCACACAATGCACAGTCAACCTGTGGAACTCTTTGCCAGAGGATGTTGTGAAGGCCAAGACTATAACAGGGTTCAAAAAAGAACTCGATAAACTCATGGAGATTAGGCCCATCAATGGCTATTAGCCAGGATGGGCAGGGATGGTGTCCCAAGCCTCTGTTTGCCAGAAACTGGGAACGGGCAATGGGATGAATCACTTGATGATTACCTGTTCTGTTCATTCCCTCTGGGGAACCTGGCTGTCATAAATATAAACGGAAGGGTAAACACCTTTAAATCCCTCCTGGCCAGAGGAAAAACCCTTTCACCTGTAAAGGGTTAAGAAGCTAAGATAACCTCGCTGGCACCTGACCAAAATGACCAAAGAGGAGACAAGATACTTTCAAAGCTGGAGGGTGGGAAACAAAGGGTCCTCTCTGTCTGTGTGATGCTTTTGCCGGGACCAGAGCAGGAATGCAGGTCAGAACTCCTGTAAAGAGTTAGTAAGCAATCTAGTTAGATATGCGTTAGATTCTGTTTTGTTTAAATGGCTGATAAAATAAGTTGTGCTGAATGGGATGTATATTCCTGTTTTTGTGTCTTTTTGTAACTTAAGGTTTTGCCTAGAGGGATTCTCTATGTTTTGAATCTGATTACCCTGTAAGGTATTTACCATCCTGATTTTACAGAGGTTTTTCTTTTACTTTTTCTTTAATTAAAATTCTCTTTTAAGAACCTGATTGTTTTTTCATTGTTCTTAAGATCCAAGGGTTTGGGTCTGTGTTCACCTCTGCAAATTGGTGAGGATTTTTATCAAGACTTCCCCAGGAAAGGGGGTGCAGTGCTTGGGGGGGATATTTTGGGGAGGAGACGTTTCCAAGTGGGCACTTCCCCTCTTATTTTTGTTATACACTTTGGTGGTGGCAGCATAAAGGTTCAAGGACAAAAGGTAATAGTTTGTACCTTGGGGAAGTTTTAACCTAAGCTGGTAAGAATAAGCTTAGGGGGTCTTTCATGCAGGTCCCCACATCTGTACCCTAGAGTTCAGAGTGAGGAAGGAACCTTGACACTGGCATTGTCCACTGTTGGAAGTCAGGATACTGGGCTACATGGACCTTTGGTCTAACCCAGTCTGGCCATTCTTATAGATACAATTTTTGCATATTCCCATTTCTTATGTAATAAGAATTTTTGCATGTGATTAAAAGAAAAAAGTAATCTCTCAAACCCAGGACCAGAAGCCTGATTTACACCATTAGAGGTGAAATCCCATCCTAAGGTCTGAATCCTCAGCTGTACCAAGCAGCTGAAGGAGGGATATGTGACTGGATCACCTTCCCACCTCCCCTGAGACTAGGCCATGAGGAACCAGTCCACTAGCCAGAGATTGGGTGAAGCTCAGCACATTCTGGCCCTGCCTTCGGCCATGGCCCCAGCCCACCTTGCTGAGCCCAACATATCCCTTCATGTAGGATATATGTCAGGGAGGGAAGCTGGCTATGCCACCCTTATGCCATGATAGGGGGAATTCTCATCTGCCCCTTTATGACAGCTTTCTGGCCTCTTTGTGCAGCCTGAGTTGCCATGCCAGAAGCTGAGGATTTAGCCCTGAGTCTACTGTTTTGTTCTTGTGAAGCTGCATAATAAGCCAAACTCTGAGCTGAGTCACACTGGTGCAAACCTAGGATCACTCCACAGAAAATCCCTACGGAGGGTCTGGAATTATGCCAGCATGGAACTGCAATCAACATCTTCTCCAACATATCTAACTTTGGCAGCATTTCAAAAAATTAAACCAAATGACCCAAGTTCTCCACTCAATTACATCTGTGGTATCCCATTGACTTCCCAGAGGATGTACAGGTGCAACGGAGGAAAATGTGACCCTAGGGATGTTTAGAAATAGAAAAAAGATTCCATAGCAAAGAAGTAAGACATTCTAAGTGCCCGTTCAGGCCCTCCCTAGAGCCCCAACAGCTAGCAGCAACTAGGTCTCCAAACTTTGGTGATTTAAAATGAATAAAGGAGAAGGACAGTGAGAGCATTTAAGTTTTCAACCTGCTTTTCTTTAGTTTAACCTGCATTTTTACATTTAGATTATAATTCAGGGTTTATGACTAATCAAACAAAAACCATCTGCTGCAGTTCTGTCTCCTGTGGATTTGCATTGCCTGGAGTCAGTAACACGCTTCTGGGCTAGGCTCACACTGTCTTTTCCTCTGTCAGCTGATTTATTGAAAGTCTGTTCATTTTACCCAATGTACAGTAGCTGGCTATTATTTAACTGTGAACATGTGAGAGCGCATGATAGATGTCCCACTGGAAACCTCTAATCAAAATACAGGGCATGAGTACAATTGTCAATTACACAACAAGCTATTCACATAAAAATACCACACTGGGATAGGGAGGGAGCTAACTCTTCATTAAGGCAATTTAAATATTTCCAGTTGTGAAAAGCAATTTTAGCTTCTTTACTTATAATTTACACTTGGTAGCGACAACGGGGAAGCTGCAGTTATGTCCTCCTGGAATTGCATTTTAATCTTTATGTTCAGCAATTGCTACAAAAATAAAAGAGGACTCAAGGTGAGAGGGTCAAATTCCCTGGTAGTGTAAATTGGGGCAGCTCCCTTAACTCCAGTTTATACCTGCAGAGAGTTTATCCCACAAATAGAACATGCAGAGTTAGCTGAGGACAGTGGCTTTCTAGTTGACGCGGTAGTAGATGAGTCAAATGGCTTGCCATAACTAAGGATAAGATTCAGTCTTGTGCAAAGGGCCAGCACAAAGTCCAATGTCATTTTACTCCATCTTGAGTCCTATTTTTAGGTGGTGTATAGGCAATAAATGGGCCCTCTGCAGAGGGGTGAATTTCACCCTACAAATACTACATGCTGGGTCTGATCTTGGTCCCGCTGAAGTTGAGAAGGACAGGGTCTGACGGCCAGAATTTTCAAGAGCTCAGCTCCCATGTAGGCACCTACATAAATGGCCAGTTTTTCAGAAGAACTCAGTGCATTGGACGTTGACCTCTTTTGAAAATTTGGGCCGCTGTGCCCCAGTGGGAGGTGCTGGGTGTTGAGCATTATTGCAAGCCAGAATGTTTTGTCTAGAAAACGTTGAAACATTTCATTTCAACAAGTGAGAAACTTTTTTTCAAAGAACTTTTCAAGTCAAAAAAATTTGTCAAAACCGATCCTTTCCCACGAACAATTTCAGTTTCAAAATTCCCGACCACTTCTAGTTTTTGCCTTTGCTACCACTATTGTTCATTCAGAGATAGTCCTCCCTCCCTCTCCCTTAAAGCTAGTTACGAACACCTGGAATTAGGGTGTTATAATGGAAACCATTCCGCAACCTCAGCTATAACATTTGCTATCAGTGGAACCTATAATACTAGGATTGTGTGATGGCTCAATAGCTGGTAATTTGGCATATGCCGCATTGTCCATGACAAAAAATGGTATAGTAATAGCAAGAAGAACAGCAAGCCAGCTCTAATATAGTGAAACGGGAATCACTTTACGATGCTTGGCACTTATTATAGGTTATATGGTTCATTTCTACAGTGCAAGATACAGTTGTGAAATGATTGGAAAGGTAATATGGAAGACTTTAGTTCAGCTAGCTGTAGCTAGATAGCCAGTCGTCTATGAAAAGTAGCTATCAGAAACAAAGAGCCTGATTCTCCGATTAGTTACTCTGGGGTAAATCAGGAGTAAGGCCTTTGAAATCAGTGGTCTTACACTGGTATAAGTGAGATCAGAATTAGGCCCCAAATGTTTACAAGTGAAGGGGTTTAAGCCATAATGTGAAGCTGGAGTGAATGCCTCAAAAATGTATCTTTTTGGATTTTCCTGTAACAAAGAACTTTTTGGTCATTGCTGATCGACTAACATTTATAACATTCCAGTATTTAATGAGATCTAAATGGCTGCATTGAGGTAAGACATTTATTATTCATGGTACTGTACCCGTGCTATTATTACTAATTCCAAGCTAATTTGTTTCTGAGAGACAGGCATGAACAGCTCTAAATAGCAGAATCAGCACTGAACTTTGTGCATTAGCCCCATTCCTACTATCCAAATGGGAAGTTTTAAGGGTCCAGGTCGTGGCCTCTAATTTGTCCTTTCACACCATTGTAGTGGAACCAGAATGTTAGTTAGGTAATTGTTAGTTCTTCAATCCCAGGTTATCATTTTGGGGCAAATGGTTCAAATGCAGAATTCCCAACCTAAAGACCTGCAAAAAAAAGGGGGGAGCAGGGGGTGCAGGGGAAATAGATGGCATGTTGGCTTTGGTATCTGGCTAGCTATTCTGTTGCTGCAGCTTCTGAATGCGGAACAGTAAAGAAGTCAAAAATCTCTATCCAGGGATACATAGGACCTAATCACATCAGCCACACCATCAGGGGCTCGTTCACCTGCACATCTACCAATGGGATATATGCCATCATGTGCCAGCAATGCCCCTCTGCCATGTACATTGGCCAAACCGGACAGTCTCTACGCAAAAGAATAAATGGACACAAATCTGACATCAGGAATCATAACATTCAAAAACTGGTAGAACACTTCAACCTCTCTGGTCACTCAGTAACAGACTTAAAGGTGGCAATTTTGCAACAGAAAAGCTTCAAAACTAGACTCCAACGAGAAACTGCTGAGCTTGAATTAATATGCAAACTAGATACCATTAACTTGGGTTTGAATAGAGACTGGGAGTGGCTGGGTCATTACACATATTGAATCTATTTCCCCATGTTAAGTATCCTCACACCTTCTTGTCAACTGTCTAAATGGGCCATCTTGGTTATCACTACAAAAGTTTTTTTCTCTTGCTAATAATAGCTCATCTTAATTAATTAGCCTCTTATAGTTGGTATGGCTACTTCCACCTTTTCATGTTCTCTGTATGTATAAATATCTTCTTACTATATGTTCCATTCTATGCATGCCATGAAGTGAGCTGTAGCCCACGAAATCTTATGCTCAAATAAATTTGTTAGTTGCTAAGGTGCCACAAGTACTCCTGTTCTTTTTGCATTTTCTGGTAGATACTAGCAGAAGGTTCCTTATCCTTTGGTTTCTCTTCATTTTGCTATTGTTCAGAATCAAGGATTTTTTAAGTGCTGAGGTTTTAATAAGAACACATTTATTTCTCTGGAAGCCTCCAGAAAAGGCTCAGAAGCATCGTTTTGACTTTTATTTTACATCTCATGCAGGCTAACATAAGTTATTACGTTAGGTACCTGAATACCACATTATTGTGGCAAGGAAAATATCCAATAATATGCACAGTTTGGGAGGTGATAGGGGAGCGAGGAAAGAAAGGTGTTCACATCTGCTTACCTCGTGGGGATGTATCTATCCACAAACAACTTGGAGTGTAGAGAAGGCGGTATTGCCAAGTCTCACAATGAACGTGGCAGTAATTTAATAGGAAGTGGACATCACTAGCTATTGAATCGTCCATTCATGGCTTTCAACAGTTCTGTGAGAATCAACATAAGTGTAGTACAATCCAGTCTTGTTTGGTACTACCTCAGTGCACTGATCATGTATTTGCCAGGTGAAACATTTTATTAGACTGCTGGTGAGGAGAGCTTCATTGTAGTGAGCCTGGTGCACATACTATTTTGCTGTTCTGTTCGTTTGCAAATCTCATTTTGCTATAATAGATTTTTCTAAATAAATGTACTCTGTCCACATTCACTTATGGAGGCTATTATTCCATTAATTTTGTTTCAGCAATGAGAAACATATTCACTTCTGTGTTCTTACACAACAGCTGCTTCACACAGAAGCTGAACTTTGGCCAGCCGAGAGCCATGCTGGTAATTTGCCAGGAGTGTGACAGCTGTCCAAATTTTCATAAAAAGTGGAATAGATTGTAGTCATGACTCGCTTGCCTGTCAAGGTTTAACACACACAGGCTAAATGGCCCCAGATACAATCCTCTATTTTGGTTCAAGAAGATCAAGATGATGCTTTGCATGTTGGGAATTGTAGTCTCCATAGCAATTTGTTTTTGAGAGGAAGACACAATTAGGCTGCATTATAGGATCCCATGGGTCACCTTTGACTAGTATTTTGCACAGAGCTGGTCAAACTTTTTGACTAAAAATATTTTTAGTAACAAATGCAGATTTGGTGACACAGAAACATGTCATGAAGTTGTGTCAGTTTTACCAAATTGTTCGTGTAGAAATCCTCCACTCCAAAATTAAAGAAAAATCAAAACATTTGGTTTTCACATTTTTTAAATGAAATGTTTTGATTTTTCAATTAAAAATGAACTTTTTGTTTGGAAATTTCCTTTAATTTTGTTTTTTTGTAAATTGAAACACATTGAAAATGCTCCAAATCAAAATGATTTTTTTCAACTTTTCCGTTTGCCAAAAATTTCAAACATTTTCATTTTCAGTTTGACCCGAAGTGATTTTTTTTTTCAATTTTTTGGAATTGCCAGGGAACTGAAAAATCCTTTACTCACCCAGCTCTAATTTGGGATGCTGCATCTTGTCTCAGAAGATAGGAGTCTAGATGGGCTTGCCTGTAATGAAAATATAAAACTTCCTTATGTGTTTTAATAAAACGCATATAAGGGGTGTGATAAATGGGAAGTGCCTAAAAATAAAGTTGGCTCTTCTGTTTACAGCAGCTCCTGAAATTTCTGAACAGGAATAATTAAAAATAGCGTATGGAAACTTGATTGACTTTTGGATTTAAATGTGTTAATTTTGTTTGGGACCCTGGGACCCTGCCCAACAGAGTGCTGGTGAAAGCCAAATCAATGTATTTGCAGCAGATTATTTTGAGAGGCACAGAAAGCTATTGGGCCTGATTCTCCACTATCGTCTACTGTTTGCCTGGGGTAACATTTTACACTCACTTCGCACAGGTTTAAATGTCTGGAGGTGGCGCCTGGTTCTATGCCCAATGGGCAAACAGCTGGCAGAGGCTTTTTGGTTTTTTTAAAATGTCTTATTTGTTATGAAAGGTGCAGAGCTCCGAATGCCTAGTTTTTAGGGTGATGAGAGCAGATATGACAGCTGAGGCTTTGCATTGTTGGAAATGGTCCTTCCAGTCTTCCCGAGACAAGAAAACAAACAATGAAAGACAAACTCTCTATTGACAGAATAATAGATTGGAGCTATCTTGGACATGCTTGAAATGAGCTTCTCTTGACATTCTCTGTGCTTGTCTCATAATGTCTATTTTTCATTTTTTTTTAAACCAAAGCTTCCAAATATTTGGATAGAACTGAAGCATCAGCTGAGACCTTGAAGTCTAGCTCAACTGGTCTTGAAAATTAGCAGGATGGTTGCATAAACCATGCCACTGACTGAAACGAGAGCCAACCATTTCAATGAAAGGGCTGCTTGTCATGGCATGAATAGAAACATATTTCACTAGCTGAAACTGTCTTTGAGAACTGGTTAGCAAGGCTGCCTGCTTATTTTCTACATCTGTGGAGGAACATGAGTCCAGAACTTCATATGCGCCCAGTAATACTTGTTTTAGAGTAGCAGCCATGTTAGTCTGTATTCGCAAAAAGAAAAGGAGTACTAACAAATTTATTTGAGCATAAGCTTTCGTGAGCTGTAGCTCACGAAAGCTTATGCTCAAATAAATTTGTTAGTCTCTAAGGTGCCACAAGTACCCCTTTTCTTTTAGTAATACTTGTGTTTGTCCAACCAAGGGCATTTGATCCCCTTTGCTGAAGCATTTTAAATGGAGAACTTAGTAGTAGGATAGAATGTGCCAGTGATCTGATACTGTAGCTTTGCGACCCAGGTGCTTTTCCACTACTGGAGAAATAGTCTCCCAGTGTACTCTTAATAACATTTCTGGTGGCAGCCTTAGAGGAGAGGGTGGGTCTTGGGTCAAGCAATGGCAATTCTTCCAGTTGATTAAGTATTAGCACTGTCAAGCTCTAGTCAAGAGAATCCTTTTAAGTCCTCATCAGCTAGAGAGATGAGGACTGTGACACTGTATGGACTATGTGGGACACTTTATGATATCGTTGATACCAATATTATAAAATTGCAAAGAATCTGACCAGATATGCCATGTGAGGTGTCTGCGAAAATGTTATAAATTGCCAAGTATGAGAATCTTGTTTGTATCTCCTTTGTATGATGAGTTATAGATATGTTTGGTATAGCTGTATTTCCAAACTTGTTGTGTTTCTGGATGACACCCCCAGACAGATTTGCATCAGCACTGCCTTGCCTGTTTGATGGTCCATCAAGGGTCATCAGCTATGCAATGAACCCATTGAAAGGAGCCAGGGGATACACCTTATGACTCAGCAGGCTTTGTAGAGGCATGCCTATGTACAGAGAACTGTAAGCCTTTTCCATGCCATGTGCTGTGAAACTTGTGTTTGAGACTCAGGAAGTACAAGCCACCTGGCAAAAGGAATATAAAGGGCAGCTGCATCATCTCCATTTTGTCTTCATTCCTGCTTCTTACCTCTGGAGTAACTTTTCTACAAAGGAAGCTCTGAACAAAGGACTGAATGACCCATTCAAGCTGTGGATGTGTTCCAGAGGGACTTTCAAGCCAGCAAACTCATCAATACTGCTAAGAACCTGATATATGGACTTTGAAGTCTTTGTATGCATGTGATTGCTTTACCATTTAACAACTCTCTTCTTGTTCTTTCTTTTTTTCTTTATAATAAACCTTTAGTTTTAGACACTAAGGGAGTGGCTGGCAGCGTGATATTTTGGGTAAGGTCCAACGTAATATTGATCTGGCAATGTGGTAGGCCCTTTGGGGTAAGAAGGTCATTTTGTATAGTGAGAAAAGTTTGTAAATAACTCCTCACTTTACTGCACCTAGGTGCTGATTGGGAGCCAGAGAACTGGAATACAATAAAGAGGGCTGTGTGATTTCTTTTTTAGCTTCTTGCTAACCAGTGTGGGGAATTGGAAGCATAATTTGTGACTGGTTGGAGAGTTTAACACCAGTGTTACCTGCCTGTCTTAGGAGTATCTACTCTCCTTTTTGCAGCCTTGGCATTTCCAGTGAAGTCTACCCCAGGCACACCAGGTCACAAGGACATAGGGCCTCAATGGTAGGAACTGAAAAATGGGTTTTGGATGTTCAAGAAGCTTCCAGTAAACAACAGAACTGAAATATTTTAAAGTCATTCACGAAGGCTAACAGAATAGCTTTTAATCACTGGTAAGAATAAAGAAAAAACAACAATTTTGTATTCAATGGGAGAGTCACAGAATCAGAATACTGCTTGCAATATAGATAATATTTAGAATTGCTTGGTTACTGAAAGACAGGACAATCAGTCACAGTTTGAAATGTTTGCAATTTGGGGAGATTGTTACTAACTGGTGACTGAGATGTACATTCGATGGCAGTGGAAATGAAGGATTTAATACCCATTACATCTGCACTATGTTTTCCTGCAACATGTTCTTTTCTTCCTCTCCACTGAACTTCCCTGCCTGGCGTTAGCGTATGTCATGCTGTTTTGTATTAACACTAACAATGGAACCCAGGAGCTGCCAGCCCTTTATAATGCACGGAATATTCTGTTTTCTTTGGCTGTGTTTGTCTCTTTGTTACATCCCTCTGAGCACATCATTATCCTTCTATGACTTTTAAGCAACCCATATGTTTTCTGAACATGTTCTCTTTACACATTGACCCATCATTTATCTATTTTCTCAAATATGCCATAACCGTAATCAGTTGCTCTGGCATTTAAATATCTTCTTTTCATTAGGCTGCAATTTCTTTCTCAATTTCTTCTCTTTCCAGTAATGATGTATCCAGTTTTAACAGCCTAACTCTCAGATTCAGATTATTGACTTTATGAATATTATTTTAGATGAACTAATATATATTTTAATTTATTCTAACTGATCTAAAATTCAGCTGAGCTGAGTGCCCCTCCAGTCTTTAAAGAAATTCCTTACCCGCTGTGCTCTCTGCAAGTGATAGAGCGTTTAAATTCCCATATCACTAAGCAAAGCTTTGCAATAAAACTAGTGTCATTTTTGTACACATTCAGAAAGTTGCGTGGGTAGAAATAAACCATCAGAATGACGGCTAAACAAATGATTACACAAATAAAACAGCTTGAGCATACAATACTTTCAGCTTTAATAGTCTCCCTCTACATGATAGATGGTTTTCCATTTTTGTTTCTTTACTGTGTTTATACACCATTGGATTTCCAAAAAGATTTTCAAAAGTTACAAGTGATTTTGTGTGTCTCAGTTTCTGGGTGCTCAGCTTGACATCTGATTTTCAGAGGATGCCATTTTTATTTTTTTGTAGTCCTCCAAAGACTTATGCATGCACTTAGCTTTAGGCACAGAGTCATTCCATTGGCTTCAAGTGCAGCTTTGCAGAATCAAGGCCTAAATATTCTGACAAATTCTTATAATTTGTATTATTTTATTGCCGTAGTGCGTAGGAGTCCTAGTCATAGACCTGGACCCCATTGTGTTAGGTGTTGTACAAACACAGAACAAAAAGACAGTCCCTGCCCCAAGGGGCTTACAATCAAAGTCGGGGTGGCCAACCTATGGCTCCGGAGCCACATGCGGCTCCTTGTACAGGCACCGACTCTAGAGCTGGAGTTACAGGCACCAACTTTCCAACGTGCTGGGGGGTGCTCACTGCTCAACCATTGGCTCTGCCACAGGCCCTGCCCCCACTCCACCCCTTCCCGCCCCCTCCCCTGAGTGTGCTGTGCCCTCGCTCCTCCCCCTCCCCCCCCAGAGCCTCCTGCATGCCATGAAACAGCTGACCAGGAGGTGTGGGGAAAGAGAGGGAGGTGCTGATCGGCCAGGCTGCCAGTGGGCAGCAGGCGCTGGGAGCTGGGGGGAGCTGATGAAGGGCTGCCGATGTATTACCGTGTCTCTCTAGCATTGTACATTGGTAAATTCTGGCTCCTTCTCAGGCTCAGATTGGCCACCCCTGATCTAAGCATAAGACAAGAGGCAACAGATGGGTATAAATAGACCAGGGAGTACAAGGAAACAATTAGATGATATTAGTCAGTATGACCATTAGGGTCTCTGCACTCTGGCAGCTGAACCATTGTCAAGTTTTTTGTGGGCATCACAGCAGAAGAGTTTGGAGGAAGGATTTGAAGGTCATTAATGAGGCATCTTTGCAGATGTGCATGGGGAGCAACTCCCAAGTGTGTGGGGCTGCATGGGAACAAGCACAAAAATGTCGGTTTGAAAATTTAACAAGTGGCCAGATGACGCTGACTAGCTGGTAAAGCAAATGAAACTGAAAATGCTTAAAAAAGAAAAGGTCCACAGTGGATAATATGTCCTTGGAGGTTTGTTTTTCCTTTTCAGCTATGATTGGGAATGCAGACATTAATTAGTCTGAACATGTCAAATCACAACGTCAGTCAACACAATCCAGTGCTGTTCTCCCACACTGGATCTTAATCATTTTAATTATTTCTCTGAACTTAAGCAATGCAAATGCATCATTTCTATCAGCAATGATCACAGTTACAGCAAGCTCTTTTCAACGTTTCATCAAACTATGTTAATCCAGAATAGCATTTACAACAAAAAGGGACAAATTAAGAAAAGGAAAAAATATCTTAGTGACAGTTAAAAAAACAAACCATCCTTTCCATATTTTCCTTAGAATCCTGTTGTTGTTCTGCTGTCAATACACAGGAGGATTTATTTGCTCTTGAAGGAAGGACAGGTGAACTGTTTGAGAGTCATTTTAGCTTTCCCATTCTCTAGGGTTTACAAAAAGAAAAGGAAACTTATGCTCAAATAAATTTGTTAGTCTCTAAGGTGCCACAATTCCTCCTTTTCTTTTTGTGGCACCTTAGAGACTAACAAATTTATTTGAGCATAAGCTTTCGTGAGCTACAGCTCGCTTCATCGGATGCATTCAGTGGAAAATACAGTGGGGAGATTTATATACACAGAGAACATGAAACAATGGCTGTTACCATACACACTGTAACCAGAGTGATCACTTAAGATGAGCTATTACCAGCAGGAGAGCGGGGTGAGGGGGGGAACAACCTTTTGTAGTGATAATCAAGGTGGGCCATTTCCAGCAGTTGACAAGAACATCTGAGGAATAGGGTGGTGTGGGGGTGGGGGGATAAACATGGGGAAATAGTTCTACTTTGTGTAATGACCCATCCACTCCCAGTCTCGAGTCAAGCCTAAGTTAATTGTATCCAGTTTGCAAATTAATTCCAATTCAGCAGTCTCTCGTTGGAGTCTGTTTTTGAAGTTTTTTTGCTGAAGAATTGCCACTTTTAGGTCTGTAATCGAGTGACCAGAGAGATTGAAGTGTTCTCTGATTGGTTTATGAATGTTATAATTCTTGACGTCTGATTTGTGTCCATAGAGTCTGAGAGAGAGACTGTCCAGTTTGACCAATGTACATGGCAGAGGGGCATTGCTGGCACATGATGGCATATATCACATTGGTAGATGTGCAGGTGAACGAGACTCTGATAGTGTGGCTGATGTGATTAGGCCCTATGATGGTGTCCCCTGAACAGATATGTGGACACAGTTGGCAATGGGCTTTGTTGCAAGGATAGGTTCCTGGGTTAGTGGTTCTGTTGTGTGGTGTGTGGTTGCTGGTGAGTATTTGCTTTAGGTTGGGGGGCTGTCTGTAAGCAAGGACTGGCCTGTCTCCCAAGATCTGTGAGAGTGTTGGGTCGTCCTTCAGGATAGGTTGTAGATCCTTGATGATGCGTTGGAGAGGTTTTAGTTGGGGGCTGAAGGTGATGGCTAGTGGCATTCTGTTATTTTCTTTGTTGGGCCTGTACTGTAGTAGGTGACTTCTGGGTACTCTTCTGGCTCCATGCTGGAGTTTTAAGTGATCTATTTTATATAATATACCAAGAAAGGTAAAGTTAATGGAATTGAGTGTGCTAACATTTTAAGATTTGCAGACCTGCAGCCTTACCAGTATGTTTTCACCCAACAAAAGCTTGAAAATTGCTTGTATACGGTCTTATTTAAGCAGCTATATATTTCTCTCATACCTTCTCCTATCCAGGGTTTTCAATCAAGGCAAATGAAAACTAATAGATAGTAAGTGCATCAGCTAAGCCACTGTTGTGCTGGACAGGTTTACATATCAACATACTAAATAATACAGTCAATTTGTTTCCATAACGTGTTTCCTGAATGTATTTCAGCAGGAGCTCTTTATTATTTATTCAGCCGATGGATTCCATTTGTAAAAGCTTGCTGTGCTACAGTGGGTGGATATGACTGGAATCGTCTAAATGAGTTAACCGTAGATCAGGAATGAAGGCAGCAAAGCATTAATTAAGGAATTAAACAGTTTGTATTTGGGGCTAAATGCCACAAGTACAAACATAGCATCATTTACTATCTTGTACCCAAGCCTACCAACTGTGCAGCTGTCAATCTTTGTACTAAATCATGCTGAATTAGTGTGTGCTGCAATGGTTAGAGCACAGGACTGGGCAGCAGGAGACCCAGTTTCTGTTCTCAGCTCTGTCATTGATGAGTGGTGTGACCTTACCCAAGTCACTTCTCCGAGACTCAGTTTTTCCCACATCTGTAAAATGGGGCTAATACTCACGTGTGCTGTGAAAATGAATTAATATTGTAAAAAGTGTCCTGAGATCCTGTACAAGCACAAAGTATTCTGTGTATATTTACTAATTCAAGTCTGCCTCTCCAGCAGTATCTATCACCACCCATCCGTACAACTGAAGTTGTGTGAATAGCAGTGTTGGGGCAGAGAGTGGGGGAAGCAGATGACACAGCAGTCATATTTTAGAAAACAAAAAGTTCAGGTACCCTGCATTTTATTTCATCATGTTTCTTTTCCGCATTCTCTAAAAAGGACCCTAGGTCCCAAGTAATGTAGTCAACAGGATTTCTGAGTATGGCTGGAATGCAGGAACAGACCTTTGTTTTCTAGTTCTGTACTTGTAAACCTTATGATAGCACCATCAAAGCGTGACACTTAGCAGCATCTCAGTATTAATCCGAGTATGCATTTTAAGTACATTTAAACATCATAGGGAGTATTTACAGAAAATGATAAGATATAACAGTAATTCAAGTTCAGCAGCTGCTCCAAGAAATGAAAAGCATTTGTTTTCTTTTATTTATTCAGGAACTCTAAGCTTTGATGCAGTGTCTGGTTTTCCAGTAAGGGTCTGCTTTCTAAACCAGCTTCCAGCCAGAATGGCTGAGGTTCACGGAAATCTAGCGACCTTCCACCAAGGTTACCCAGGGCCTGCATCCAGAAAAGAACAAAGCATCCTGGTCGGATGCCTTTCACTCTAATTGCTGCATCACTCAGCGTCTGAGGTCATTTTTGGACTTCAATTTGCTGCCCAAAGAGTCTGATCAAGAGGTTCTCTCACTCCATGAACTAGTTACATGTTATGTTGTCTAAATTATAGGCCTTGTAAACCTTCAGTGCATGTTGTGCTTCCATTGTGTAATTATGAGCAACACCAGGAGCCATTTCTTTGCTTGTCCTTAATCAGAAATTGGAAAGGTTTTAAGCCAACAGTGATGGGGAAAGACTGAACTTCTCACTTCTGGAAATGCAGGAAGTAGGCTGGGAAACACAGTGACCTCACATATTGCAGAATGCCAATTTGGAAGCAGCTAGAATGGGCTTGTTGCATGACACAACACGAGCTGGTTGGGGACTCTGTGCAGCTAGAATAATTATTTTGCAGTAGGGAAAAAAAAAGTCTATATACAACATTTCCGCTTAAATATAAAGTACATAGATGCGGCAAGGCTTTATCTAGTTAAAGACTGCAGTACAAAATGACCCAGAGAGGGCTAGAATTCCAACGTCAGAGCTGAACATTGCACTTCCTGGCACATTAAAAGTGTTTGGTTCTTGGATGGGGTTCTGTGCGCAGGACAGAATACAATCATCTCATATCACCCCATAGTTATTGGAAAACGAGCCACTCAGATCAAATGAGAACAAGACCGGCACACAGGCGGTACAGCATGCTGCTCTAATTCATTAACATTCTAATTAACAACAACTGAAAGCCCTTTAGGGCAGGGACTCTCTTTTACCATGGACTCGTCCACTGCCTGGCATGATGTGATCATAGATTCACAGCATCATAGATTCCAAAGTCAGAAGGGAACCATTGTGATTACGTTGGTTGAGCTCCTGTGTAACACAGGCCAGAGAACTTCCCCAAAATAATTCCTGGAGCAGATCTTTTAGGAAAACATCCAATCTTGTTTTCAAAAATTGGAAGTGATGGAGAATGCACCCCAACCCTTGGTAAATTGTTCCAATAGTTAACTACCCTCAATGTCAAAAACACGTCTTGTGTTCAGTCTGAATTTGTCTAGCTTCAACTTCTAGCCATTGGATCATATTATACCTTTCTCAGCTAGACTGAAAAAGCCCATTATTAAGTATTTGTTTCCCATGTAGACATTTACAGGCTATAATCAAGTCATTCCTTAACTAAATAGATTGAGCTTTTTGAGTCTAATCACTATAAGGCATGTTTTCTAATCTTTTAATCATTCTTGTGGCTCTTCTCTGAACCTTCTCCAATTTGTCAACATCCTTCTTGAACTGTAGACACCAAAACTGGATATAGTATTGCAGTAGCTGTTGCACCAGTGCCAAACACATTGGTAAAATAACCTCTCTACTCCTACTTGAGATTTCCCTCTTTCTGGCCCCCATGATTGCATTAGCTCTTTGGCCACAGCATCAAATTGGGGGCCCACGTTCAACCGATCATCCACCACAACCCCCCTGCCAAAATTTTCCTGAGTCAGAGTCCCCCATTCTGTAAGTATGGCCTACGTTCTTAGTTCCTAAAAGTATATATTTACATTTACCCATATTAACATGCATAGTTTTGCTTGCACTCAGTTTACCAAGTCATCCAGATTGTTCTGTATCAGTGATGGGTCCTGTTATTATTTACCATTCCCACAATTTTTATGTCACCTGCAAATTTTATTAGTGATGATCTTATGCTTTCATCCAGGTCATTGATAAAATGTTAAATAGCATAGGGCCAAGAACCTATCCCTGTAGGACCCCACTGGAGACACATCCGCTTGATGACAAATCCCCATTTACAATTACACTTTGAGACCTATCAATTAGCCAGTTTTTAATCCATTTAATGTGTGCCATGTTAATTTAATATTGTTATAGTTTTTAATCAAAATGTCACGCAGTATCTAGTCAAATGCCTTACGGAAGTCTAGGTATATTATGCCAACACTGTTACCTTTATCAACCAAACTTGTAATCTCATAAAAAAAAAAGATATCAAGGTAGTTTGATAGGCTCTGTTTTCCATAAAACCTGGGTTGATTTGCATTAATCACATTGCCCTCCTTTAATTCTTTATTGACTCTCATATCAGCCACTCCACTATCTTGCCAGGGATCGGTCAGGTTGACAGGCCTATAATTAGCCTGGTCCTGAGCCTGATTGTGGCATCCAGGTGTTACTGCAATATAAATAACACATTAAGTGAAACAAACTACGTGAGACTGGTCCAATCAGGGGAAAAAATGTCAGCATTTTAGTTAGGAATTCTGAATAATAAAACCCGGCAGAGCTTCCTACCAGCCTCTTTAAGAAGGCTCTTTGTGCTTTTTTAAAATCCAATAATACTCTCCAATAGGTATAAATAAATAGTCAATTGCTGCACCTGAGCATGCAATGCATAATAGCCAGTCAAGGGCAGCATGATTCCAGGCCGTCCTTACATACGACCTGGGCAGGGATGCTCAGTATGTCCCTGCTTTCTTAAAGACCCAGCCACGCATTTTCTCTTCCAGTGACAGCAAAGGGTTAACCCCTTATGCTCTCCTCCAGGAACGACTTTTAAAAACGTATCGATTCTACAAATGATCTGGCCAGGGAGGGTTGCAATGGACAGGGAAAGCAGTTGTGTGGCAAAATATGATATGGGCTGCACCGGTGATCCCGGCCAGGACTGCAAAGGTCTGAGCTCAGAGCCATCTTTCTGGCTTTGTTTTGATGTTCCTATTGATCTTAGGCATAATGAGATGATCATAGGAGACAGTGCTTACATTACTTATCTTATTTCAGTTCCCTCTTCCCTTCCTTCCTTCCCCCTCAGCTTTCTTCTTTGTTTCTGGTTATTATCGCTACGACTTACTGTTAACTAGGTTTGGAGGCAAGTGACTCTCACCTCCAGCGACATGGTATTGATCAGCAAAAGGAGGCTGTGCGATTGGCAGTACTGAGGAAGAACACTGCAGTCCGAATATCTTCAAACTACATGATAGATTCTAGGCCTGTGCATATGCTAAGAACAGTAGTGTAAAGTGCTCAGGCTAGCTGCTCTGAAGACAAGATAGCGATGATATTACTAGGCCGAATAAACACGGACTCAAACACTCAGCGCCAATTGCTTTTTGTGAGCAGTTCCTTGGAAAAGTATTATTAAAATCCTGTATTTTAAATTCCATCTGCATGTCAGAAAGGGAGGGGTTGTTTTAAAAAACTTTGAAACAGAACCTCAATGTTAATCAGTGGAGTTCCTCCAGAGGGACAGGGAAATCCATGGGGCGCTACTGGGATTTTAAGGCATCAGGGGGAAAATCCTGGCCCTACTGAAGTCAAATGGGAGTTCTGCCATTGACTTGAAGGGTACCAGAATTTCACCCCAGGCATACAACTTTCTGTAAGTACAGCCGCCTTTGAAGAGGTCCTTAGGGCTATGTCTCCATTAGGGAATTTTGTGGTAGCACCCGTGGGAATTTTTAATTAATATTTCCAAATACAGATATGGTCTAAATGATCCAGCCCTGGGAAATCTCCAGTAACTCTTGGTGTTACCACTTCAGGTGGCCGTGAGCTATGAACCACCATGCCAAGGTCAATGCATTCCTATGTGATTGTGTTTTTTTCTTTGTGGAAAATTTCACACTCGTGACAGGCGCCAGTCTAATAACCCCGGAGATTGAGATACCAAGCAGAGACCTGTGCAGCAACACAGCAAGCTTACACACAGAGCCCTGCCAATGAGCCCCTCTCCCACCAGGCTCTGGATGTCTTTGTAGCTTAGTTTCCCTGCTGGTCAACCCCTGCTGAGACTTTCAGCAAAGGAATTATTTCATGCTAATTGTGATTTGTACACTTATCTAGTAGGAACGGGACCACCAACTAATTTCACTTAGGCCTTGAGCTCAACTTCCAGCTAAGAGATGAAAACCTTTACAATACACTGCACCATCAGTTATCTACCTATCTTCCTAAAATGTAATCCAGCGGGGAGAATTTCAGAGCTGTTTTCATGCTCCTGAGAATTACGGTTTAAGAATTTTTAATGTATTTGGATTCTTCACCTATAAAAATTATGCCAGTTCTAATGGTTGGTATTGTTTTTGAGCACTACCATTTTCTATTAGGTATTCTGCATAAAAATATCTCCAAGAAACATTCTACCATGCCCTGTGTTAACACGTTCATTTAATGCTCCAGAAACTATTCACAAAGAATCCACTTTGTACCATATATACTTTATCTTTTTCTGTGTATTATACCTTGCAATTGCTAAGAGCTTTGTGGTCTGACGAGAAGACCAGTCATTTGAGAGCCGAGTTGTTGCTGCCTGTTAATTAGATTGTAATCTCTTTGGGGCAGGGAATGTCTTATTGTCATGTGTGTACAGTGCCTACTGCAACGGCACCCTGCTTCTCTAGGTTCTCCCGCAACACAAACAACAATACAGAGGAGACACACATGGTGACTTTACATTTGTTCTTTCTGGTTTTATTTCCCTTATTCTAAAATAAAAGTTAATCAGAATGAAAGTATCTGTTTGCGCTTTGTCTAGGTAAGAACATAACACATCCCTGCACTCTGGTATAACCTCTCTCACACACATGGACACCAAAAAAAGGTCAAATACATCTGCAGAAACTGTCAGAGCTAGTTATCATGTGAGCCTGAGCTCTTGAGATTGTGAATGGTAATGCTCAGTGATCCACTCCGGAGATGTCAGTCTGTCACCTTGAATGATAGACTACAATAGCTCTATTTTAGATGCCTGTAATTAATAATGTTCCTTTCTAACTTTGACATGAACATCAAGAAAATCAAGGAGATGGGGAAATATTTCTGAAGCTCTGGCTTTCTTTACTTCTTGCTGCTTTTCTCTTTAGTTCTTTAAATACATTAAACAAATCGGCAAAAACTATCCTGAGAGAACGTTACAGATGAGGCTTAAATTCACAGCAGCAAAAATACAATCAAAGTGGAGGTCGAAATCCAGTCTTCAGTCCATTCCATTTCTCACCTTTCACAACTTATGCATCAATAATCTGTGCATTCCTTTTCTCTCTGTTTTCTCACTGCTCTCTACACCTTCATTCCAGAGGTTCTCACTGCCACACGGTTAGTGCAACACAGCTCCCGAATACACCTATGAAATATCGTGTGACAGGTGCACAAAATCCTATTGCTATTCCTGCGCTAGTGTTAGGCAATTTGCCAGTGACATAAAAGCCTAATTTTGGCTGTCTTAAAACTTACCATGGATTTTTTTCAAACCCTCTTTGTGATTCTCTCTTTCTTAGGCAAACTATTACTACCATTCCAAAATGCAAACACATAATTGCACCTACATTACAGAGGAAGATTTTGATCTGGTGCCTATACGGAAGAATTGGGCCCCAAATTTTAATTCTATATTCATGTGCAATAAGATACAAATCCTGTATATATTATTTCAGCAGTGGACTCACATCTTCACGGGGTATGGTTACGAATGATAAATACCTGCTATGGCATGTGTCATTGCTTAACTATCTGAAGTTCAAAGTAAGTCAAAGAAAGATTCAATCTTTGTGAGAAATAGATAGACAGACAGCAAAATGAGCACTGTCTTCTTTCTTTTCCAAGCAAAATCATGTACATTACTTTACTGGGTAAAAATTTAAGGACAGAGGCCCAGACTGGGAAAAAAGCAAAGCAGACTATTTAAAGCTGATGTTTGAACTGTTTGAGCCCAAATATTTACTGATGACAGTGAAAAGAAATGATCCTAGGCTTTTTCGATGAATAGCTTAAATTGCATGGGAAGCTGTAGTGGGAAAATCACGAGAGAAAAGCAAACATGTATATTGCAGAGTCTACTTAAAAGTTTTACGTTTATTTACATCTCCATTTCTCTTTAACCTACATTTCCCTAGACAAAGGGATTGTGCTGCGTAATAATTCTTTTCATACAGGCCATGTCCACAAGAGAGTATTTGCAATTTATTTAAAATATGGATTTTGGAATCGACTGTAAATCCTTTTTGCTGAGATTAAAAAGAAAAAACAGAGACGAAACAACATGCAGTTTAATCTTTCGGCTCAAAGTCCTCCAAGATTATTTTAACAGTTAATTTAATGCATTTAACTTAGCTTCCAGCCCAAACTGTTCAAAGAAAGCCCTTGCTTATGCTCTACCATTCCCTAGGAACATCCTAGAGAGCTGCTGTATCTTTGCAAGCAATATTCAAGTTAAAAAAAATGGCTATTATGGTTTTATTGTTGCTTGAGTGCAATTACTCCAAAGAAGCCATCAAGTCATCTGGCTTTCCTCCTCCCCCTTCTTTCTCTTTCCTCTTCCTGCTTGGGAGGAAGGCGATTGCAGCAATGCTGTTTGCGTTGGAGCTGGTGAGAGCTAAAGGTCTGGAAATGCTGCAAAATACATTCCAACAATGGGCCCACAGCCATATATGGCACTGGCAGAGATCACTGATGTAATGGCAACTCTGCACTCTTACTTTATGGCCAAACCTTTCTCCTTGTGGAAAACCCAAATAAACGGGTTTTCCACAAATGCACCTGTTATTAATATTAATTACGTTTATTATGATAGTGGCTGGGGACCAACTAAAAATCATGTCCCCACTGTGCTAGGCACTGCTCAAACACAAAGCAGTGGACAGTCCTGGCCTCAAAGCACTTACAGTCTAAACAGACACAACAGAATAGAGGAAAGGAGGCTATAGCTGCTCGGTAGCACCTGCAGCCCTGTCCTCAAAATAACTCTATACACTGGACACAGGCCCAAATCCTGAAGGTATTATCTAAATCATCAGTGATTCAGATACTGGCATAGAGAGTACATGTATAAAGTTTGCGGACGATACCAAACTGGAAGGGGTTGCAAGTGCTTTGGAGGATAGGATTAAAATTAAAAATGATCTGGACAAACTCGAGAAATGGTCTGAAGTAAATAGGACAAAATTAAATAAGGACAAATGCAAAGTACTCCACTGTGGAAGGAACAATCAGTTGCACACATAGAAAATGGGAAATGACTGTCTAGGAAGGAGTACTGTGGAAAGTGAAATGGGGGTCATAACGGATCACAAGCTAAATATGAGTGAACAGTGTAACACTGTTGCAAAAATAGCAAACATCATTCTGAGATGTATTAGCAGGATTGTTGTAAGCAAGACATGAGAAGTAATTCTTCCGCTCTACTCCGCGCCGATTAGCCTTAACTGGAGAATTGTGTCCAGTTCTGGGTGTCACATTTCAGGAAAGATGTGGACAAATTGGAGAAAGTCCAAAGAAGAGCAACAAAAATGATTAAAGGTCTAGAAAACATGACCTATGAGGGAAGATTGAAAAAACTGGGTTTGTTTAGTCTGGAGAAGCGAAGACTGAGAGGGGACATGAGAACAGTTTTCAAGTACATAAGAGGTTATACAAGGAGGATGGAGAAAAATTGTTCGCCTTAACCTCTGTGGATGGGACAAGAAGCAATGGGCTTAAATTGCAGCAAGGGCGGTTTAGGTTGGACATTAGAAAAAAAAAACCTTACGGTTAGGGCAGTTAAGCTTGGGAATAAATTGCCTAGAGAGGTTGTGGAATCTCCACCACTGGAGATTTTTAAAAGCAGGTTAGACAAATGCCTGCCAGGGATGGTCTAGATAATACTTAGTCCGGCCATGAGTGCAGGGGACTGGACTAGATGACCTCTTGAGGACTCTTCCAGTCCTACGATTCTATGTAGTCTTGTCACTTGCATGGAAATCAATGGAAGTGAGGAGCCCCGATACCTTTGAGGATCTGGGCCAGAGTCCCTGCACAGCACCGTTCTGTGGCAGGCAGCCAGCGATGTAGGCTGTCTGACAGTTTGCATTCCCTGGGCAGCAGAACTGATCTGTTTTTGTTGCTGTTTCCCCTTTGCTGAGCAACAGCCTAGTCAGGGTCTTTGTAACAGGTCAGTTTCCCATTGGAGCAGAAATCGGTGCTATAGAGTATTTTCAGCTCTTTCTTGGACTTTCCTTAACACATTGTTCCTTTCCAGCTTCCACTCCAGGTTTCTCACCTGGGCAGCCTCCTATTCCAAGACTGCTTGTCTTACACTTACATGGTCTCAAAAGATGTCTGGGCATTAACCTTCATTTTGTGTTACTGCTCTGACTGACCGTCACACAGAGATTTAAACATTGCCCAGGTGTGGTCACTGCATGGGGTAACTAACTCGGTGGAGAGTTTCATACGGGGTGCTTATACATCCGTGATTCATACCACACACAACTTTAGCACCTTTCGGCACGACAGCTGTCTTTCAGTTTTCATACCTGAGGCCTACTCTACACTAGAAAAGGAAGAGTGCTGTTTCCAGTATAGATTATGCCAGTTTGGCAAGCAAATTAAGCTCTACTGGCAAAAGCACTTCTATGCTTGCATAACTGCATCTATATTCGAGCTTTTGCCAGATTAGAAATGTTGCAAAAAATCACCCTCAACTGACATTTCTATACAGGAAAGTGTCTAGTGTAGACCAGATCTATGTAGATATGCATTGCATCAGGGCAGCAGGATTTGGGCAATAATGAACACCCTAATCTCCAAAGGTGCAGACATTTTTGCAGTTTGTCATAGTTCACTGGGCACAAGCAGGGAGGCTACTTTGCCTCTTATCCCCACAAAGGAGGAGTCCTGGATCCAGGCCACATTCCTTCTGACCACCAATGCAACTGGTGCATGAAAGTTCCCCTGGCCTGCTGCACCAATGTACAATTTAAGCATTTTTTCAGCAAGCCCAAGCTCTGAGAAAGGCATTCCCGGTGAGACCAGGGCTGTGGAACTGGGAGCATTTATTTAAAAGGCGAAGCTCAGGCTGGTGAAAAGTGCCAGATTGACAGCATTGGATTCTAGAGTCCACTAGAGTTTCTAGTTATTAAAATGCTTTAAAAGTAGTTTTCCTATGTCAGAATACATGGGAGGGTTTCATGCTACGAACAGTAAAAAGTAGGTCAGACCCCACAAATGCAAACTGACAAGAGAGAAGAAGTCAGCTGTTTGAAGCAATGGCCTCAGTAGCAGCTCCACAGCAAGGGACTAAAAGCCTTTTCAAGACTGCAGCAGAGAAAGGCTTCTTGGTGTGACTAGCTGAGTCTCCACCTGGGGTATTCGCTTTTGGACGTTTCCGTCTTTTGTAAACAAAACATCCTCCTCTCATGCAGAGGCTGCCGTTGAGTGGCAAGCGCCCTGTGACACTGGCATGAAAGCCTCTGTTAAAAATAAACTGCCCCGGACTTTGTGAATTGAGGTCAGACCCTTCACGTGGTTTTAGCCGAGACAGATAGTAGATGCAGCTTTACATGGTGAGTTTAAGGCTGTGCCATGACAGTCAATTAGACACGCCTGCCAAAGAGCAGTGGGAGGCATTGCTGGAAGTACACAACGCGCACTCGGCATGGGACTCTCTAACATTTTTTAAATGGCGCTGATGAGGCTTAGTGCTACCCTCACTCACTCGGTCTCAGAGATTTAAGGTCAGGAAGGAACTAACTGCTGTCTGATTGAACAAGCCTGGATTTGTGTGAGGGCTGGGTTGTGCCTTTATGGGTACAATGGCACCACCTTTGGAAAGGCCCTGTGACTCTAACTCACAATTCCCCCCTTCCCCCTTATCTTGCTTCACAGGGGAGTAGTCCTCTGCTATAGGCCTTTCCCAGCTGCAGGTTGCCTGCTCCCTCTGTGCTGGCTCAGCTCAGCTGACCAGTGTGTTAGAACAGAACCAAGGATCCGTCCGCCCGATCCTGCCTCATTCTGCCCATCTGCGCTCTCCTCCTCTACTCAAACCCCAGGCCTAAGGAAGCTGCAGAGAGTGTATGCATGTCTTACTCCCCCTTATGTTCTTAGCGCCAGCCTTGTTCTGGCCCGTAGTATTTTTAACCTCACAGTGTTGTCCTTGCTCATGTGAAATGTATCCATGTGGTTACCTTCAACAGAACTCCCAGCCACAGCAAGGATTATGCTTGTAAGGATCAGCAGGTCCGGATCCTAAATCTGAACAGTTTTTAATCCACCCCAGTGAAATAACAATGACACCTAGCTCTTCTCTAGCTCTTCACATCCATAGATCTCAAAGAACTTCACAAGATGGTGAGCGCCAGCACGTCCATTTTACATTTTACAAAGAAACTGAGGCGAAGAGGGGAAGTGATTTGCCCAGGGTCTCCCAGCAGGCCAGTGGCAGAGTTGGGAATAGAAGCCAGCTCTCCTAAGGCCCAGTCCAGTGCTCTGTCCACTAGACTGCTCTGCCTAGCTCACTGTTGCCTAGTTTCGCTGCTGTTCACTTTTGGCCAGCAGCCTGCCTTTCAGAAAGCGGGACTTTGAGGCACGAAGCCAACAATTTCCTAGGCAAAATTAAAGTTGTAGCACAGTTTAATTAAGCTGTTAATTAAAGTGTGCCCTGGTATTCGACAGCCTCTTGGAGACTTAGGAGCTGATAAATACTTGTCTGCAGCCTTATTTTATATTCCTGCCCTATACTTTAATTACCATCCTTTATTCTGTTTGCAGCTAAACACTCCTATAGCTTCAGTACTGTTTACAAATGCTCTTCTGTGCTGCATAGCAATGTTATTCTCTTTTACCCTCCAGATGATACCAGTCAGTTCAGGTCTGCATCCTCGGCAATAAGAATTTTCTGTGAAGCAAATAATACAGACCCCAAACAGTTTGCAAGACAGCCTCCTAAGGCAGTCAGTTCATGAGAGGAGTACATTCAGGAATAGGCCAGATCCTCAGCTACTCTACATTGGCACAGCTGCATCAGGCTCTGAGACTTACAGGAGCCAAGGACCCTGGTGTGTTTAATCCACTGTTTTACACCACTGAATTTCATCTGCAGTGTGACTATTCACCCTACTGCTGTGAACGTGTAGAACATACATTGTATCTAGCATTGTGGTAGCCATGTCGGTCCCAGGATATTAGAGGGACAAGGTGAATGAGGTAATATCTTTTATTGGACCAACTTCTGTTGGTGAGAGAGACAAGTCAGACGTGGGTCCGAAGATAGTACCTCATCCACCTTGTCTCTCTCATACACAGTCACAATTTGTAAATGGAAGTCAATGGAGTATGACCATTCATAGCAGCTGAGGATCTGCTCTTTTCTACTTGCTGGTATTCTGTGGAATGTCTAGAATTTGGAAAGCAGGAGACAACTTTAATGTTTCTTTGAGGACATTTAATTCCACAGGTACTTGCTTGAAAACAGGTTTTTCTTCCAGGCTTGAGAGAATTAGTGCTTACCTTGCTAACTGTGGGCTAGATGGGCCCGGTGGGCCCAGACCAGTGGAAAGGATGGTGTGGAATCTCACCACTCCAAAGGGAGCACTTGGAGGCAGAATGCCTCCATGAACTCCCAGCCACACCGGGACAGTGCACCTGCTACTACACCCTGATATGAGATAAAACCTGCCCCACACGTGTGATTTTCACTCCCTGGCTCAGTGTGTAGGTGTGGGGAAGTCCACAGTGCTGCCTCTCCCCACTATGAAGTGCGGCGAACACCTGAGGAAATAGGGCTAGATTAGTCTCTGCACTCCCCTGAGTGCAAGGACTGCCAATCTGCCTTGCCTTTGTAAGTGTGTGTGTGCGCGCACGTTCTCCCCCACAACCGTGCGCTTTTGTGATGGCCAAACAGAATCTATGTAACCTTACGGCGATACGGAGCCCGGCTCTCTAGCTCAGAGCTGTGACAGACCCACCTGTTATGCAGATCGAGCACAGACAGGAACACCTAGCACACACTGACCAGTGGGTTACACTAAGATTTAGTGGCCCGATTGAATCCACTTTGGAAATTTGGCCACAAGGGCCTGATTCTGAACGCAGCTCATTTCAGTGGAGTTGCATCAGATTTACAGTGACGTAAGGGAAATCAGAATCAGGCCTCATGCACCAGATTCTGCTGATCACTTTAAGATGCTCCGGAGATGTAAAGCAGTTGTAAACCTGATTTAATTTACCTACTAATTCAGTTTTATGACTGCTTTGCATCATCAGAGTGGAGCACAATGATGAATCTGGCCCTGTGTGTTAATTTTCTATCACTGACCTGACCTTCCCTAGTAGCCACAGTTCAGTGACCACAAGCAGGAAGTATTTTGATTAGAGATTTTGCATATTCTTACCTTATTGTAAGTGCATGGTATAAAAAAAAGGAATTGCATTTTTAGATGATTTTTAATATAACATGTGCTGCTTCCTGATACTCATCTGTGGGTTTAGTGATAGAAAATTGCATTAGCGGACAGTTCGTTTGTTACCACAGGCTGATATTGGGCCCCATCTAAAGCCCTTTGAAATCAATGGGTGTCATTCCATTGATCAGGCTCATTTAACTTCTAACCACTCTTGGAGCTATGATTTGTCTCCCAAAATGCATTATACTGAATGCGCGCATCCTGGGCCAAATTCTTGCCTGGTGTAATTCCATTCACCACACTAGAGCAACAGTAGAACTGAACTGGGCCTGTTACAACTGAATCATCATTTTGTGTGCCCTTATTGTCTTTGATGTATTTAATCCCAGAAGTAACAAGGGGAAAAGCAGTAAAAATATTCACATGGCCCCATATAGTCAAATAGACACACTGCAGAAATGAAGCAAAATAAGTACTAAGGGAAGAACACAGCCAGCTGAGCACCATCACCTACATTTCCCACCCATGCGTGAGATTTGCCACCGACTGAAATAACTGCAGTTACATTAAAGCCCAAACGTCTGTACTGACCAATCCTGCTCCCATTGAGTCAGAGGTGAAACACCCATTGACTTGAGTGGAACCGGGTGCCAGCTCACTATGAGCTTTACTTAGCTAGGCAGGGAGGAATAGCCCACTTGTTCCCCTGCTCAGATTGTGGCTGCAGCTGCAGGTTGGGGAGAGCACGGGGGACACTCATCGGATACTCCCTCACAAGTGAGCATGTGGAGGAGGCAGGGAGTGGAAGGACCCCTGGCTCCCTACTCCACGGCCATGGTAGCTGGCTGTATGCCCAGGGGAAGTTAGCAGCTCCATGAACTGGGTGAAGTAACTTACTCCTACTAAAGCAACTGAAGAGCAGGAGAGGGAATGTGACTCATAATTCGTTCCTCGATCTGTCCGGAGGGGGATGCAGCTATACACAGCCCCTCACACAGGGCCATTTCCAAAGTTACCGTCCAGCTCGAAGTGTGCACAGCGCAGGCAGCCATTGCCTTCAGTGGGAAGTCAGGAATGAGCGTTTCGATGTGGCTCCCCGAGATTTGCGCACGGTCCCTAATCTGCAAACAGTACTCAGGCAAGTAGCCCTACTCACCTGAGTAAGGCCTACTTAGACAAGTACAGGTTTGCCGCCCTGGCACACACAACGTACCCTTCTTATTTACTTGAATTTTAGACCCACAAATACTCTTTTCAGGCTAAAATGCCATTTAACAATAAATGGGCTTTTTACTGCTGCTGACTGTTCATAGCTGGTATGTGCCCATAGATCTCTCTCTCCAATATCAAAAGCCATTCTATGACCAGCAGCTAAGCCACCACATTTGCCGCAAAGAGGACAAGCGAAATATGAGAAAAATTAATGCTTTCCTTACCTGCCTGTGGTTGATTTCTCATTCACAATTGCCTTCCTCTCTTCAGTCAGGACTTCAGGTAGAGGCATTAAATATTCCCTCTGCCCTCCGATTTGCCTCATTAAAATTGATAACGCTCATTTTGAACACCAAACATAATTACCGCATCCCCCCACCAACTAGATAGCGTAGACTCTTTATTGATAATTTATGAGCATCAGCTAAGATGAACAACAAAGCCCCGGCTCCGGGAAAACCTCTCATTTCGGTCCTTTGAAGTTTCAAGCGTGAGAACAGAAGATGAACCTTGTCTGAGGATATGAAGAGTGGCCCTGCTTTAAAGCGCGCTGCCGTGCATCTCAACTGAGAGGATGACACGCACACGCCTTACATTTTTATACCTTCTTTAAGCCTGAGGAGGAATCATTCAAGCATCTTTTTAAAAAGGATTTTCTGAAGCATTGGGCCCGATCCTCCTTGGCAGTTGCTTTGCGTTGCCGTAGCAGCACACAGCAGCAGCAGGAAAACTGCTGTACGAGATAGCCAAGCGTTCACCTTGAGGAAGGGAAACCTGCTACACTTCCCACCAGGTAGTAGGGCTAGGTGGGAGAGGATAGGTGTAATGTATAAGAATCAGGTAGTATCCCTTTAAATAGTTTGTGAGCCCTCGAGTGTCCTCCCTGTTTTCTAGTGCAGAAGCCACCAGAACCTAACGGAGCAGCAGTATATTAGGTAATGAGGCTTTGGATAAAGTTAGTAGCCATGATTATTTGGTGGTTTCCTCATATTCTTTACACATATTCATGTGTGTAAAGATCACAAATGTAACACTAGCCAGCCCTGCCCAGTGCGCCATCTCACTTTGCTTAGCACAGCTCTCCATTGCTGCAGGTGGAACTTAGTGCAGCCTTTATGCCAGCTGTTGTTTTGGCCCCCAAACCTTGCCTTTGCTCTCTTCAGCTGTGTTGAGTGTAAAATGGTCATAGCTCAGAATCTGGCCCATTGTCTTGAGGAAAAATAATTCCACCCTGTAAGCGCCACATTCTGTCCCTCCCTGAAGTTGGATGTTAGTTCACTTTCTAACCATCTGGTAGAGTATGTTAAAAAGCTATATGAGTAGACCCTCTGCTGGTGTAAACTGTCATACTCTATTGAGGCTAACACCAATTTACACCACCTGAGGATCTGACGCACCTTGTAGAAAACTATAATGCGAGTGTTAAAGTCCTGTAGGTAACCTATTGTATAGGGAGGTAATATGAGCACGCAAGTCATTGCTGCTATATCATGAGCAGCAAACGTAAGGTAGCAGAGGGGATCATCTCCGGATTCGATAGGCCAACAGTCTATAAATGCACTGGACACCAGAGGCAGGCAGACGGTTTAAACAAGGGAGAAGTAGTGTGATCTCTTAGAAGGCCTCAAAACAGACACATTAAACAAATTATTCTTTAGAGCAGGTGCTACAGATAGAACAGATACAGGAAATGAGATATGGGGTAAAAATGTTCAACAGTGCCTAAGGGACTTAGGAACCTAAGGCCCATTATCCAAAGTGACCTGGATACTTAGAAACATATGGCCTGGTCTACACCAGAAAATCACCTTGGTTTATCTATGTCGGTCATGGGTGTGAAAAATCCATGCGCCTGAACGGCATAGTTAAGCCGACCTAAATCCCTACCTAGGCAGCTCTAGGTCAATAGAAGAATTCTTACATCAACCTAGCTACCACCTCCAAGGGAGGGGGATTACCTATGCTGACAGGAGAACCTACAGAGGTAGTTTCTACACTGAGGTTCAGTTGTGCCATTGTAACATTTCAAATGTAGACAAACCCTGAGTTTTATAGGAAGTCACTTGGATTTTGGCTCCTAAATGCCAAAATCACTTTGGAAAATAGGATTTAGGAACCAGATCACTTAGGTGCTGCTGAAAATTTAACCCATAGTCTCTAAAGCAGTTAAATAAAGCCATTTATTTTGTTGAAGCAGGTTTTGTTCCCAGATATTCAGGGAATTATTTTTTTTTTTTTTACCATTTGCAAAAAGTGGTGTTCTCTCAATTGTGTTGTAGCAGAAAGTATACAATACCTGTTGTAAGAAAATAATAATACTTCACACTTAGCGTCTTCATCCAAAGATCTCCATGTGCTTTACCAACACTGACTAAGACTCACAGTATCCCTTTGAGGCAGTATTATGATAACCATTTTACAGATGGGCAAATTGTGGGAATTCAGCAAGTGAGAGTTTTGTCCCAAGATCACACAGCCAATGACCAAGAATAGAGCCCAGAAGCCCCGTCTCCCAGCTTCTAAATATGGTTGACCAGTATTTTAAAAAGAATCAAGATGGTTCCCTTCAACATCAGAGGGCTGTAAAAGGAAATCGTGGAGCTGTTGGCAGGGGGAAGAGGCTAGGGAAATACAAAGGGCCAGAAGAGCCAATGTTTCTCACTCATCGTGGTATTTTTAGCTTGCACATCTGCTGGTTAAACTGAACAGCTGTTACTGTGATTCCCAAACATTTGTACAGACTGTTGCCAGCAAGGAAAGCTCAGTCTCTCCGGCTATCATATAGTGTCGGAATCCTTTCCTCCTTCAATGAAAGCCAATGTGGAGGAGTGGTGAGGGAAGGGAGCGTAATACGTGGAGTATCAAAAGTGATGGTTGATATTAACAACTGTATTTGGAAAACAAGCAGATGAGCAAAGTGCATGCACTAGCTCCGGAAGAAGTGGAATTTTAAGCACTGTACAGTACAACATCTTGATCTTGTAGATTATTATTATTTATATGACAGTGATGTCTAGAGGCTTAACCAAGATTGGGGCCTCATTGTGCCCGGTGTTGCCCAAACATGCGCTAAGAAACTGTCCTTATTCCAAAGAGGTCACAAGCTGGCAATAGAGGAAGAGGTGAGGTGACTTACCCAAGGCCTCAGTGGGTCAGTGGCAGAGACCAGGCTAGAACCCAGGCCTCCTGACTCCCAATCCAGTGTGCCACCTACTGGACCATGTTGTCTCTCTAATAAAATAATAATAATAATACACTTTACACCTCTATGGCACTTTCCAGCCAAAGAACACAAGGCACTTTACAATGGACATAGGTTAAATGTGCCTCACTAACTAATTAAGGAGGTACATAAAATTTGGTGCTTAAATGAAGGAATTTGCTCAGGTTCCTCATTAAGCACCCAATCTGGTGGGTTACGATGGAGAAGCTATGTTGCAAAATACTAAATTTCTTGGCTTTCAATCTGCACTGAACATTGGAGAGAGACTCTGGATGAACTACTGCTGCCCTGCCTGACTTGAGCAAGGCAGTGATGGCATCAAACTTCTTTTTATGTGGCCCCTTCACAACTGGAGGTTGCAGCCAATGTAGCCTATTCTGTATGATCTTCTGATAATCTCTCTGGATGAACAGTCCTTTTGCATCACCCGGGATACCATGTCACCCATCCAGGATCTTCTCTTTCTGCCTCATGTTCTTCTGCCATCAACTTCCCCTTCCAGTGCTGTAAACTTGTGTTGCCTGCTTGAACCTCTTAAAATGTGCTCTGCAGATGGACTCTTTCTTTTCAGAAGACCTCTGACTGGCGTTTGCGGAGTTCCAATCAAATTTAGGAAGCAAATTTAGCAAAAAAAGTATGAAGCATTAAAAAGAATCGTGCTGCACTGAAGAGAACATCTCAGGCATTTTCCTTTGGAAAACGATTCCAATGGAAAATGCAGTTTTGGCAAAATTTAAATTTTCTATAGAAAAATTTTGATTTTGCTAAAAAAATTGAAATTTTCCATTGGGAAAAGTAAAATTAAATATTCCATTCTGAGTTCAGACTGACCAAATAAGACTATTCCCTTTTTGAACTGAGCCAAAACATTTAATTTTGAATTAGTTCAACAAAACTTTAAACTGCTTTTTCCTATCAGCACATTGACTGATAGGAGAGAATAGGGACTAACTACCATGCCTATTAGCCAGGCTCCCTGGAGGACCACATCTCCTGAAAGGCAATATGCCAATTTATCTCCGACAAAGCTGCATGGTGCATTATGGGAAATGTAGACTGACCAGGAAGCCTGGCCCATAAGGGAAAATGGTATGGTGGCAGTTTAATATTGAAAAGACTCAAGACAAAGGTTGTTTGGGTCAGTTCAATAAGCCAAAGTGAAACATTTAATTATGGGACTATCAAAATATTTCATTTGGCTGAAAAAGTGTCAAAACTAAACATTTTGACATTTCTGCATTGAAATTTTTTGGAACTTCCATTCTGTGAAACATTTAAAAATTTCAACTTTTCATCCCAATTTGGGACAAAAAAAATGTTGAAATCTTGGAAATTCCCACAGGACAGAAATTCCAAATTTTGCTCACCTCTAGCACTGAGCAAACTTAAAAAATCCCTCCAAACAAATAAACAGACAATCATGGGATGAAAATACAGTCCAAAGCTCTGAGATATAAAGGTCTGATACTATAAAGCTATACATGCCCTTTGGGACTATTTGAAATTAATGCCATAATTTCTGAATGTATTGTTGACATGAAATGTTGTCCATACTTTGTATACAACCAGTGGAAAGATAGTACAACTTTCACGGTGTGGGATATATGTGATATAGTTCATTTAAATAAATTAAACCATTATATCATGCTGATGGTAAAAATCAGTTTGATAACCTGCAAAATCTTCCCTGCATTTTCAGACTCTGGAGGAGAATCAGAGCCTTGTCCCACATCTAATGCAGTGCAGGTCAAGAATGACCAAGTGTCATTACTCCTTTGGTGGTTGTGAAAAAGGATGAGGCCTTCACAACAGTTCCTCATGGACATGAGACTTCATGATGCAAAGCACCATCACAATTAGCTCTAGATACCAGCCTGGCTCTCAGTCTCGACAGAGGGGACAAGCACTGAACAAGACATGGACATTGAGTGAACTGTGAAGAACAACGATGAGGCACATGGGTAGGGACTGTATGTCGACACTTGTACTGCTTGTGCCTGTGTTATAACTGTGCTGAGGATGGACAAAGAACTTCATTGTCCAGAGCTTTTTGTCTGCAACTCTTTGGCAGCACCAAATTCAGATGTACACGTAAAATATAGTCAGCCTTTGGACAGGGTCTCTTACCAAATTCCTTTCATTGGTATGTTTATGTTCCAATGCTAGCAACGTTAGGCTAGCAGCAGTGACCACTTGTCTCTAGGCAGCACAATTTGATGGGTGTTTGTTTTATAAATGTAAGCGGGGGAATAGTCCCACTATTGTGGGGAACTTTCCTGGCTTCTGCACTACCCCGGTGAAGTGGGCTAGCGAAAGGATCTGAGTCCTCGCGCCCACTTCCTTTACCCAGTGGCCTCCCTGCCCTTGAGGACTCCCCTTCCACTCTCCTGTCTGGCAGCATCCTCGTAACCCCAACAAGGCTGGGCCCAGGATTCCTGGGGGGCTCGACCTCCAACCCTGCTGTGGTCACCTAGGACAGGGGCTAGGGTGTCCCCACTCCGGGGTACTCTCTCTGCACTGGGCACTTCTCTGACCCACTGACCATTACATACAAGTTAAAGCAAATGCAAGTTATTTAATCAACAATTAATTTTAAAAAGAATAAGGGAAAATGGGAAAGGTTAAAGGAAACACATCAGCCTGCTCTGTGGCAGGGAACATCACAAACAGTGTCTCTGGAACATCAGGGCAGTTCACGGTCTGTTCCTTGCAAGTCCCAGGCCTTCTTCTCAGGCCCTGGCCGTGCTGTAGGGATGCTGTGGGTTGGACACTTGCTCTGGTGGTGGCCACACGCTCTCAGGCTCTAAGCGGTAGAACCCTTCTTCCCAGTGTCGCCCCCGCCCTGTCGGGGTTACGATCCAAGCCTGGCCTGCAGAGCCTCTTGGCTGAGGCGTCTCCCTGTGCTTGGCCTGCTGCCCAGGGTCCCCCTCGCTCTCCCCAGCTGCTCACCGCACCCAGCTCCGGACTGCTCCAGCCCCAGCTCCACCACTTGGTCTCAGCACGGCTGCTGCTGCTCTGCCTCCAGCTCCCTGGGCTGCTTCTCTGGCCCCTCTGGCTCTGGTTGCTGCAGCTCTGCTCCCAGGACAGGTCTGCTCTGCAGGCTGCTTCTGTGACTCTGCTCCCAGCACTGACCTGCTTCCTGGGCTGCTTTTCTGGCCCCTCTGGCTCTCATTGCTGCAGCTCCGCTCCCAGGGCAAGTCTGCTCTCTCTGGGCTGTGCCTCTGGCTTTGGGGCTGCAGCTCTGCTCCCAGGACAGGGTCTGCTCTCTCTGGGCTGCTTTTCTGGTCCCTCTGGATCTGGCCCAGCTCTGCTCCCCAGCTTAGCTTGGACCCCTGCTTTCTCTTTAGCTCGGCCCCACTCTGTCTGACCCAGGCAAATCCAGCTCACACGGAGGACAAGGACGGGACCTCCCTGGCCTCCTGACTCCCTGATTAGCCTGCTCGCCATGTCATTCAGGCTGACCTGGAGCATTGGCCTCTGCCCATTGTTCCTGGGGACTATCAGTCTCAGGGTCCTGGTTTCCCATAGATGCTTCCCCTTTTAGTACTGGGAGCTAGCCAACCAAAACACCCCCACTGAATGTTAGTAAGGGGGCAACAGTCCCCTTACATAAAGAAGGCTACTGACAAATGAAAACCATTTGTAATTTTGCCATTCATTAAAAAAAATACAGGGGAAGCATCCTATGATGCATATTATGGGCCAGATCCTGGCCATTATTCCATCCAGTGAGCTGGGGATTTCTCTAGTCTAGCGAAATCCTCAGGAGATCATCAGCATCGTTCTAAGTCACCATCTCCAGGAGTGGGAAACATGGAGATAGGAAGGGCTGTGAGTGGCAAGGGGTACGGCTAACATGTGCTTCATCCCAACAGTCCAGGGGGCCACAACTCTAATTTGTGCTGGGAACTGAAGTTTTCCTGACTCCCTCGAGCATTGTCAGGGCAGAGATGTGGCAGAAAACTTCTCCTTAGGCGCACCTAAGATCTGGCCTTATCTCTTTAATCTGAGCTATTTCTTTAGCCATCCCAACAACAACACTGTGGGCTTATAATGAAAGCACCTAAATACTGTGAAAGCCTGTTTGATTTATCTCAGATCACATTTTAATTGGGTTGGCATGAGCCTCAAACTATTTAGATGTTTTAAAAACCAGTGCCTGATTGTCATGACTTTGTCCCATGCACTAGCTGAGGGTAAGAACACAAACCTCTCGAGGTTATTACTCAAACATTTTTCTGCATGCTGTTTGCTTCATTGTCTCGTTAGGCTTTAATGAGGTTGTTCTCTCTCTGCCTCCTTCTTTGATAGAAACCCTGTCTGAGAATCCTCAGAACCTCATATCTGCAGGAGGCCTTAGGGCAAGTTCTCAGTGGGCAGGTGCCCATACCCAAGTGAACAACAGGAATAGTGGAGGAACAGAGCATTGGCTTCTGTGAAGATAAGCTGCAGAAAAGAATACTAGGACTTCTAGAGCCTCACTCTAGTTCAGACACCGTGAAGGAAGGGGCTACGATGTTATTTTCCTGATGAAAAAAAATGAGCTATTTGATGCCTGTTTTGTTTCCTTGCAAGTGGCAGAAAAAAACCTAGACAGAAGGTTTGAAGAAGTCAGCTGAGAGGAAAATCAGAGGGTTTATCTATATGGGGAAATCAGGAGCGTTAAGACGAATTAACTACAGGTGTGAATGTAAAGTGCATCAAACCTTTGTGTGGATGCTGTCTTCAGAGGTAAAGTGGCTTTCGGCTGAGGAGGTTTAGTCCTCCTCCAAGGAGGATTTTGGATTATTTTAATTTCTAATTACTAAAATTAAAGGGAATTTTGAAACAGAAAGTTGATTGAAATGTTTCATTTATAAAATGTCAAAAATAAAAGGTTTTGAATCCTTTTTTAATAAAACAATTTGGCGCCATGAATCTGCGCAATGTTTTAGGGTCACCAAACCTGCATTTTTTGCTGAAAAAATTTTTGACCAAAAAATTCTGGGTTCTGTCAGTGCGTGGAATTTTATCCCCCATGTGATCTAGATTATTAGCATCAGCTGTCAGGCCTAATTCTTATTTACATCTGGGTAGTGAGAGGGGAGGATCAAGGTAAAAAGTAGTCTGTTACAATGAATATTTGCTGTTAAGTTTTCAAGTTATTTACAGAACGCTTTTACCACTATCACTTTCAATGAGATGTCTCTGCATTCCTAGAGAGTGAATGGTAAATGCTACCTAGAGTGGAGCAACAAACTATTTCTCCAGGAAAAATCCCATCTTTCCGAAGGATAAAGATAGTCAGAGAGACATTACAATTAATATTTCCATTGGCTCTTAGAGAGATTGTCCTGTTGCTACTGCAAGGAATATACAGGTCTGGAGGAGAGAGAAAACGTAAACGAGTTTGAAGGAGAGAGACACGCGATTGCTGGAAGTGCATACATAAATGGAACAATATGGTTGAGAGCTAGAAACATCACTGAGCAATACAAAGTGCAGAGAGAGCGAAGCTGTAATAGTTCTTTCATTAAGGTCAAAGCTTTCTATAAATTGACAGCAAAAGCAATTCCACTGTGCTCTATTCTCAGCTGGACTTCATCCTCTGTAAAGGTTGTTGTGTAATATTGCTGCTTCTAGATTGCAGACGCACATGTGGGAGTCCTGCATTATCTGTAAAGGGCAAAAGAATACTGCACAACCTTATAAGCAGCAATACAAGCTAGCCACCACAACCCTCTGGCTTCTAAAACAAGACTATCTCCTTATCGTTGACTTCAGCTATAAATTACTTGCTAATATTTCAGCTGGATAATTCAGTGAGCTCTCTGAGGCAGGAACTATGTGCCTGTATGGGTCAGCACAGCACTGAACACAATGGGGCCCTCCATATACTTCTATAAGGAAATATAGTACAAAGGAATACTGAGGAAACAAGCCGGCCTGAGGTAATAGGGGTAGAGCCTGGAACTTCCACACAGGACACCCTGTTACTGGATCCAGCTAGGACCTTTACGCACGTGAGGAACCGAGTGTACCATGGAAGTGAAAGGCTTGGTGTTAGAGCCCACTGCTAATGGAGGGGTCATTGGGACTAGTCACCATAGTAACCACTACGTTCACTAATAAATGTTCTTTTTTTGCACGATTGGCCTCAAACGGTCATAATGGGGTTTGGCAGGAGGGAGCACAGGTCAAAGCTTCTCCATCGAGTCCCATAACCTTAGCCCACATTTGAATGTCTGTCAACCCCAGTGTCAATAAGAAAAGAAAAGAATAGAGATTCTCTCACTCCAACCCACGGTGCAAGGGGAATTCATC